>NC_090062.1:10688413-11051746 GCF_038355195.1 Osmerus mordax | reverse complement strand
CCAGGAATCAAACCAACAACCTTCTGATTAATAGCCAGACTCCCTAACCACTCAGCCATCTGACCCCTAGAGTACCTGATGACTCGTGTGTGTCCCTGCAAGGATGTGTGGACCTCCCCACTCCCATCACGCCATGTGTACAGATCAACACGCTGGTTACTCTGCAACAAGATTGATTTTCAATTCAACTGTGTGATCTTTAACTGTCAGGGTTAAGGCGCCACCATGTGGCCATCCACAACCATAAATAAAGGTCTGAACGATCGTTAAACAAATTGAGCTTTCTTTTTTTCTGGGGGGGGGGGGGGGGGGGGGGGGGGGTTACTTTTGATACTGGGACTTACAGAAGCAGCAAAAACATGGGATTCTGTCTTGTGAGGATTCCATTGGACAGTGCCAACATCCCACTTGCTCTGGCGTCCAATTTTGCGAGGTGCTTCCGAAGGGGTTTCAAGGTTAACTACGTAAAGGAAGCGCCGTCTGCAACAGAATGTCATTCAGTGGGGATCATTCAAAACAAACAAAATCGTCTGGAAGGACTTGACAAACTCTGTATGAAGAAGGATAATAACTAAACAGTGAACTTTTTTTTACTATTGCACTGTCTTCAGTTCTCTGCTCTGTAAACATTGCTAAATAATGTTTAGCAAACGTCTACAATCAGTCACCGTTTGTGTCCCTATGAGGAATTTCAAACTTGCTCCTAACTATGTAATAAGACTTTTCACTGGGCAGTGAGGCAATGTACCAGAGCTACACACCCTGACAGAACTGCATGACGTCCCAGGCAGTCCACTGACATAGCAGTTGCCTGCAAAATCAAAACAGATCAGCGTTGACAGTTGCACAGCATTAAGAAAGTTCGGGTTTCTCGATAAATATTGTAACTATACGTTCATGTATTTAAAAAGGTAGCATGAAAGGACAACAGACAAGCTTTACCCACGAGAATAACTGTAAAAAATCAGGAAGAGAGTGAATGGAGTTTTGCAAGTTGGTGCAAATGAAAATATATGGGTTGTTGACTTCTGTGCTACACTAATACCGGTACATTAATTTTGTAATGTAAGTGCGGTGTAAACTTAATGGTGTTGGTTCAGCTGAAACACCTCATTTGGAATTGTTGCTGTCAGTGCAGGTAGCTTAATTCACGTAAATGTGCCAAACCAAATGTATCTATGTTCTGAACCGGATAATATTATCGTAGACATGACATTAACATGCTGATGCAACTTATGTGACGATAATAAAACAAAGCTATGTCCAAGACCGTTGGCAAGAGATTGGTTAAACATTTAAGGGTTGCTACTGGATTGCACTTAAGCTATAAGCAACTAATGTTCTCCAATCAACCGCGTTTTCATAGCACTGCAATGCATCATATATTCACTCCAACTCGTTGTCTCCTGCACGACTTTGTCTTATAAGTACCTGTGCATCTCGGAATTCGACCACCACATTCTCACTACTCCAGCGGGCAGCCATCTTGCTCTACAACCAAAACAATAATCAACATTACACGTCACATGTAAAAACGCGAGAGTTACTTCTTCGTATCTGATTGGTTAATTTGCTGATGCGTGGAGTCTGCCATTCAAGATGGCTACTTCCTTGGTTGAGCATGTTGTCGCAGACGCAGGTGCATTTTTGAAGAAAGTATCTCTCCAGGTGAGGATTATTTTACTAAGTGATCTCCAAAGGTTCTCCGCCAAAGAATTCATGCCAAGTTATGTGTGAAGGGGGATAACAGTATAGTGATCCTGTGCTGTTGAGCTGTCTGATAAACCATGTTGGACAGCTAGTTTTTGTAGCTGCGGCCATATATATATATATATATATATATATAAAGGGTCTATATATATCTATGGCTGCGGCACCCAATCTTGATGATCACAGATGAGCATTTTACAAACGTTGCTTGTTTTGTGTTTATAGGAAATTGGAAAGAATATCTACACCCTGAAAGATGTTGTGGATGAAATTCGTGATAAACCCACCCGGAGGAGCCTGTCGTTTCTACCATATCAGTTGAACTTCAAAAACCCTCAACCAGAACACATTCGATTCGGTAATGTTTGCAGTGTCATTGTTTAACATATATTTAAGTGTGAGATTTATCACTTACGGTCTTCCCGTGTTCTCATTTTTAGTCACTGAATTCTCAAAGAAGACCGGAGATTACCCCAGTCTGTCTGCCACCGACATAAAGGTCTTGGCCCTGACATACCAGCTGGAATTGGAAAATGTGGGGTCGGGCCATCTAAAAAAGGAGCCTGATGTCAAGGCACGTTAGCTATGTTCTGTATTTGTTTGTATTTGGAAAGTGGATCGAAGACGATAGATTACACTATCATTTGTTAATCTGTTGGATTTTAGGTTCAATTATGCAGCACAAAGCGGCATCCAGAGGCCCCAGTAAACGTAGCAGGATTCCACTTCCCATCAAAGGTAATGTTATGCTATGATGTAAAAATACTGGATTAGAACATGTATTCTATGTAGCCAATGAACAACCACAAAACACCAATTTAAAAGTAATCTAATGCTAATGTAGTGTATTATAGTGCAGTATTGGCATCACAGCTATTCATTTGGACCCAAACAGAGGCCAGTAGAGGGATTGGAAAGTCACCGACAGACCTCTGTACAGACTTCTCTTTCGTCTGAGGAGTTTAACACTTTCCAGTTCTGGAGGAACCCTCTGCCCTGCATTGAGGCAGAGCTGTTTGAACTTCTGGTGAGTAGGTGTGACGTGGTCTCACTTGTAGGTCAAAATTGACTTCCTGAAATAATTTCATTCATTTCCGTAATTAGTTGATAATGTCTTTGGTCAACCGGCAGCATGTTGAGGACATCTCTGTATCAGATGGAACAGAGGTTGAGAAGGTGCTTGAAGATGGGGGCATTCACAGGGATTCTGCAGAGCATCAAGAGTCAGAAGAACACTCTGTGGACCTGAGTGGTGGTTCAGGAGAGGAGGATGATGAGGAGGAGGAGGAAGAAGAGGAGGAGGAGGATGATGATGGTGGTGATGATGATGGGGGCGGTTGGATCACTCCCAGCAACATAAAACAGGTCCAGATGGAGACTGGCCACTGGACTGCTCCGGCGGATGTTAAAGTGGGATGCCTGACGACAGATTTTGCCATGCAGGTAAATTCTGACTAAAGACTAAGCCACTGCATTGCAGTTCCTTTTGTATACGGCCTATTTTGTTGACTTAAGACTTTTTCTTTCTCTAGAATGTTCTTATTCAAATTGGACTGCATGTCCTCTCAGTTAATGGGATGCTGATTAAGCAAGCAAGAAACTACATCCTGCGATGCCATGCTTGTTTCAAGTGAGTGCAAAAAAAGATTAAAAAATATATAAAACAATTGTTCGACTAGTGAAAGTTAAATTGTCATTTTCATTTCAGGACCACAACAAACATGAACAAGGCTTTCTGTCCCCATTGTGGTAACAAGACGCTAAAGAAGATAGCCGTGACCATCAATGAGGACGGCAGCATGCAGATGCATTTCTCCAAGAACCCCAAAGTGCTAAATCCTAAAGGAATGAAGGTGAGAAAGAGCATCTGCATCGCTGGCAGAAAAAATCCTTGATAAATCTGATCAGGTGGTCTGCGGATCTGCTTTGTTGTCCACTGCATTTAAATAGTATTTTATACAATCTATATATACATGAACCTACTCTGTCCTGCCCCCTGTAGTACACGCTACCCTTGCCAAAGGGAGGCAAACATGCCTGCAACCCCCACCTGGTGGAGGACCAGCGTTTCCCCCAGCAGAGACTGTCCCGCAAGGCCCGCCAGAAGACGGATGTCTTCAACCCTGACTACGTGGCGGGAAGCTCCCCGTTTACCGAGAACGACATCTACAGCCGCTCTGCCAACCTGCACATACGAGACAGCCAGTGTGGAGGGGGTAGGAGGAGGGCCAACCCCAACTCTGTACAGAAGAAGTTTGTCAAGAAGAAGTAATGGGCTCCACTAGCACATATGACACCACAAGCCAATAATCTGTCAATTGACCCTGTGAAATCATGATGCAGTCTAGTCTCTACAATGCAGACTCTAGCAAAGCAAGAATCCAGCAACGGAATAGCTGCAACTGAATATAATACAGACAATGTTAATAACCTGGCTATATTTTTAAGGTTAAATTAATGCCATGCTCTGTTGAAATATTACAGAATAACTTTAATATTTTCAAAATCCAGTTGTGTATGGGCTTGTGCATGTAACCTGCAGTCACATTTTGGCCAAAAATAAATCTAGACAACCTGTTTAACTTTCTGCTCCTTTTGTATGAGACCAAACATAAAATTACATAAGAGGGAAAAGTCACTTTAGACTTGATTTATTGCCTCACCCATCTCAATTTCATGACAAAACCCATCCCACATACATGGAAGAACATACGAAAACGGTAAGATATCTGAAGATTTCAGTTACCTGTTATATATTAGGTTTGGCTAATGCCAAGCCAGTATTTAAGAATGTTGTACTCAACATTACTCCTCAAAGTTCACTGACTCTGAACCTTTGACCTCTGTGTCTGGTTCATTGTGTACAGCATCCATCGCAGGGTCAGAACTCTGGACTGATTCTGGGGGGATGGGACTCTCGGGTATTGGCTTCTCTCTGATTTCGGGGTCTACCATCGGTTCTGGTTTTGGAGGTGGTTCCTCTGCCGGTATCAGGCTGACGCCAGATATGGGTTCTGGATCAGTTGTGGTCAGACTGCCCAGCTCTGTGCTGAGGTCCACTTCTGGAGCAGCTACTTCTCTTTCGGGCAGCACGAACTCCAGAGGTTGCAGAACCATGTGAACATCAATGCAACCAAGACTGTCATACTTGTGTACTTGCGTTGGAGGAACACCTAGACAACAGGATAAAGAGTAATCATGTCAGTTGATAGTGTGTTGCACTTTCTTCTGAAAAGGTTTGGTCAGGTTAGCACAAAAAAAGATTGTACAGTTTCCAATAAAAAAAGTATGAGGGCTGTGATAGCATGGTATACCGAGTACGAGAGCTAGCTGCGAAGGGGGGAAGAGGACTTGGAGACAGCGGTTGAGGAAAGGCACCATGTCCTCTGCGAAGGCACAGCAGAACTGGACAAACAGCTCCTTCTCCCTACTGCTGAAGGCAGACTCCTCAGCCCGGTGGAACACCAGGATGAGCTTGGTCACCTGTTGAAAGGAGGAGAAAGGGATAATACAGTCATGAAATGACAAGAAACAACTAATTTGGCACTACCATGTCAACAGCATTTCACTTGGCTAAATGAACAACATTGCACACCCCAAAACACATATCTAAATGGTAGCAGTCAGGAAAGGTAAAGTACATGTGTAGTAAGGCAACCTCTGAAACAGCAAGAGCGCCATCTATGTCATATCAGCATTCGTAGCACAGCAGCGCACCTTGAAAAGAGCATCCTCCAGATACTTGGTGACCTCTTGGGCTAGACCTATGGGGCAGCACAGACGCAGGTCATTGAAGGCAGTCAGGATGTTGTTGAGGAAACAGGCCAAAGGGGGGAAGTCGAGGAGGGCCATGGGGGGTTGCAGGGTACCAGGCTGGGTACTGGGTGCCACAGGAGGAATGGTGCCACCCAACATGGAGGGCAAAGAGATCAGTGTATACATGTTCATGTCTTCCTGGAACTTGTCACCTGCCTCGTGGATGGCCTTGCGGAATGTATCTGTGGCCACTCGTTGAAACATAGGTGCCAGCTGTCCACGGAAATCTGCCCCAACTCTGCTGAAGGACAAGCCGAAGTACATGCACTGGCCCAGCAGGGAATCAAGCCGACCTCCCACCCCTCGCTGAAGGTCTTTATCCAGGGTCTCCAGGAACTCGGCCACCTTCTGCACAACCCAGCCATGGAAGATAGCGCTCTCGTTCACACCTTGGCCTCCAGGCGGCAGCAGCGGGTCCTCGTCAGAGAAGATAGCACGGTATTGGGTGATAATGTCAAAGAGGTGCACGCGGCAGGCCTCAATGGTCTTGGTGATGTGGAAGTAGGGGTCATCATCAGGGATGGCGGCCAGGATGGAGTTCAGCCAGCTCCCACGAGCCTGGAGGAACTTGACTCGAAGCTCTGCTTCCTTAAAAACGTCCATCCTCCGCAGGTAGCCAATCACCCGCAAGCAGACAGGAAGTTGGGAGTTGCTGCGTAGCTGCTGCAACAGCTGGTTCAGCATGAGTTGAGCTGACTGACGCACTTCATGGACAATTCCCTGACCGTAAAAAAAGATCATAAAATTAGTGCAAATAAGAAAAGGTGTTGACTAATGAGACACGTTAGTACTATCGTTTGACAGATAATACTATGACTGTGCCTTCAGATATCTAAACCTATTCCAAATATATAGCTGCCTCTTGTCTGCTATGCGACAAAGTATCAAAGAGCATTCCTTACTTGAATGACAGGCAGGGACGAGTGCTTCTTCTCCAATCGTTTTACGTAAGCTGCCAGTTCCAGAGCCTCCTCATAGTAGCCGTTGCGTACGCAGGTGTCCATGAGCTGGGGAATCTCTAGAATTTCCAGGATCTCGGTGTGACGATTCAATGTGAGGCTGTTCATTCGCCGACTGACTCCGATCTCCTCTGCCTCCTTTATGAAACCCCTGAAGGTAGGTCAATATTCAAACTTTAATTATGACATGTTTGTAACGAAGGCACTAGTAAATGTTACATTAGCAACCATTAGAGTGCGCACATTGATTTGACACTAACCTGCATTTTTCACCAAAGCTGGGCAACTTGTCAAGGAGTTTAGAAACGCTGCTCTCCACACGACCAAAGTCCTTGTAAATCTCTTCCGTGCAGTCAGCTGTTCGAATGAATGTCTTGTAGTTCGAGAAGGCAAGCTCGCGGGTTTGCTGCAATATCTGAGCTCTCTCCTCTGCTAATCTCTCCGGCTCCCGGTTTAATTTCTCTACACCGTAAGAACTGAGCTCAGACAAGTACGCTGCGAAATCCGGATTGTCCCTCCAGTTATCAGGGAAGCTGTCTTTGAATATTGAAGCTAGAATACTCTCATCTTCCACGTCAACAGCTGCCATGTTTGTAATCTGTCACTTCAACCCTGCAACGGATTTCCCGCGCAGCAATTTAGTACAAACCTTTAAAAATTACTTTTGTAACCACAATCGAAACGTGGAAAAGTCGATGTAAACATAATTTATTTGTAGACTGTAGGAAACTGGCGTATAAACTGCCGGAACTGCAGTCGCGTTATGATGACGTCACTAATGTTTGTGCAGTTAAAGAGGCGTCAACTTCACAGACGGACTGATGCAAACATGTCTGCGCCAGTTCAAGGCACGGTTCTTTGAAGACGTATTTGATCTTAAACCGTTTTTTGTATACGGCATGCAGCAGTACGTATTTGAAAGCAGCTGCTGTACATACGAGGAAAAAGTAAAAGTGTACAATTCGGTACGCATCATTGGCCAAAGAGAGCTCTCAATACTATTTCCGGGTTTGCGAGTTTTTATTCCTTCAGAATAAAGCATAGTCTGTGAAGTGACATACGCGTGAATTCGCTGGTGTTAGCTCTAAAAACTAAAAAGTATGGTTATCTGATTATGGTTTGTGAAACGCAACATAAACAAAATAAACGAAATGCACATGACCACCAAAACTGAACTACCAATACACATGTTGTTTTGTAATGTATGAACCTTTGAAGTACAATAGACTGGCATTGCTGCACTGCTGTAACAGTGGAATTGAAGTGTACTACTGGTATAAACCTTGTTAACGCTCAACTAATAAAAATAGATTTAGCCTCGACATTTATTTTGAAATTTGGTTCTGAAATCAACCGGAAAGAAGATTCCATAACCAAGCTGGTTCACCTCTTACACGTGGTTGCGTTGCTTTCCGAAGACTACATTTGAGTTACGAATTAGTCAAAATGAGGCCATTAACAGATGAAGAAACAAAGACTATGTTTGAAAAGCTCTCAAAATAGTGAGTAATATGTCAACGTTAAATGCATTGAACTTGTTAGCTACAGTCTAATGGAATAACGTAATTTATGTCTGCCATTAATGAGAAATGCGTTACCCCCCTATGCTCAGCTACACATACAATGAATGTATTAAACTTACTTAGGTAGCTTCAAAGTGGTTCATTATCTTTGTTGGTACCATGTGTGATTTCCTTCTATTCCTAGCATTGGTGAAAACATCAAACTCTTAGTTGATAGACCCGATGGATCATATTGCTTCAGGCTTCACAATGATCGTGTGTACTACTTAAGGTAAACTAACATTAACCAAATGCGTTTTTTTTTTTCAATTTAAAGAACAGCTTAGCGGACTAGTTTTATGACCGTGTTGGCAAACGTAGTTTAATGTATGCGTGTCTACTCAATAGTGAAAAACTTCTGAAGTTGGCCACCAACATCGCCCGTGAAAAGTTGGTATCCGTGGGTACATGCTTCGGGAAGTTCACCAAGACCGGGAAGTTCCGTCTGCACATCACTGCTCTCGATTTCCTGGCCCCCTATGCAAAGGTATGCAAAAGCCATAAGCACCTTTATTTTTGCCTTTACAACACACCTTTCACCCATACACCAACACAGCTTGTGGTAAACTACATTCTGAATTAACCCTGTCCATGCGTGCAGTTCAAAGTGTGGGTTAAGCCTGGAGCAGAGCAGTCCTACCTTTACGGGAACCATGTGTTGAAGTCTGGCCTGGGGAGAATAACTGAGAATACAGCACAGTACCAGGGAGTGGTGGTCTACTCCATGTCAGATGTACCACTGGTGAGTCTTGATTTGTTATCAGTACCTAACTAAACTGTCAGTTTATTGGTCAGTCTGTAACTGGATTTACAGCTTTAATGAAGCTTGATTGATACAGCACTACGCATGTATCAATTTCTGATCAGAAAAACTTTGAAGGTGGAAGTCTCATCGATATTTACCCACATTAAGTTTAAAAACGTGTCTACTGCCAGTAATTTTTTTTTTTTGTCTTTGTCAGGGTTTTGGAGTGGCTGCTAAGACCACTCAGGAGTGCAGGAAAGTGGACCCCATGTCCATTGTGGTCTTTCACCAGACAGATGTGGGAGAGTTCATCAGGAATGAGGACACGCTAACATAGTGGATCTTAACATCACTAATTGGACTGTCAATCACCATTATAAAATGCTGTTGGAGAGGGTGCTGTCCTTCCACCTTGGGCCAATTAATGTTGGAGAGCTACCAGAGTACAGCTACTGTCTTCAAATCCCACTCGGAATGTAAACTGAATATTGTGTGTAGTAATTGAGCAAATACTTACCAATTAGTTTGTTTGTAAATCGATATATTAATCCTGTCTAATGTTATTGTTCATGTGATATGGACCTAATAGTTTGAAATACAAAATCTGTCTAGTTGTCAATATAACTTGGATTGTATGACTAAGTTTTTATAAATATTGACTGTTTGAGCAACTTGTAAAATAACCCAAATCAAACACAGTGCTGTTATTATTTGAGTCCATTTGTGTGGAATATTCTGACTTGACTACTTGTTTATTGTCAGACAACTGTGCCACTCTGGTGAAGGAAAACTCAGCTTAATTGCTTTCAGTTGCAAACAATAGAACTTAATGTTTGTTCTTAGACATTTAAGTAAATACCGATATGTAAGGAAACATTTCTAACTTCATTTGCATCTATTTCAAAAATATTATTTTATCAAATATAAATGCTTCCTTCATCCATATGTATGTACATTCCATTTATTTAACAAAACTAGTCTAATAATACCTGTACATACATCAGATAAAAATGTAATAATTGAACGTTCATTACAGATTTCAAACTATTTATATGCCAAACATAACTATACATTTCAAAAGATCACTTTTTTCTTCCAAGATCTGATTATTCTGTCAGCCTCAGGGTTTCCCATCAGGACCATCTTAACTGACATGAGTTTTCTTGTATTTCAAACTTCTCCTTTCACGCTAATTTTAATTTCTTCATTGTCCTCCACCTGTCCTTGATGTTGACGGCAGTTCGATCGCCGAACGGATAAGACGTCTTGATTTTTTCCCAGTGGCCTTCGCCATAGCGGGCCACTCCTTTCCGTACCCACTCAGTCTCCTCAGTGGTCCACATCTGCAACAGGGAAAACTTGACTCAACCAGACAATATTTAAAGTATGAGTTTGTAAAAATTGTAATAATTGTCAGTAATTGAAAGCAATAACAGTTAAACATTAGAGGGTGTGCTAAATTAGGCTTGGGGCCAAACACAATGCAAAAAGGTGGCTTACCCTCCTCTTGCCTCCTGAACTTCTCGAAGAGGAGCTGTCGCCTGACCCTTAACAGAAAACACTGATGTAACATTCTTCAAAGACTATGTAACTTACTGTCCTTAAATCACTAACAAATACACAAACACAGACAGCTACAGAGATAAAATGTGTGTATATTTGAAATACCGTCTTTGAGAGGCGTGTTAAAGAGCGAGTCTTCTTCACTCCACGTAGTCTTGATTCCCTTTGCATGATTTAACAACTTTTTCCTTCAAAAGAGAAGAAAGCATTAAACGTTGGCACAACTACTCGATCCCTAGACATACCCACATTTAACACTGTATAGCCATTACAAGGTGAAGGACTTAATCACAGCAGAATGTTACACCCAGCAGAGAAATCGGGGTCAAATGACTACACAGTGAATTTAGTTCCTAAACCTGGAATGGTCATGTCTTGTTTTGATGTTCTTTTTTAGTAACCTCTCATCAAAACATCCAAGCATTACCAACACTATCAAAACGTAATACTGTTTTAGAGCGTGTCCCCAAAAAATGCCCCCTTTCAAATCAAACTTTTAAGTTGTTAAAAAGTTAACAAACCACTTAAGGGGGGGGTCACCCTTTTGAGGGGTGCGATTCTTCTGGGGGGTGGAGCTTTTATGGGCTTGTCTTTTGGGAGATCCATCTGATGAGTCATCCAGAGCACACACGTCCACATCACTTTCAGTTGAAATCCTGCATGAGACAAGCACGGATCCCTTTGTACAGCTTGCGCAAAACACTGTCTGAATGACACATCCAACACGTAAACAAGGGAACAAATGTTCAGTTACTAAGGGCAATACCTATATACACGCTTTCTACTTACTCATCAACCTCGCTAGAGGCTGGTCGCTTGCGGTGCTTCCGGGTGGGTGTTTTGCAGGTGGGCTGAGAAGACAGGGGGTCCTCCAGACTTCTGGATGGTCCAGCCAGCTCCTCAAGCTCAACTACAGGAGGTTCCTGCTCAGAGGCCACTGGTTCCTGCTCAGAGGCCACTGGTTCCTGCTCAGAGGCCACTGGTTCCTGCTCAGAGGCCACTGGTTCCTGCTCAGAGGCCATTGGTTCCTGCTGGGACATCTGGCTGTCTGGCTCCATCACCAGCCTGGCCATGGTGTGCAGCTTACTGCGTTTCTGCAAGGTTCTAGCAACCTTCTCCTCCACAGGGACCTCCTGCACTGTGGGGACAACCTCCACCAGGGGGACCTCCTGCACCGTAGGGACAACCTCCACCAGGGGTTCCTCCTGCACCATGGGAACAACCTCCACCAGGGGTTCCTCCTGCACCATGGGAACAACCTCCACCAGGGGTTCCTCCTGCACCATGGGAACAACCTCCACCAGGGAGTCTTCCTGCACCATGGGGGCAATCTCCACCTCTGTTGCTGGGTACTCGTTGGCTTGGAAAGCCTCCATTCTGCTGCCTGAGTCTCTTTGGGAAGGATCGTCCTGCTCTGGCTCCGCATCCGAGCCCTCTAAGGGGCTGGGGGAAAGGCACAGGAAGAGGGGGCCTGATTCTTGTTTTTTCTCCTTCTGCACCTCATTCTCCAGCTGTGCAAATGACTTTTCCTCTCCAAGCTCCTTGGCCAGAGCTGTGTACGCATCCAGGAGCTGGGTGCGCTTCAGCTGAAGAGCAGGAGGGCCACTGACAGAAATAGGGAGAGACATATAGGAAGGGACAGGGGATGAGGAATGGGGAGAGACATATAGGAAGGGACAGGGGATGAGGAATGGGGAGAGACATATAGGAAGGGACAGGGGATGAGGAATGGGGAGAGACAGGCCAAGTTATGGCCCATAAATAAAACTGTTGCCCAAGGGAATTTGACAATGTGAAATATTTTGATTCAATGGCATGATGTGTCTATGATTCTACCTGGTGTCAGGCTTGTCTGCCGGGGGCTGTGGCAGATCCACACTTGCAACTTGCTCTGTTGTGTTCTTTCTCTGCTCTGCAGCCTTTCTTCCCTCGATGAGCTGTTTTGCAACCTGTAACTCATAGAAGTCATACTGGTTTATTGGCAAAACGATAAGGGACTATATGTTTTTGGAGACACTGGTTACACAAATAATGGGACAACGGTGTTTTGATACACTGCTGTAGTGTTATTCTAGGGCTCAAGATTTCCTACCCTGGACAGGAAGGGAACACTTTCAGAGAACAGGCTCTCACAGAACTGCACCATCTCTTCCCTGAACTGCTGGTATGTAACCTGCTCAAGCACGACATGCTTGTTCATCTTCTTGTTGATCAGTCCCATGAAAATAGCTTTCTGCAAAAACAAATGTGGGTATGTTATTTGCACATGGCTGATTTCTACATGCTATTTAAAGGCCTTGTTCACATCTGGCATGAACATGCATCTTGGGTGATCCGACCACAAGTGTACAGCTCTAACTACAGGTGTGAATGGACTCAAAACGCATTGAGGTCCAATTGCTCACGCCAAATTTGGAGGTGGTCTGGGGGGGCATATAATCACATTCTTTTAGCAGTGTTTGTAAATGTGTCCTGGGCCAGACTTTCTCAATCCTGGTCCTCGGGACGCATTTTTTTTAGATGTTTCTCTCTTCCTTCCAACCCACCGTAATTTAATAAATGGGTAATTTCTAAGATTGATAACAATCCATTCATTTGAACTACGTGTGTTGGAAGAGGGAAACGTTTCAAACATGCAGGACAGGAGGTCGCGAGAACCAGGATTGAGAAAGGCTGTCCGGGCCACACTGAAGGACTGCCTACTGAACGGATGTCTGATACTTGCATTTATCTTGTCACCTAAGATGCGTGTTAATGCCAGGTGTTAACAGAGATTGGGTCTTGGCTTTCTGAGTGAGCTTACCTTTCCCACCATGCCTTTGGGGAAGTATCTTGTTAAGGCTTCCTTTGCTTTGTCATACTGCTTGTTCTTGATACAGAGTATTATAAGCTGTATGGCAAAACAAAAACACAGTCAATATGTGTTATGTTCCAGACATGTAATCCTTCAAAGATTTACCTGGTGGCAAAGATTTAATTTAGATTTTAATAACACAATTCCAAACCTGGAAATTTGTTACAAAAACTGTGGGGGTTGGCCACAGTGTTTTTGGTAAACCCCACTCAGTTTCTCGGTCATTATTGTCTGTAGGTCTGTGTGGGTCTGAACACAGTGGAAAACTCACCATCTCCCGTATTGACTTGTGCACTTTCTCCAAATCTTGCTGACAAATATTTAAATCCTCACTGATGTTGTTCAATATAAGGATGGCTGATTCCAGTGGTGTAGCAGGCTCAGACTCAAAGCAACAGTCTGTGTGGGTGTGAGGACAAGACAAGAGTGGTAAACAGCGGACCCTTCCATTTACTGTATTTGTATAATAACACATTTGATAAATAGATCCGGTTCCATAACATACATTTAGCGTCTTAGTTATTATTACTCGATGACAACAACGCTGTATCCCATGACTGCTATACTACACTGTCTTCACAATCCATGCACTGACATTAACGTTAGTTCTGCATACCCAGTCTTTCACCGTCATTAATCCGGGAGAGAAACTGCATTATTTGTATCTTCCTAGGCATGACATCGGTAGATTCAAGCGGACGAACCAACAGATCTGGAAAAGATAGAAAAATACATTTGGATAGGCACTAAGGAAGTTAGCGAGCTCAAGAATAATGTACTCTGTAATAGAATAATTTAGATGTAAGCAAGTGAACGGATAGCAAATTGGGTATTGCTGGCGTCAAAGGAATAGGAAAACTTGCCACCACTTGCTAGCCCCATTTCTTGTTGTAACGTTACTCACTTTGAAGTATGTCCCTGATTTCACAGAAATCTCTATAGTTTCCATTTCTAAACGCACAAAGCGCCACTGATGTATAATAATCCACAATCCAGCGATTGATTACACTTTCAACGATCATATTTCCGCCACTGTTTGTCACATCTCCTTCCATGTTTTCGTTTGCCGCCATATTTACTAATACAGTGTGACGCGGTGAAACACTGCTGAACAATATCTATCGCTGATATATAAGTTATATTGAGCGCGGGATCCCAATGGGGGTTTACACCAGTCCACATGCCTTATTCCTTAGCTCTTCATCACTTACGTCATGACGCCCGAAAGCTAGAGAAAGGCGGTGAAGTGGAAATACGAGCCAGACGCGCCATCTACCGTTGGTTGGTTATTATTTTATTCATCCTTAGTTTTGGGGGGATTCTAAGTTCTCTAGGTCCTACGCTAGGACACAATATTACACAAAACAAAAGCGTAATGCCATTGCCAGCAGTGGCAAGGTCGTCATTTGCAGCAACACAGCTAAAAAGCCTTAGTCTGGTCTGCATTGGTTAACGGTTCTTAAAACAGCAACTTTACACCAAATTAGATTCTCCCACAACTATCCAATGTGTTAGCATTGTATTAGGCTACTATGTATAATTTATCCCCAAAGGTAAAAAATAATGAATTAAGACGGGAGAATGTATTCTTCTGAATTTATCAAGTTTATTATGCAAAATAACACATTATAAAGACAATTTGAGACATTTTAAAACAATACATAATTCCATACATGTTCATGATTAGCCTATAGATGAAAGTCACCCGTGAGACCCAGTTGTAAAGCTCAATGATAATTCTTGATCATAATGTCTGATTGCGTCTTCAGCTTCTGCCCTGGGTAAAGAAACATACTGTATATATGGCAACATGGCTCCAAAGTTTAACTTACCCAAGATGGCATGTGTAGCCTACTTGGCCATGGGATATCCACAGATGGCAGGTCTACAATGAAATACTTTAAAACTAGTGTGGATAAGCTAACAATTCTCCGTCACATGTTGACGATACCCAACAGGAATCTTCTGAAGCTCGTTCATTGATAATCCATACAATTGTGCACCCTCAGCTTCTAGGAATAAAAGCTCCAACTGCTCAGGTTTACCTTGGGTCCATATGACAGATATATCATTCAGCACTGTTCTCTCTGTAATGCACTGACCTCAGTAGATACTACACAGTTGAGATCAAATTGTCTCAGCATAGTCTGTGTTTTCCCTGCTACCCCTTAGTGCTAAAGTATAAATATAAAAAAATAATGCCATACATTCTAAATAGTCAAAATGAAAGACTCTTAAGATACTTTGTTGAGAGTTAACTAAACCAGAGCAAAATTAGATCCTCGTCGTCACCAGCCTCAGATCGGGGAGAAACAAGTGTTATGAAAACTACAATTAAAATCAATGGGTAAGATGCTCCAGAAACATGGCATTCATGTCGATGAAATTGAACTTTTTAAATTCCATACAATCCTTTGTTCATTTGTTTGTTGTAAGTTACTGAACGGGTAAACAGTGTTTCTTAAGCATAAAATGGTATTGAAGAGAAGCCTTGATAATAAAAGGCTGTGACACACAATGAAAAAAGTTATCCTGCAGCTGTTAGTACAAAATGTTTACAATGAAAAAAAAAAAATGAAAGAAAAAAGTGGAAAACCCTAGATCGAAGGATAAAACCAAAATCCCAAAGGCAACAGATTCCTCTCTCTGGAATCAGTCTATAGGACTTCTGTAAAGTTTCAAATATGATTCTCCATAGACTGAAGCTCCAAGCATCCTTAACAGGCTGAGATGCTCCATGATTGTCTGCAAATCCAGCTGGGATGTGCCAGGCTCCAGTTCCTAAAGGAGTTACCCATAATGTACTTGGATACTATATAGTGCACTTCAAGGCTCAGGCTGTAGGGCAGAGCAGGCCATGGTCAGGTCCTCTATAATGGGGACCATCACAAGCGTACAAAAAGTGCACAATGTCCCTCTCTCCAACTGGTGCAGAGAAAGGCTTCAGGTGTTGAACGCCTTTGAGTACTGATTACTGCTTATTACCTACTATGCCCCCCCCCCCAATCCTGTTTTTAATATTCCACGACCACAGCTCATTAAAAATCTTAAAGTAACTCCTAATCACAAACAGAAGAACTACATTCCTGACATACTCATGTAGACAGATATGGTACTTGTTTGTCTACATCAGTATGTGGAGGAGAGCAGTGGTAATCCAGAGGACCATGACAGGACAGCCTCATCTCGCCCCTGTGTGAGGGAATCCCACTCAAAAATCCGTCCTTCTCAACCCTTGGAGATGCCAGCAGGACAGTGGGATGACCAGTGAGCTGCACCCGGCCTCTGGCCCCTCAGACGGAGAACTCTGCCCCACCGCGGCGAGCACGTGTCATCAGAAGGCGACGCAGACGCAGTCCCGTGAAGGGGTTGAACCACAGCAGGGAGGGGGGGCCTCCAAACACGGTCCTCATCCCCTCCCAGCGGACACGGCGCTCCCAGGTGGGCTTCTCGTTCTTCAGCCGCTCGATCTCCTGCGACACACACACATAATATTTACATTTAGTCATTTAGCAGACGCTCTTATCCAGAGCGACTTACAGTAAGTACAGGGACATTCCCCCGAGGCAAGTAGGGTGAAGTGCCTTGCCCAAGGACACAACGTCATTTTGCACGGCCGGGAATCGAACTGGCAACCTTCAAATTACTAGCCCGATTCCCTAACCGCTCAGCCACCTGACTCCCTGACTCGCTAATATAAGCATTTTTAAAAGCAGGATTGGTACCAGGGAGTACACCTCTCTGAGAGACGTGTAGTTTCCTCTGTGCCATAAACACCAAAGCAATTACAGACATTTAAACCCATGTGCCATCGCCATGGAGTATTCACCGTCCCTTTCACTTTGCTCTAGGCAGCTTGTGTATGCAGAGAGGCACTGGCAACAGTTGTATGCATTCATGGGTACAAAGGGAGCTGGGAGGTCTGAATGATTAGCAGTTCAGTCACACTGGTACATTTGTTTGGAGACTCAACAGTTCCTTACTTTTCTCATCTAGAGGGAGCAGTAACTGAAGGAGTGAGTCAGGCCCTGCAGTAGTATGACTCATTCTCACTATGAACTATTCTTTTTCTGAAGGATGGCGGGAGAGGGAAGGGTGGGGGGTGTGTGTAACAGTAAATCTGCAATGCATACCGTGGTCTCTAGAGGGAGGCAGAGGACAAAGAGCTGACGAGTGCTTATACAGCAAATGCATGTGTGCATCTACAGCCTGGTTGTATTTTTAGATTTATTTCCATTAATTAATTAAAAACATGTGCATTCTCATATTTATTTAAGACCATATTTATGTACAAATCTTGGGTGTCTTAGACTTTAGCACAGTATTGTGTGTGTGCCCTGATTGTGCTTACATTTCAAGGCCTTCCTTGATTGTGGTCTGTATTAGTAGAGCGTGTTCATGTGGGTGGTTGAGGTGGTGTGTATGTGTGGTTGTTTGCGAGAGCGGTGAAGGAACTTTGTGTGTGTGAGAGAGAGAGAGAGAGAGAGAGAGAGACAGAGAGACAGAGCATACATGTATGTGTGTGTGTTTGTGTGATGACTCACCGTCTCATCGTTGCAGATCGAGTGGATTTGGGTCCCGAACATGACAATGGTGAAGAGGAGGAAGAGGACAGCTTCCAGACAGAGGAAAATCATAAGCATGACCGACACGGACGGAGAGAAGTCGCTGCACTCTGCGGGGCAAATGTGATCTGATCAATACACCCGTTAGGACAGTCATAGAATCTGAAGCCGATACCACTCTGAAGTTACATTCCTTTACAGCATTATTATTAACACCGAGACCATTGAGACATGACACATGACTACAGTCAGCATTTCCTACAACACAACCAAAGTCACAATTCCTGTGATAGGGTTTGACAGTTCACCCCCCCCCCATTTCCCCTGCTCCCTCCTGTGCTATAAACATGTGCTGTGCCGTGTCAACCTGGTGGAAGTCTGTGTGTCGGATGAAATACTGTTCTCATCTACTGGTTCATGTCTACAGGCGGACCCACGAGGGAAGCTAAGATGGATGGTGGCTGTGAGGTGTTGCTGCTGCGGGCGGAGCAGTAATCACCTGCACTTTCACATCCTCTCAGGATCTGATCATGAACCACAACACAATGTCTGCTGTGGGAACGCATGAACTACGGCGGCTGTCGTATTGCCTTTCTCTTAGTTTTCCTTTGAAGCAGGTGGTAGGCAGGAGAGGTGAAACTCACCGTTCCACTGGACCTGGACACAGGTGAAGAAGTGGAAGACACTGAGGCCCAAGGCGTGGGCTGAGATCAAGGCTACGTACATCTGCAGGGAGGCAGAGAGAGAGAGATAGTCATGATGTGAGCGCAAGGGAGAGGGAATACATTTAAAAAAGAAGAAACAGCAGGGAGAGTAAAGGAAACGGCGATGGAGAGACAAAGACAAAATAATTGGGAAGGGAAAGTAAGAATATGTGTTAAAAGGTGGCTCTCCCTCCACTTACAGTAAACAGCACAAAGAACTTCTGATTCTTCTCCCCTACACAGTTGTTCACCCAGGGACAGTGGTGGTCCATCTTGCAGATGCATCTCTTACAAATACTGGAGGGAAAAGAGACAAACCACAGTGCTCCGTCAGGGGCCTGCCCATCTGCCAGCTGATGAAAACATGTCCATATCTGTCTCAAATGAGCTAGAAAGCTAATAAACAGACACGTTCCTTCATGGAATTAAATACGCTGCAATAAAAAAAAAAAATCTTTACGCAATCGCTGCTACGCTTGAACTGCGATGACACATTTATTTCTCCACTAACAGATGATGAATTAGACTGGGGTCCACAGACGACGTAAAAACATTGGTGGTAAAATGCAGGATTGTTGGCACAGTCCCCTGAGCCGTTTCAGGAAGTAAACCTCCTTATTAACCTCCCCTGAAGAGAAGAGCCCATTTCCTGTCCTCCCTCTGTTTAATGTCACAGCTCAAATTGCTCCACAATTAAACTGCTATTTCCACCTGTCAATAACCCATTCATTTGAGGTAGACGAATGAGAATCTAGATTGTTGTAGAGATGCAGAGCAACATGTGGTTTAGAAATGTAATGTCTCACTTCCTAGATTTGTCAGGAGCAAATTTTGAATTGCACAGAGTGAATGTACTAAATAATTGACTAGATCAAACAGGCAGTGTTTGTCATAGCAAGTGTGTGTGGTGTGTAGTCCATCATGACGCACCTGCAGTGATGAGCCCTCTCAGGCTTGATGCTACAGCACTTGGGGCATTTGTAGATGACCTCCCCTGGCTTCAGCTGCAGGCTGTCCATGTACTCCTTGGTGGCGTTGCCTTTGGGAACAGCACCCTGGAGGAGGAACCAGGAACATAGGGAATGGAGCTGATTAGTAACATAACCACAATGATCATTATTTTAAAAAATACAACTGCATTTGATTTAAAGATATCCTTACTGCAGTCATTTTGGAAAGGTCACAGTCACTATAGCTATACTGACCCTTTAGCACTCTAATAAAGGGTCCGTCTTGGCCTCTCTCTAATTCTCTCACTCTCTTTGACACCAAGAATGAAAGAGACCTGATGAGTTAAAGGTTGTCAGATTGGCTTAACATCCCAGTGACAGCTCCCTCAGATGATACTTAATGAACAGCGCATGATACAGTGATATCAAGTTAGCCAAATGAAAGGAATGAATGTGTACCACATATTCAGCAGGTCTTTGGCAGCTAAATAAACCTCTCCTAGCCTAACCAGACACTATCTGCTTCTCAGAGCTCAGGTTTGTGATACCTAGTTCAAGCAGTGCCATGATTACCCAATATACTGTATGTGCACACACACATATATTACAGACATTATACTATTATAAATATTAACATTTCCATTTTGGCTAGTATATAATTATAGCCTACCCTAGAACACTCTTCTAACAGCGTTTTACTGTAGGAGTGCAGTGATCACGCTACAAGCTTCAAAGCAGCATGGCGGAGCCCTTCACTGTGAGAGGGTTGGTAGGGGGCAGGGGGATTAGCACTGCTGACACTGATATCGGATTAACCTGCTCTGCCTTCTCCTTCTCCTCCCAACCAACCTATCACAGACATGCATGGGCCTCCCATCCACCACCTCCCAGCACTGACAAGTACTGGGAGGTACTTTTATTATTTGCATCTGAATAGTATCTGCTCCCTAACCCTCGCCACACCCTCCCTGCCGCTCCCTTACCGGGTCAGTCAGCATGGCGCGCAGGTGCGAGCTCAATGCCAGCACGGCCAGCGAGTTGAAGGCTGCTCCATTGAGCAGCGAGTACCAGAAGCTCTTTCCAGGCAGCAGCATGACGAAGTTGACCACAAAGTTGGCGTAGAGCACCATGAACCAGGTCATGAAGGCACACACAATGCCACAGCTGTCCTGGATGAACCACACCTGCTCTGCTGCCTCCGCCCCTGCGGGGGCCAGCCCCACCCCCGCCACGGCCCCCGCCTCCTCATCGCTGGGCGCCACCAGCAGCGGGTGGTGCTGCTCCATGTCCCGTAGACGGTGGGCTGACGACTGCATCCTACACCCTGGGCGGAGGGAAGGAGGGAGGGAGGGAGAGAGAGAGAGGGGGGGGAATAAGGGACAGAGAAAAAGACTGAATAGAAGAATGGAGAGGTGGATGGGAGGCAGAGACAGTAAAGCAGACAGCAGGACAGTGAAGCACACAAGTGTCTCACTGATGTCAACATCCTTCACCAAGACAATAGGCCTAGGCCAGACAAGATTTTACACAGACTTGGTAGAAGGAATCTAAATCCATCACCCAAACTAGTATAGCCCTTCCAGAAACATATCACCCCCAGGGGTCAGTCAACCTTATCCTTACAAGCCATAACCCAACCCCTCCCTCCCCCTTGCTGTACTGTGAAATAAGAGAGAGCATGGGAGATGTAGGGTATAAACCTCAATCCATTTAGATGGCTCCTGTGGCCCACTCTGGGAGACATGAGGCAAGGAGGACGTATTTGGTTGTGTGAAGGGCAGGGAGGAGTCGAGCAGTCAACGTGAGACGCTCCAGGAAACTGCTCAGAGATAAATGGATGACCTAGAACCTTCAGGGGCGAGCCATACTGAGGTGGAGGTGTGTGAGTGTGTGAGACAAGAACTATAAATAACCTCTGGACTCCCATGCAGGTGTCATGCTGACCTACCATGCTGCAGCTAGGCTAACCAAACTAGGCCTAGGTCCCCTCAAGGTATGAAGAAACAAGAACAGTCTCCAGCTCAAAAAACAGCTCACCCACAGACAATAACGGTTTTATTTATTATTTACCCAAGAATCGGATTTCCATCCATGCGTCCGTCATGCACTACACAACAGCTTTGTGCACTTCAAAAGGGCTGTTCTCTAAATTTAGCATCCATCTAGCTTGCTATCAAATAATTCTGCCAAGTAGAGGACAGGCCTGATTTGAGTTTCTACTCAGACACAATCAATAAACTACTCCAAGCACTGACACCAACATTTGTCATTACAGAGGTAAGAGGGAGCAGCCGTGCCCAGACTCCCCTGCCAGCCAGGACCGTCCCAGCCTTCCTCCAAGCTTTAATTGAAACATCAAGTGGTTCACTGATGTGTGTAATGTTAAGAAGTGTGAATGGTGTGGCATTGGAGTGTGCCGGCCTCTAATTCAAACTACCGCTGTGTGTCATGGTTTCACACCTGCTTATTAAACATCACCGCACTGCAAATGAACTTCTGCAGGCTCTGCGAGTTCCCCAGGGTGATGAATACAAGTCAGGGGTGTTTCCTTGAGCACGTTACCCATGCCTGATTCTGAAAGTGTCTCGAGGGTTCTGCTACTTTCTCTCGGGGCATTTAAATCAAACAAGACGTTTCCATGAATGCCCTGCTGTGCTGGCTCAGGGGGGCAGTCGATCTTCAGCTGACTAGGCCTGTCTGCAAATACCAGACGGCTCCAAAACCTTTTGTATAGAAGGAAGACCTGATGCCTGGTAACTTGAGCTGTGGTTTCTTTGCAATATGGCTAGTAAATACAAGCCGTTCCTTGACTTGACGGAAATACTGTAGAACTATGCACTTCTGATCATTTCCTTATCCACCATTTGTACGTCGCTTTGGGTAAGTGTCTGCTAACCGAATAGAATGCCAATGTAGGAACATTCAGCGTTTGCATATCAACAAGGATTGGTAAAAATGCAAATTGGACGAGAACAAAAAGAACAGGGCCAGAATGGAGCAGGAGAATACAGAGGAGGCTGAGACCAATGAATGCCGGATTTGAGTCATTTGAAAGAAAGACTACTGGCTGATGTCTCCAAAGCAAGTTGTTTGGTTGGAGTGATGAGATGTTGCTCTCTCCCAAGGCCCTAAGGACCTCCCTGAAAATACCTCACTTTTTCAACTGACAAAATTCATGCACTGGCCTTGCTGGATCCAATATAACTGCTATACAAAAGGCCCCCTGCCAACCCAGACGGAGGGAAATGGGTCAGGGTAAATTTGGCAACATCAAACCATGTAACACAAAGCTGGGGGGGGGTACTTTGCAGCTAACGGGTGCCAGCTCCCACATCCCTCAACCTACTGGGGTGCAGAAACATTCTATTCTGGGTGAAAACATAGTTCAATGTTTCCTTTAGGATTTTTCTCAGCAGAAAGGCCATTTCTAATTCTGAAGCAGCAAAATGTACAACTGAAACACTGCAGACGCATTTTCATTTCACCAAATCCTCACCAGACACCCCAAAACAAAGGAAATAACCCAAACTTGGAAAGCCAAGTGGAAAAAAGTAGTAGCCTATATAGTGGCAAGTGAACAACAACTATAGGCTTTCCTCGTTAGCTTAAGAGGGACTCCCAGTAGCTTGCCAGGTGGAGCACTAGAGTACAGTATGCCAGTATTTGAGTAACAGGTTAATCCTGTCTGCTGCTTCCCAACCTACTGTGAGCCAACGCCTGGCCTCAACGCTGTCCGTCTGGGAGCGTTTCATAACAGTGACGCCACAACTGGCTGCACAGGCACAGTGATCTGGATGTCAAGCATAACATATAGTTACTGGCAATTTCTGGTGTTAAATCTATAATACAAACTTATCTCCACCATTCCTTTCAAAGAATCTGAAAAAGCTGTCTCTGTCTTTAATAAAAGGAAGTTTGTGCTGCCCGGTTATAGCTGTATTGATTACCCCTGGCCAGTGGAAGCTGGTCCATTAGGGCTTGTGCAGCTGCTAGTCCAGCTGTCTGCCCTCTCAGAGGGCAGAGTGTCAGGGGCCTCCATGCCCCCTGCTAAACCCCCTAAGGAGGCTACTGAACCAGGCCTGGCATCTCAGCAGTCACACTGGAAAAGGTCACCCGTCTGCCCTATCACCAGACTGCGGGTGCACTTCGAGACACTTAGCTGACAAAAGGGAAACTTAGCACAAGGGTAAGGCCACCTGTAGACAAAACATGTCTTTATAAAACACCCTCTACCTAGGCTGGGTTTGGCATCCTGGGTTTACATTACATAAACATACATTAACCCGACAAGGCCTAATTGTTTACATAAGAGTACTAATGTGTGCATCATTTAAAGGAAAGACCCTCAGGTCAGTCTGTGACTCACCTCACAGTCTTGTCCTCACAGCTGCATCTGGTCTACCATTGGCCAGATTTCAGGGTGGAAGGGAAGCTGTCTGCACCGCAACATCCAGATACCTGCATGTGTACACACACACACGCACACACAGACTCAAGACCAGTCCTTCTCACCCCCCCCCCCCCCCCCTTGGAAAAGGAAACAATCCAGCCCATCCTAACATAATCTGAATCAAAACGAGCAAAATACTCGTCTGTTCCTCCCTCTTAACGTTACACACCAGGAGACATAAGAAGAAAGTGTGTCAGCATTGTGAGTGCCTTGCAGTGCATTGTCCTACCTACAATAGAGGAATATGAACTCCCAGAGACCTGTTTACAGCTTCAGGTTTCAATACAACACCGAGCTACTTATTTTGACCATTCAACTACTCTACCTCCTGTTTTATTTCCCTGTAGAAAGGCAAACTCCTAAATGTAGCAATAAGTTCAACCTGCCAAAGACAATGATGGTGCACTTCTACTCAGCCATCATTGAGTCCATCCTCACCTCCTCCATCACCGTCTGGTACGCTGCTGCCACTGCCAAGGACAAGAGCAGACTGCAGCGTATCATCCGTACTGCTGAGAAGGTGATTGGCTGCAATCTGCCTACCCTCGAGGACCTGCACACCTCGAGGACCCTGAGGCGAGCGAGGAAGATTGTGGCCGACTCCTCCCACCCTGGACACTCCCTGTTTCAGTCACTCCCCTCCGGCAGAAGGCTGCGGTCTATCAGGACCAATACCTCACGCCACAAAAACAGTTTCTTCCCTTCCGCTGTTGGCCTCTTCAACAAGGCCAAGGGACCACACTGACTCAAATGACTTATTGCTTAAAACACACTGCTTTTGCACTGCACCACAACATGGTATCTTGTACATTTGTATTTTTTGTAATATTTGTATTTTTGTATTTTTATATTGTAATTTACGGCAACTTATATTTATCCCACTTAGTACTGCTAGTTTATGTACCCTTAGTATAGTTAGTCCACATATTTAAATTTTAGGTACATGTTTATTGTATGCACCTTCCTGCCAAAGCAAATTCCTTGTCTGTGCAAACTTTCATGGCGAATAAATCCCTTTCTGATTCTGATTCTGATTCTGATAATACCAAGTAAGACTGCCCACTCTTGTGGTATCAGTATTGGGAAGCTTCAAGCTCTACTTTCCTTTGCTTTTAGAGAACTAAATGATTTTCAATAGTGGGCTACTAATAATCACCCGACAGTCACGCCCCTGAACTGAGGTTGAGCTCGGCTAATTAAAACGCAGGCTAAAAACTCAACTAGCCATAGTGCTAGTCAAGTACACGCTCCACACATAACCTTAAGCTAATTGCTAGTCAAAACAGAAGTTTTACTATCAAGCTAGTTGTAAATGCTGCGAATCACGATCTTCCGGACAGAAATGGTTCTGCAGCAGCTACCTGATGATGGAATTTCGACGTTAGCAGGCACCGACATTAGCTAGGTAGCTTAAGTAATAGGATTTGGTTGTACTTTTTTCACCTGTTAGCTACTAGCCTAGTGAAAGAAGAATGCTCTCGTCAGGCAGGATCATCTCACTGTGTTATTGCAGAGAATGCAGACTTACAACAATTAGCTAGCATTACAAGTCAGTTGCTCGAGATCTTAACGTTACCCCGGTGTTCCGCAGTACAGTGCCCATTCTGCCCAATAAGCAAGCAATGACCCTCCCTAGTGCTAGCTAATGTTAGCTAGTAATGTGAAAACGGGCAGGTTAAGCTAGCTACAGTAGGCTACTTGACAGCAGGACAAGCTTGCATTGAAAACTGATTTTGTCAGTGGCTTCTTACCGCAGTATCCTTTAGTTCCAGGAGGGACTGTAATTGGACGTACTCAAAAAAGTACAAAGACGGAGAACCAATTTAGCTGATTACAAGATAACCGATACTACACTGATTCCACACGCAAACCAACCTCCCCCCCAGCTCATACACACACACTAACAGCTGAGTGGCTGAAAAGCCTTCCGGATTCTTTCGATTCTTTCCGCACTCATCTCTGATTTAGTATTTCTGTCTCAACAGCGTCACCCCGAGGGTGAAATCTAATCTAGCAGCTATTGGAAATAGTAAATCGCTTCTCCACCTAGAGGCGCTATTGAACTTTAAAGCGGCATTACTTCGTCCAGTAAGAAAACAAAATGACCATGCAGAGCTCCCAGTGTAATTACTATAACGAGTTTAAGTAAGTAGTTTAATCAATGTATTATAATTGACAAATGTAGTTTTTTAACTTTAACTTTTTAACTTTAACTTGGAATATTGGTGTGCCTTAATCTAAGTATGCGGTACTTTGTCTGGTGTATCTAGTCAGGTGTAAGGTGATGGCAGTTTGTTAATAGCGTGTTAGTGTCCAAGTTTGACATTACACTGTTGTTCTGACATTCTGACAATTTGTTTGTATTATAATACAAATCTATTGCTCTATCATACTCATCTTGTTTTTGTAATTTCCTGAATGTGTTAATGTAGCTGTGTACAGTCGTTTCTGAGACCTAATGCCTGAGTGAAGGCCTCCAAGTCTCCTGTGAGTGGTACTATCATACCTCCATGCCTCGGTGAGGCTGCAGACTTTCCCCAGTAGGGTGCAGCATGCTGGGCTTACCCAACCCCTCACATGCCTTCCCTGAGGGGGATTAAGACCTGGGATAAATCATTTCCATTTCCCACCTCGCAGCTGGGCACTAGGACCTGAGGGCTTCTGTCCTCCCCTGTCCTGCTCCAGGATCTATTCCAGCCGTCTGCCCGCCTAGCAATCCTTTCAAAGCAGCTTAACGGCTGAAGCAGGGCTGGAGGCCTTTCTATTGACATCTTCTCCATTACTGCGAGATGAACAACTAGCTGCATATGTATGAACAGTTAGAACTACCATGGCCCCATAGGCCTCGTCCTGCCTAACAGCCCTGTACCTCACATCAAGGACCTACTTGTAGGCCCTTTCTCTGCAACCAAGGCATGCAGCGGTATTTGATTTGGACATTTGACTCAATCAGATTTCTGCTTTTGATTAAATAATAAATGCAAAGTGCTCATGTTGCAGCATCTGTGCATTATAACGCTGGCCACATCCGGGCCAGGAGTGCATTGAAGTTGAGCATCGTTGAGTGGAGTAGAGTGAATCTGTGATGTGATGTGACCAGAGCACGTCCACTAGTGTGTGTGTGTCTGTGTGTGTGTGTGTGTGTGTGTGTAAGGGATGAGAGGAGATGAAAGGCTTGGCTTACATCAGAGAGGGTGAGTTGCACATGAGGAAGAGGCCACTCCCCAGACTAAAGTCAGTGTAATTATCACACAAAAAGGCCTGTCATCAGGAAATACATCTCCAGTGGCTGAGCCAAGCTCGGCCAGTCCTGAGCTGCTGTTAGGCATGCTTCCAGATACATAATCAGACATAGAAATGGTTTGGGTGTCAAAGAACATGGTGGGATATAATCACAGATTAATTGTGTGTGTCGCACATGAGATTATGTAGGCTGTTTAAAACACAATGTAACACTTTTAGGCACGTTTATGGAGTCTGCTGCATGTGATGACAAAGATGCATAATTTCTCTGTATCTCATGAAGTATGCTGGCCTGTGTGTAAGAATGACCTTGCCCCTCTTTCCCTACACCACCACCCCCCCCCCCCCCAAACTACCAAACAAGAGATAAGAGAAAGAGGGGGGATGGTGGGAGGAAGACATGGAGGGAAGGAGTAGGTGGGAGGATATATACCTCCTTACTCTCACCTCAGGTTCTATAGCTGGCACTGGTGAAAGATGTGATAGGATTAGAGTTAAGTCATCTACTAGCAGATGCCCCAGCTCCTTTGGGCTCATCTCTGCTAAGCATGGAAAGCTCCTAACGCACTAGAGAAGCTTACTCAAAAAAAAAAAGGCCAAGAGGCCAAGAGTGAGGAAATCAGCCAACCCCATTGGAGATCTGCTTCCATACTGTAGACCTTGCCAAGTATCTAAGAGAATATGAGGGTTGGATGGGGTGAGATTCACCAACCAGATACAGGTCTGTGAAGCTCTAAACCAACATTGGAGCTGGGTATTTTTTTTTTATATCTTCCAAGTTCCGAGTGCTGCATGAAATTCTGCCTACAATCGATACAAAGTTTATGGAGCTTTTAGGGCAACCAGACTTCCGCTTTTACAGGAGGAATGGGCACTGCAGAATGTGTGTGCCTGTGTGTGCCTGTGTGTGTGTGTTCCAAGTGTCGACTAAGGATACTCCTCAGTCAAGACCTTGGCGTAGTAAAGGTGTGACTCATGGCTCACCCTAAGCTGCGTGCTTTGCCGTGTGAGAGGCCACCTAGTGTGCATCTCCAGAGTGGATGAAATCACATCAATAATTCAATAAAGACAGACTTCCTCTGTCTCCCTCTCATCCTCTTCTTTTTCCCTCTTTCTCTCCCTCTCCCTGATGCACTGTCCTCTTTCTTTCTGACTGACTGAACCTTCATGGCTCCAGAAAAATCCTGCTCTCTGCTTCTTAATCCACCTGAAACCACACACACACTCACACACACACAAAAACATACTCAACCACTTACACTAACACGATCAAAAAATATTTGCAACCTCTTTTTTTAACATCAGAACAGGCCAAAGTAATGGAGGGCTTTTAAGATGTTTTCTTTTTTAGAAACAAGACATCCAGCCATTGCTTTTGAATGAGAGATTAGGCTTGAAGGCTTGGTAATCCTGCTGGAAGGATGGATGGTCAGGACTGAAATAAATGTTACTGTGATGATTATCTTACTGTAGTGCTGTCTCTGTCATGTGATCCTGAAACAATTCACACACAGACACACAGATACACACACTGGTTCACTTGCTGTCTAAGGGGAATATCATATGGGGAATATCATTGTGTCTGTGATTGAGTGCTGATGCAGGGAGTGGCACAAGGGCTTATATTTGTAACTGTGAAATCTGTGTCAACATGTGTTGTGTACAGTATGTGAGTGCATGTCTGTGTTTGTATGGTGGAGGATGTGTGAATGTGGGTGCTAAAGTAAAGGAAAAAAGAGTGTGGTAATCTAGTTCCAAGCACTTTCCTGAAGCATCTATCGGGTCATAGTGAGAAGGAAAGAGGCAGGAAAGACTGTCTCCATTAAAAGGGGCATTAGTGGGCATTATGGTGCTGATCCCACTAATCTGGATCATGGAGGTTGCAGATCATTTTACAGCCAGAGCTAGCTACCCCATACCCCATTCTGTCCTATTCCACTCAGCTGTGAGCCCACACCCATCTTTATAGCTATGCTTGGTTGTAACTATACGTATAAAGGTCTGTCCTTTCCAAGCTGGTGCTACATAAAAAGGGAAGACGCTTAAAAGCGACTGGGTGCTATAGGTGGTACTGAACATCTGTATATTATTTTTGCCAGCAAAGCTGGTAAGAGGGGTTTAAACAAGCATCTACTGTATAACAGAGGAGAAGAAAATTAGCATAAATATGTATGAAACGTTTGACTGAATAAATACATACATTTGGTTCCTTGATGATTAGAATTGCTGATGACAAGCTTGATAGAGTTGTTAGGGAACCACTGAAATGTTTCACTGGGGGTTTTAAACACAAACCATATGCAGCTGCAAAAGAGTTGATCCAATTTAGACGGTAGGGCTCAAGTTAGCCTCATCAACTGCACACTGTCAAAAATTACTAAATCCAAAAGAATGAATGAAAAGCTCTCATACACACACACACAAACACACACCATTAGAGGAGCTGTGTGACCCCTTCGTGCCCGGACCCTGTGGAACACATCTCCAGCATGTCTTACTCATTCTCTATGCAGAGAACATGCTATGCATCATTGCGAGTCTGCATCATTACCAGTCTGAATACAGCAATAAGACACAACCAATCAGAAAATAGTAATCCTATCAAGGTTTACAGCCACTGACTGAGAAAAGAAACAGTGATTAAGCAGTGTGTTTATGTAGGGTGGTTCAACAACATTCTCTGTGTATAGTGGACAATGTGGGGTAGCCCATATTCTTGAAGTGAAGACAAAAGTGTATGGTTCGTACATGCCAATATTTACAGCTAACTAGGTTTGGTCATTGCTCTGAAACGGCATTTGCAGTACAAGAGACAAACATACCTGATTTTTAAGAAGCATTACTGCAGCTTTTTACTATTACTGAAAAGCTTTATTGTGGAGGTAAGTGAGAAGCCTCAAAATTATATGGAGTCATAATTAATCTCCCCAAAAAAGTTTTTAAGGAGCAAGCATTTAGACGAGTAGTTGCAAATGGTGATTGAACATGATGGAGTACACACCAAGCAGGGTCCTTGAAAACGGTGAAACCAAGAAAAAAGCATGTACTCATTACTGAAGGTCACATAGCCGGCATCATCTGGAAATATAAACACCTTGCCAACCCAATGAGAAGGACCTTCTCACGTAAGCTACGTAAGCTACCCAACCACTCTTTATCATGGACCTCATGATGGGCTCAAAGTCAAGGACGAGCACAGGCTAGGATGGGGTGTATGAGTATATGATTACGTGCAGATTGAATTGAACATTAAGAGCGTCCGTTGGGGGACACAGTCAGTCTGGTTGATGGTGTAAATTGGAAACAGATAGAGCGGCTATGCGTAGGGAGGAAGAGGCACTGAGCAATCAGCCAGAGAGGGAGATTTGGAGCTAAGCTGGACCACTTCAGAAAATGTCCTCCGAACTGAGTGGGTAGTATCAAACAGATGAGGTGAAGAAGTTGAACTGCATTCTGGGAAACGAGACAGACTTCTTACGTGATTAGGAAAGAAGGGTGAAAATAACCAGACTGATCTTCAGTTGAAATTGATGAGTGACAGGATGTAAACAGGAGTTTTCCTTAACCAGAACCTCTCAGACATGCAACATAGTACACACCGCTGATGGAAAGCCTCCCCAGAAATACCCAGGATTGCCCATTAGAAGGCTTGGGGTGGATGCCAATCTAACAATAAACACGTTCTGTTGTTGTCACACACACAAACTGACGGTGATCTCTAACCTTTGCACAGCAACAATGGATAAGTTGGCAGTCACTCCACACCCAACAGGCTTTAATGGCTTGAGTGAGATGCAGTGTTGGACACATGCAGTGTTGGACCATTTCAGATCACATCTGTTTGATAAGAAGGAATGTGATATATGATCTTAAATGTTTTCAGTCAAAAAGCAAACCAGGTCTTTGTTGATTAGAAATGGTTATTTACTCCATCACTGTCTTAATGCACAATATCTAAACATGATGACAATATTCTTGTGTTGTCTCATGTACCCAGTTTCAACCAAATGTTAAGACTTGAATTCTAAGCAAAGTGGGCTACCACCTTACTTGCTGCCCTGAGATGATTTAGGATAGGTTATGGTCTAGCATATTAGGAATGAGAACAAGGGATGAAGTTCATTCTTTCGTTGCTTCAGAATTCTGTATCCTTGCAAATCCTTTATTGTACCATATCTTTATTGCACATCATTTCATGTGATTATTTTCTACAAACAATGTGAAAGGTGAATCTTTAATTCCCACTCCACACACACACACAAATAATAATATTCTGTATTTCAGGACTAGAGTCCAGAACACCACCACAGCTGGTGTTGTCTTATGCAACACAAATAATGTCAAGCCGCTTCTCAGCGTGTCTCTGTGCTAGTGGCCATCAGCCAAACACATCAGCCTCTACCTCATTAGGCTTCAACCGCTTCAATAATGCAAAAAGAGCAATCCGGCAAACAGCTTAGTCTGATCTGCGTTTCACCTCTCAACACAGCAGGATTCAGACAAGAAAACACAGTATTGATATCCGTCTAGATAACATTTGGCATCACTACGCACACATGAACTCATGCATGCAAGCACACATTTAGGTACACACACTGTTAAGCACTCCTCTAAGCATACACACACCTGGCACGCACATACCCACACATACAATACTTTGGGCATTAAGAGTGCAGGTTCTTCTTCTCTTATTTTTTAAACGTCTTTACAACTTTATTTATAAGAACAGTTGTCTCTCAAAAGTTTGTCTATTGAAGAAAAATCTTACAAAAGTGCATAAAATAAAAAGTATTTGTCCAGATATTTGTCTTATAAAAGATTTATTTTATTTTATGACCCCTGTCAGAACAGGAATTTTTCATTGCAGCTCTAAGCATCAGCATCATCAGCATCATCACCATCACATAGGTATCCCCTGGCTGAGAAAGGAACTAACCAATCACGAGGTATATTCGTTGGAAATGGTGGGTGACTAACCAATCAGGGAAGCCCCAAGCACTACTCGTCAACTATTACAGCCTACAGCCAAATGATTCCATCTTGTTGTACGCGCATGTGACCGCAGAAGGCGCTTAGTGGTTTTTAAACATCAACCAGCGAAGGTGCTGAAGTGGACAGCTCCCTTACCAAGGAAAAAATATACGGCGGCGATGAGACGGTGATTCATTTCAATTGCCAAGATGGGCCAATCTCTTGTGCTCTGATAGCTGACTTTTAACATCATCGTCAATCAGGCGCGGATAAGAACACATGAATGGACTTTCGTTTATGCTTGTGAAAAGCTGAGCTGTACTATTTATTCCCCACTCGGAGTTTAGCCGCTGATTTGTGACACCTGTGGCTGAATCAACCCAAAAAACATTGTTCCGATGTGTATGACTATTTCACGTTCCAGAAGAACAAGTAACCGTTTTGGATGTTGGTCTGTTATCTATGCAGTGGACTAATCTCCAACGTGAAAGCGCCAAGGTAAATCCATTTACAGGATCCATTCATATCTAAGCCTCTCGACTCTGACCATAGACAGGAAAGAACATGGATAGAGAGGAATTTGCTGTGACGAGTGCGCTGAGTGGATTTGTATGGCTGGTGATCTCCAGTGGAAACTAAAAAAAGACCTTGTTGAGATCAGCATCGCGCGGGTCACAATCTCTATTACGCATCATTGATATATTGATACAGTTTCCTATTGTTGTGCTGATAAATACCACATATAATAAGGAACCATGGGCAAAGACGAGTGCAAAACCATGCTAGATGCTCTGAACAAAGTGACTGCCTGCTACAGACACTTGGTCGTCGCTTTGGGCAGCACCTCGGATTCACAGAATCTGCGTGAAGAGCTGAAGAAGACCCGAAAAAAGGCCCAGGAGCTTGCGGTGGCAAACAGGACTAAACTGACAGCACTGCTCAAAGACAAGACCATCAGCAAAGAAGACCGGGCAGAATACGAACGGTTATGGGTGTTGTTCTCGAGCAGCATGGAGCTGCTGGAAGTGGACATGAAGAGATCCCTGGAGATCGGGCAGGAATTCCCCCTAAAAGTCCCGACAAGACACCTCATCCAGACCGGGATGACAGGCAGCACCACCACCGTGGCGGCCCGCGCCATGAGCGTGCAGAACATGAAGTACGAGGCAGACGCCAACATCGATACGGCGGACCTGAAAGAGCTGCAGGCCGAGATCACGCAGGTGGGGCAGATGATGGAAGAGATGGAAATGAAGGTACAAGTGGCGCCCTGGGCGGTTGAAGCAAAGCAAGAGGCGGGCGCAGAGCTGAAGTCCAGTCTCAGTGTGGGAAACTCGTCCGTGGGGGTCATCTCCATATGCGAAGAAGAACCCAAAGAACACGGGGTGGAAGGAGAAGGTGGCGTCATGAGAATTTTTGCAGGGATTATTTTCATGGCTATTCTATTAATTGCTGGTCTTCTAGGATACTTAGTAATTAACCTTTGAATCGGAAATTAAAATGTTGATTTACAGACAGCAACACACAAACAACATTTCCTGATGAACACTAGTCAGTCAATGTGTCCAGGGGAACACCACTGTAGGAGGCAAAGAGTTCAGCGTCTCCACCGGGGAGAACGGTATGATGTTTTGGAATCTAACGGGACATACTGGGCTGATCAGTCTCGTAGAGGCTTGCAGAATGTGTTCTGTGGCTTTGGTAGCTACATTGTCATAGACGTAATTGTCAATGAGGTAATCACTTGAGAGTATTGCTCCATGCGACAATGAGCGTGGTTTAAGTAATACCTAAGGTAGCTTACAGGTAGTTGTGGTAAGTTAATGAATGTAAAAAAAAAAAAAATAAAAATAAAAAAAAAACAATGAGTGTCTACTGCTAATGTTTGAATAACGTAGGCATTGTCTTAATCCGAATGGAAAAACCTCATACGCATAAATGCTCGGTTGACAACATTTTTACCGTCGTGGCGCTGTCCAATAAAATTGGCGAAATAAGGCATCATTTTTTTCCGCTTGGCATTGTCAATGCAGATTTATAGCAGGTTAAGCATACATTTATTCTAGAATATTTGTCAGTGTTTCCAAACACATTTTCACTAACTTGATAAGACAGCAGCATTCTTAACTACACTTATAGATGTGTTATGCCATTCTATGGAAACATTGCATTTACATTTACATTTACGCATTTAGCAGACGCTTTTATCCAAAGCGACTTTTAGCGCTTTTATCCAAAGCGACTTCCAGAAACAGTCACATTCTCAGATGTTCACAATGCATCTAAAGACATGCTTGTTCGATTATGTCTGGGGAGCTTCGAGCAGTGAATGTACACAGTGCAAGAGTTGCATAGTGGGTTTGTAAATACTGTACAGTGTACTACTGTTTCAAATAGTGTACATACAATGGAGTATATTTATTATAATAAAATGATCACGCACAGACTCATGTTTCAAAAGTCTAACTTGAATGTAAAAAATTATGGCATAATATCAACCCTTATGTAACTGTTTACTTTAATACATAAATATCTACTCAGTTCATTTTCATGAATTAAATCATGATTTTATCATTATTATTTCATTTGAAAGGAGTCTAATAGTTTTTTTTTTTAAGATGCACCTCAAACCTTTTGGTTTCAATTGACATTACAATGGTCTCCTAATGTGGTTAGTTTTAAGTATCTTTAAAGAGATCTAAAGACAGTAGGTTGAAGTTGACTCTTGGTGTTGGTGCATGGCCTGAGTTCCCGCAGGCTGAGAGAGGTCTGGAGAGGGAGGTGAGAAAGTGGGATTAGAAGATTAGGAGAGAGGGAAGCAGATATGATAAAAAGAGACTAACACTTAATCAAGTGTAAGGAGACCAAATGTCAGTACACAGATTATCAGACCAATTTAGCTCAGTGAGAGGCAAGATCAAAGTGCAACTATTCAGTAGCGATATAGAGTAGAAATATCTTTGATAACTTCAAGAAGGTTTTTAAGAACCTAATTGATTGATGTGGGCAGTGCTCCTTGTTGTGTATTTTCTGCCTTGAGGCCAAATATGGAGGTGAAAGGATCATTTGTCAAATTCAGTCTAACTGTTTAACAAGTACTGTAATGCACGAGCCAAGGGAGCTACAGAGAGGATCTCGGATGAGGTGCTGGGTTACAGGAAGTCTCCAGCTTCATGCATGTGAAAATTACACCACAGGGAATTGCAGGTTCTCCTGTGGAGCAAAATATGTAGCAAACAATGCACAACCGCAGGTTCATTCAAATGTATTATTCTTGCCTTTTGTTCACTATAGGCATAGTCAGATTCACAAATAACTGAATTTCTAATACGTTTAGGACATACCTTACAATAAATCTCCTTCCTGATTCTCTTTTGTCTGGACCGTAACTTCCCGGAGGAAATAACATGAAAGACTGTAAAAATGGTTAATGTTAATCATTCTCAGAGAGAAGGGGTGCTGTCATCCAGACAAAATCAGACACATTACACAGTCACACTGTCATTATAAATGAATGGGTTGAATTTTGTTTTTCTGTTCATTATCACACAGACATTAAGCTTTTTACCAATGAGTCACAACCACTTGGTATTCATAACAGGTTTACACCCATTGAGAGCCTGGCGCATCCTGGATATCCAAAAATATAAAGGTAATTAATTAAACATGACCACTGCAGAAAGAGATTTGTATTAAATAAGGAATAAGCTTTTCGAAACCTGTCACTTTATGGTGTTTCCCTCAAGGTATGAAAACACTGCTCAAGGAGTTCCAAAGCTTTGTGTGCCAAACCTTACATGCAACTTCCAGATTATTTTCTTGCATTTGCTAACTGTGACATCAAACACTTCAATGAACATACCTTTATTTCTCTCCAGGGTTATTTTCCATGTGTTGGTTGTGTGTGGTGGGGTGTGTGTGATTTTTTGGAGGGGGGGGGTGTTAAGTTAGGCGGGGGGGGGGGGGTGGATTCCCTGTAGAAATCCTCACATCTGGACAAAACAGGTAGGTACCATGCACATCCTACAACACAAGCCTGTTGCCATGGAGACCATCCAGAGCACCTCTGCAACAGCACTGAGTCTGCAGCGCAATTTCATCCGCTTCACCCCCCCACCCCAACACCCCCCCCCACACACACACACTCCCATCCACCTACTCACTTGCCCACACATGCTCCCAGATGGGTGAGTGGGATGGGTGAGGAAGGGAGGAGTGAGGCAGATGGTGACATGCATCCACCTTAAATAAGCACAAGAGCACATAAGGATCAGACATAGATATAGTCCTCTTTAACTGGTCGAACGGATGAACAATGAGAGAAAGCTGATCAATGACAGTCCATGGGGGTTGGGGTGAGAGGCTTGGCCTTTCAGACTGATCTTTTATTCATGAGAGCCTCTAGAAAATGATTCATCAGGCCATCTTTAATGCTTACTGTAACAGATGTTGTTCTAAAGTCCCTCCACCAAATCTTGGTCATCATTCTGTCCCAAATTTCCAACATAAGTGTGGTCTTATACACTCCACAAATGTAATGCATCATAAAAGTCTAAACTGGAGGGCTGATGGCTGTACAATAGAGGGTGAAAGATATTCTAAACAAACTAGGTTTACACAACTGAGGGTGAAGGATATTTGCATTGTTCAGTTTACATGGGAAGTGGTGAGACTAGTCCAGGAAATCTAGCTCACCAATTGTAGTCATATTAATGTGGGCCTTGTTGAGAGATTTATACACAGAGAACATTGCCTCGCAGGACTAGGGATATTAAATATTTATAGTTGTAACTTAAGTTATTATTTTTCTCTACTTTAAACCCATGGACCTGTCTTGCAGCAATCACCAGACAGACCATCATTATTTGAAACTGTGCCAATCCTTTCCAGCCTCATCCTCTCTGATTGCACTCAATCTAGCTCTATATAGCATCTTGAGAGCTCTTGTCTGTGAAACTTGAAAGAACTGGACTGCATTACAATGATGACAGGTTTCCCCAGATATACATTGCTATTGACCATGGAATACAAAATGGTCAATCACATTCAGTTTGTAAGTCATCAAGTTTAGATTCCGTCATATTGACGTTCATGAATAAGAACACCAAACACGAAGATCGAATATGAACATCAAATATGGTTTATAATAGGTGGATTAACTAGAGTACATAAAATTCTAAACATACCCATTTATCCTGCCATGAATGCTGTCACATAATGTTGCAGCACAACATGAAGGGAGCATTCCCTTATAATCAAAATAATGAATAAACAATGAGTAGACTAATGAAAGACACAGGGAACAACCAATCTGACAGGTTTCTTTTAAGCGATTATTTTTACTGTCATTAATTTGGCATTAGGGACACTGCTATGAGGGGACACCCCTGAGCGGCAGTGGTGGAAAGTCCTGCTGCGCTCCTACCATAGACATGCATGCCCCCACTGTGAAGGAGGATCGTCCCACGGCTGTTTGATGGGGGCTCCCTTAATTGAAGTAAAACTAGCAGGAAGCTTGTTACTATGGTTGCAAGCCAGGCTGGATTTATTTTTAGCTGAGGTAGCATTGAAATTAAACTCACAAATGAAAGGAAAGGAGGAAGAGAAAGGTCCCCTAAAGTAAAGTGTGGCAGATCAGGAAATCCATTATTTAATTCAAGTTTCTTTAAAGTCTTCTTTGAAAGTTTAGGTTGGAAATCCGAATGAAGGCTGATCGGAAAGACTATTAGGCCTACTACTTCTCACCTTTGGCCGAATTATTTTATTGTTGTTAATGGAATTTATGGGTAACAATGAACTGTTAAGTACTCTGTTATACTGTTTGTAAAAAGGCCAATACAAAAAAAAAATTGTTGGATTTGATTGGACTACCCTATGTGAAGATTGATTGTATCCTAATTACCGTGGCCCATTAATAAAAAAACAATCAAAAGCCCAACTAGGCTACATAGAGTGAAAACTTGTCAATGTTCAATGACCTAACCACAAGCATTGCATCTTGAAAATAAATTAGTTTTGTACGGTCATATTTCTTATTTTATGCCTTATATTTTTTTTTGTTATACAATATTAAGAAAATGCCTCTTGATATAACATAGACAACAATAAGAACTATTTTACCGGTGAGAACCATCCACCATAAAATAAAAAAAGCAGTGGCATGAAGGCGGGTTCTTCGCGTAAACTCTAATTCCCAAAATGCTCAACGGTCACAACAACGCAATACCATGTGATCAACACGTTAGCAATTATTTTCAACTGAGGCCACCCAGATCTGGGCCGACACTCGGAGTTTGGATTGGGTGACCATCCTATTTTAAAACAGAAATATGTGAGTAAATAACAAGTTTAACCTGATAGTTAGAAGGATTAGATGGTGAAAACTACGGGATATTCCATGTGTCGATTGTAGTTGTTGATTAAATCAGTGAGCCCATACTCCTCCCAACTGTTGGCTATCGGCGCTCTGTCTAATACAAAACGAGTGTACACACATCACATGCCTCATTGCTTGTTCAGCAGGTATCGGACTGCGCGTGCGGGTGCAGCCAAAACACAAACAGACTGAATGGGAGTAACAGAAAGGTAATATAAGAAGAACATTGTATGTATTATTTAATTGTCCTCCATTTATTTTCAAACCAGACATATACACTTGTGAAAATCACATGAAAGAAATGGGACTAGGAAGTTTTTCGTCTTTGTAGCTACGGACATTGATGTTTAGTGACTGCAGGCTAACATTAGCGCGCTCGTGAGCCATCAACAGCGGTGATTTAATCAGCTGTCCGTGTTGCCAGGAATATTCCAGCGGTGCGACCTCAATTTTTTATTCTACCATTCAGGGGAATTTCTCTTGTGAGCTTGTAACGTTACATCTGCTTAGCTGTCTGGAGGTGTCAAAAATCTAAGCTAATCAAGAATGCCATCTGCTATAAACAATTCTGAAGACAGTAAGATACAATTTTGTGTTGTGCGTATGGTAGGTATTGAGTGTTTCCGTGTATTTCAAATATCTATATTGACAGGCTTATATGCCTGTGAGAACCAGGCATGCAGAGGTTCTGTTCGTGATTCAATCACAGTGATAACATGTCAGCCTCACTTGTAGGATCTCACAGGTCACCTGTCCGACGTCTGCTCTGTGAGTGAACATGTAACCTCCTATTACAAGTGCTGCTGCTTCGTTCTTTAGGAGTCACCGAAGGCAACATTATTCATATTCTGAATAGGTTATTCTGTTTGTTGCCATGTCAAGGGGAACATTTATTTTCCAAAGTCTTGTGGGGACTGGTAAGGTATCTCTGGAGGTTATTATGACATGTTCACAGCCAGGTGTAAGGGGGTCAATCGGCGACACAGGGTGCACTCTCAAAGAGCCTTGACTCGACTGGTATGTGTAGCGGAGAAGGCCTGTGTTATAGCTTACATTTACATTTACATTTAGTCATTTAGCAGACGCTCTTATCCAGAGCGACTTACAGTAAGTACAGGGACATTCCCCCGAGGCAAGTAGGGTGAAGTGCCTTGCCCAAGGACACAACGTCAGTTGGCATGACCGGGAATCGAACTGGCAACCTTCGGATTACTAGTCCGACTCCCTCACCGCTCAGCCACCTGACTCCCCCAGCTTACATAGAAGCTTTCACTCAGAGATGGGGTTGTTAAAGGTTATTAAAGTGGGGCATGAAAGGGCCTGGTCAGTTTTTCTTCTACTACAAATTCTTCTGTCTTGTCATTGCAGGTCCTAGAAAGACACACGGCTTCCTCCCCTTCCTTGAAGACGATACATACCAAGACTCAGAGCACCTCACCTCCCGTGTCCTCGGAGGTTTACAGCCTGAGTTCCTCAGATCTTAAGCTGCAACTGGACCCCTTGTCTATGGACCTGATCTCTCCCATCCACCTCCCCCTGGCTCTTTGATAGTGGATAGCAAGCCCTACGAAGGACAATAGTCAGTGGGGTTGGAGTGTAACTCCCAACTGGGTGGTATCCTATGGCAATTAACAGTGACGTGGCAGACTGGGGTGCCACAGGGAGCGAGGACTCGGGTGAAAGAGCATGGCTACTGCAGAGTCCAAGTGTGGAGTCTATACGGCAAATGGAGGCAACCCGGGACAGGAGCGGAGGGGTGTCCTCCATTGGGGCGGTCTTCATTGTGGTCAACGCGGCACTCGGGGCGGGGCTTCTAAACTTCCCCGCTGCCTTCTACATGGCGGGAGGAGTGACAGCGGGTGTGGTTCTCCAGATGGTGAGAGCATCTTGTAGCCCAGAACCCCTAGAAGCTACTATCTTACTCTGGAGGACCATGTAGAATCAGATCTAAAAGGACTTTTATGACTTCTATTCATTATTCATTCATTAATTTATGGTGCCCTCACTGGCACATAGAAGTTCATAGTTAGAAGTGAACAATGCAAGCCTTTTGATATATTATTGCTCATATCCATGTTTTTCTCATATTGCTTGCATGTAAGAATTTGACCACAGCAATGTGTGTGTAGACAATCTAGGGGGAAGCGAGAGGCGCCATCATTGTAACACTTCCTGTTTCCCTTGCACGTTTTCAGTTTATGCTGACATTCATCATCAGTGGACTGGTAATCCTGGCGTACTGCTCTCAGGTGAGTGTTGGGCACCCTTTCTGTCCCCCACACACACTGTTTTACTTCATCAGTTCCTCTCTTTTCTCCCTCTATTCATTCCTTCCATTCCTCTCTCTCTTCCATCTCTAGGTCAGTAACGAGAGCACCTATCAGGAGGTTGTGAGAGCCTCGTGTGGGAAGGTCATGGGGGTCATCTGTGAGGTCGCCATCGCTGTTTACACCTTCGGCACCTGCATTGCTTTCTTCATCGTCATCGGAGACCAGCTGGACAGATGTGAGTGTAAAATGATAAAGTAAAAGTAAAAGCATTGTCGTTTTCCAGACTCTGCATAACCCTGCTCATACTGTAGCTAACCCTCAGTGCTGGCTGTGGTGTGAGTTAGTGATTAAGCTATGAAGTTAAGTAGTATTTGGCTAGAGTGTGGAAGATATTAGGTCATATCATTGGAGTTAAGGGAAATGCCTGGCTTAGGGTGAGGGGGACATAAAGTCAGTGGTTCAGCTGTCTGAAAATGACTGATGTCATATGACATCAAAAGTGCTGACAGTAAGCGGAAACATTCTTTGGGTATGCTTGCATACATGGACTATGACCCATGGGTAGGTCAATAGTTACTATTAAAAGTGAAGTGAGTAGTTGTTACTCAGTATATGATGATGAATCTGCCTGCCCATGCTCCTGTCTCTTTCTACCTCCGGGTTTTCATCTCTGCTCTTTTCTGAGTTCTTCATCTTCCCGTCTCACCTAACTTCCCTCCATGCAGCCTTTCTTCCTTTGAGGAGTCACAGATCTGAACTTGCTGGGGGGCAGACAGCTGTGTGGAGAGGCCTTTGTTGTCACCTATTCACTGTTGTTCCATCAAATTTCAAACAAAGCCTGTTCATCTTCCTTTCTGTGTTTCCATAGTGATAGCGGCCATGGCCCATGATCCTGAGAGTGTGGTCAGTAAAACCTGGTACACCGACCGCAAGTTCACCATCGTGGTCACTGGCGTTCTAGTGATCCTTCCTCTCTCCATCCCCAAAGAGATAGGCTTCCAGAAATACGCTAGGTAAACCCTTCCTCATCCAACCACAGTTTCAGTCTTGTGCTTTAAGCCTCTGGAAACATCCTTTCACTCTTTGAACTGCATGTAATTTTACTGCAACATTAGGCCCTACTTTGACTGTGCATTGTTTTGTCTGTAGTGCTTTGAGTGTTGTGGGAACCTGGTATGTCACCATTGTTGTCATCGTCAAGTACATCTGGCCGGATAAGGAAATGACTCCAGGATACATCCCAACCAGGTGACCTTACACAAGTACAGATTTGAGTATTGTGCACCGTAGCAAATTCACCAAATGTAGACAGGAGCTACAAATCCTATCATGCTTTTCATGTGCTGATGAGCTTGTGTTGGTTTTACAGCCCATCCTCCTGGACTGCAGTGCTCAATGCCATCCCCACCATATGCTTTGGCTTCCAGGTACCTGTTTGTAATGTGTTTGTCTTTTAATATTTTGAGAATAGTTGTAAGGATGTACATGTAATGTAACATAATAAGCGTTAGGTGAGAATCGATGAGAATTCGGAGGTACTGTCTTTTTGTCCTAAACTCTCCCTCCTTCCCTCTCCCTCTTTCTTTCATTCCCTCCCGTTCTATCCTCCACATGGCAGTGTCATGTCAGCAGTGTGCCTGTGTTTAACAGCATGAGCAGGAGTGAGATCAAGCCTTGGGGAGGTGTAGTGACTTTTGGCATGATCATCTGCCTCTTTGTCTACACTGGCACAGGTCTGTGTGTGTTTGTGTTGTGTGTGTAATGTGTGTGGAGTGGGGGGCCGGGGCTGACTTATATTATGAATAGTAGAAACATATTTGGAACACACGGGTCTGTTGCTATAGAACAGTTATTGTGATCTCCCCTTTAGGCGTGTGTGGCTTCCTGTCCTTTGGCTCGAATGTCAGCCAAGATGTTCTGATGTCATATCCTCCGAATGACATTGCAGTGGCCATCGCACGAGCCTTCATCGTGGTCTGCGTCGTCACCTCCTATCCCATCCTGCACTTCTGTGGCAGGTGAGACTCTGGAACGCCTTGTATCCTGTGTATACAGTCACCGCTGTGAGGATGGTTGCTGGTATCCCGAGTTTTTAGGGTTCGTCAAGAAAAGTGGTTTCTTATCTCTCCAGGGCTGTGCTGGAGGGGCTCTGGCTGCGTTTCCATGGCGAGCAGGTGGAGCTGTGCGTGCGTCGTGAGCAGAGGCGCAGGGTCCTGCAGACGCTGCTGTGGTTCACAATCACCCTCATCCTCGCCCTCTTCATCCCCGACATTGGCCGCGTCATCGCCCTCATTGGAGGGCTCGCTGCCTGCTTCATCTTTGTCTTTCCAGGTATCATAATCATCGTCTTGGTTGTTTCTTGTCGATGCGGCTGTCGTACTCATGTTTTTAACGGCTGTAAACATGGTGTGTGCACTTTTCAAGGTCTCTGTCTGATCCAGGCCAAACTGTCAGAGACGGAGAACAGATCAGCGAGGTAAGATCAGACCCCATCTACTGACATCAGTTGAACTGCAGTTGTTGGGACCATGATGTTCCCATGGTCGATTAAGGGGATTCTCTTAATGCCTCTTAACCTCTTCTACTCACAGCTGGCATGGGATGGTGGTTTATGGTGTTGTCATGGTTACCATCGGAGCGTTCATCTTTGGCCAGACCACTGCCAATGCCATCTACCAAGACATCAACAACCACAGCTAATAGGGAGCCAGAGGAGTCTTGTCAAGAGGAGGAGGGGAAGGAGGGGGAGGAGGAGGGGGGAGGAACAGGTCTTCACTGTCTTTTTTAACTTAGCAGGATGTTGGGGATCCAATGCACACATGAGCTTCGACCCTTCGTGAGGCTCCTTATAAAGGCCTCTTCTGCATGCAGCATGGCCTGTCCTGTTCCTCAGCCATGGAGCCCTCTGACTCGACAGGGCGCAAAGAGTGACCAATGACAAGGGACCTATTGAATGGAAACACATTGTGTCTTTTTTAGATCCCAATGCCAATTTTTTAATTATGGTTTAGATGTTTTTTAGCCTCGGTTTTGCAGTCTAGATTTGACCACTATCTGACTGAATCAGGCCCAGCATGCTCTACATGGCGTCACACCCACTTCCTGTTTACCTGAGCTCAGGTGTGGAGGACCTCCCTGACACTAGTTCAGCTGGCCAGCAGTAGATGACCTGGAGGCCTCTCTCACTGACACTAATTTTAAGGGGTTCCGTTTTAAGTTTACTGCCAAATATATTTCGTTTATAGTACTTGAGTAATTCCAGTGATTTAACAGAGGCAGCCTGAGATCGCAGCCAACAATCACGTGTAATAATGTGGCAAGATAATCAGGACTGTATAATTTAATACTTTTCTTAAACTCTTGGACAGACTTATTTGCTTTGGACCTGGTTTCAAAAGAAATGTTTTTATTTTTCAAAGATGTACAGAGTGGTAAGGGATACAAATAAATCAAGTTGAAAGGAGTTGTTCCTAGTACAGCAGTTATGGTTTTATCTTGACTTGAATGAGACTGGAAACGCTTGAAATGCAATGAATTGTTTAGATGAATGCTATTATTCTCACTTGTAACCATAATAAGAAGTAACTGTTTGGATCAATAAGCCATCTAGTAATTAAGTCCTCTGCAATGGATCATTGTTGTGATGAAAGTTCAAGCTCCTGTGTAAATCTTTCACTGGTTTTATTCCACGTCATTACACCATTTCCGTCTCCCACAGAGATAATCGTAGCGATACCTCAGCTTTTGACATACTTTTGTACAGAAACATGTTTAACCGTCTTTGACAGAGCTTGTGATCAAACTGTACTTGTCATTGTTGTTATGGTCCTTCCCAACCTCATTAAAACATGTCAGCCTTTGTGGATATGTATAAATATATATTTGTACTGTGGTTCAATTATTCTCAACAGGATCCTGGTCTGGATAGCCATCTCATGGTGGCTGAGAAATGGAATTAGTTTTCAATCTTTAGATTCCTTCATAAACTATTGTGTACATTTCCAAATCGATTATCAACGCTCCAGTCATCCTATATTTCCACCCAAATAAATCAACCAATAATGATTTTCATGGTTGTAATGCAAGTATTTATTACAATTTCAAAACGATCATAAAAAGTACGGTGTTATTAAAGTGCTGATTTGAAAGAAACATCTGAGTAAAGGCACGGTTTCAAACACCACACTTCACCACAGGACTGTTTTGCTCAGTGACAAACAGTAGGTTGTAGGGTTACCAAAACAATGCCCAGGACTGAGCACACCCCAGAAACCTCCACTGTTTTTGAATGTGATAAAGTGGTTTACTTAATCCCAACTGTACATTTCTATCCCATCATAATCTGTTCCCTGAGGGACAGAGCCATGTCCTTGACCATTGACAGGTGCCGTGATGTCACAGGAAGTAAGCTCTGGAGCATGCTCAGTAGGATCCGTTTGTGATGAAGGCCTGAAACATGTGCAGGGCAGGGCCTGGAGCCCACTGAGGCACCATGTGACCAGCACCCTGAAACAGGGACAACAGTGGAATTGGAACACTGTTCGCTCATTGACAACTGAGGGATGCACCTCAATTAGATCACTTTATCTGACAATTAACAGCATGTTACCCTACTAATAGTCAGGCCTTACCTTTACAGTCAGGAAGGTGAGGTTGCTAAACTGCTGGTAAAAGCCGGCAATCTGGTTATCAAAGATCCAACTCTGATACTTGGTGGTTTCCTACAAGACAACAGAAACACTTCTACTGTAAAGTAGGCAGAAAATATCCAAAGTCTATAGTTTCTCCCATCCATTGACTTTACCGTCCAAACAACATGACATAACCCATAGCAGCCTGACCTTCTGCCCCAGCTGCTCCACGAACCACTGGTCTCCCAGGAAGTTGCAGGCCATGTCAGTGTCTCCGTTGTAGACCAGAGCCCGGAGGCCCACAGACAGCAGCTTCAGGTACACATCCTTCACTGTGGGGTACAGGTTGGTGTACTGGTTCCCAACTTCATCACTACACAAGCAGACAGAGACACTGAGGTGAACTTTCTTTGTCTCACTATTTTAAGATCCTGGATATAATAGTACTGAATTGGTTAAAGATGGTGTAGAAAACTACATTCGAGAAAACATTGTAGGCTAGTGTCCTACTGTAACTACTCTAGTACACCAGTAGAAAGGGCAGTGATGAGTTGGGCCATGAGATGAGCCAGTATCTAGCATTTCCGGTTTATGTGGGGCGTGGTGGGTAATGTCGAGTTGTGGGTAATTCAGTTTACCTGCAGATGTCCCAAGGAGGCAGAGTGTCAGGAATGTGAAGAGCCTTCCTCACATCACCCCTGTTTAGCCAGTTCATCTGAGCAGTGCTGTTGATGCAGGGAGGGACCTCCCCCAGCGAGATGATAGAAGCCGGGGCTGACACTGGAGATGTAAACTTCAACAACTAACGACACAAAATGACAACATTAACAAACATATAACCCTCAAGCCTGTTATTTTGTGTCCTTTACAAAAGGAAATTAGTTGTAGGGAATAATCCCTACATTATAACCAGTTGAAATCATACAATGAGCTAAAAAAATATGTTTGAAATCCACAGCAATAGCTTATGTTAGGTAATACCACATGTGTCCACAGGAGGGAGGTTACCTGGTAGGTCTCCCAGTCTTTCCTGTAATTCCTGAAGAGATGGTGCATGCTTCTCTCATAGCCTTTATGAGACTTGACACCTCCTGCACAATCCAGGTACAGTGCATACTCATTTAGTCCGGACTGGTAAATTATGCTGAAGGCTTGACCCAACTGAAATGGAGTTTAAAGAGGCAAAAAGCAATCCAGTAAAGGTGAGGCAGCAGGTTTGGTCTGTTATTCTGCTACTGTTGTGTAAGCAAATCCAAACTGTAAAGGAGTTGATTTATACCATTGTCGTGCAGGTGTCCCGACTGTTATTGTAAAAGTTACAGCCTTGTTTGTCACAGCAGTTGGTGTTTAGATCATGCCACAATCTGCAAATTGAAGGAAAGAAAGTGGGTTGGGAATTACAAATTCATTGTACTAATGGACACCACACTCATAGGACATTTATAGGTGCAGCTAAGTGTGTGTTTTACTTACTCCTCTCCAAAGAGGCCATGGTAGTAACCAAAATATATCAAGGACTGGTCATTCAGGTTGAAGCTACTAAGACCGTTACCCACGGAAAACCCCTGGGAATATACAGGGGTCATCACAGTCAAACACAACACACATGTTTTTACATAATTATACATGAGGCTGGAACATACTATCAACCCATGCTGAATGTGCACAGAACAGTTTGCTAAACCTCCTCTCACCTTAAAGTTGACCTTGGCCGTCCCAGTAGCCACACGCAAACTAAGAGTTGGGGCGTAGATCCCACCGTAACTCTCTCCGAAGATGAAGAATTCGTTCTGGGTGAAGTTTGGGAACTTAGCAAAGAAGCTCTCCAAGGCCAGGTAGTTGTCATCTGCAACCTGGAAGTCAAGGATAAATAATAAATTAATCAAATAATAATACTTAGCAAATACGTTTGCTAAAGCTGCCATACTAGATCCCAGGTCTACTGTCAGAAACCACTTTTTAGTTAGGATTATCTTGAAATATAACCTTCCTCGCAATCTATGATCAAACCTCAACTAGGTAGGTACAAAAATTTGGTTTGCTATACAGCCATCACCAATCTTCAGATGCAAGATCTGTGATTTATATAGGGAAGAAGGGTCTATATTAACAGAATATGGCTATGGGACTATAGTCTTGAGAATCTCTGATCCTTAAACACAAGTGAGTTCTTACCTGATCATCATCTGTTTTGTACACCTTGTCGTCAGAGTAAGAGTAGCCCACACCAGCTGGAGACTCCAGGTACAGGATGTTGGCAATCTTATTCCAGCTGAATTCGTTCTCATACAAAGTGGCACCATCATCATTCACCTGAGTCAGAAACAGACAACATTCAGTATGTTCACATCCTTCACAATCAACATTTTGAACAGCGTACAAAAAAAAAGATACCCAATACATGGTGTTTCTGCATATGTGTGTGAGAGATTTAACTTCCCATCAATTAGACTAACACGATTTAGACATCCATATTTCGGCACTTCTGGTGGCAGACAGGGTCACTCTGCTACACTGCTTACATGGAAGGGGCCATTCTCTGATAGGAACCCGTCCAGCGAGCTGCATCCTGGGCCTCCGTTCAGCCACAGCACCAGGGGATCTTTCAGTGGGTCCCTCTGGGAAGTCACAAACCTGAGGGAGCATGGGAACAGGAGGTGTAGGGGGTATGAGGGTGGCTGGAAGAGCAGGCGTTTGTAAAACTAAGGATTCCACATTCATACAAAGCACCTTTATTATATATGAGAGATTTTAAACAGAGCGTTTGGAGAACCTGCCTTGACGAGGCATACCGTTTTATATATATATATATCATGGTGAAAATGTCCACGGCACATCACCCTGGACATATTGTGAAGCTACTCTTTTGGCTTCGAGGAAGTCAACAAGGAAGTACAAACAGTTGTGCGTTTGCAAAATAACCTCTCATTTACACTGATATCTAATAGCCTTCGTCCTGCAAGTAACAACTTACCAATAGTGAAGGTATTTCCCGGGGCTAGCTTTCAGATAACCAGACCATTGTTGGTAGTTTGGTTTGAAAGACATCCCAGGCAGCATAGTCACCTCGTCCGGAGCGTACTGTGCCCATGTGGGGGGCCAAGACACAGCGAGGATATACACGGCAAAACACCAAAACATACCGGAGGTTAGGGTTTTCATTTAAAGTCAGAAAAATAATACACAGACCTGATTCCAGTGACTTTCCCTGTCTGAAACGCAAACTTCTATCTCATGCACTCATCTTGTAGTCAGACAAGGGAGGTCATATGACTTCAGCCTGGTTCCTCTGCCCGTCACGTGATTCTATTACGTGGCTTCTATCATTTTGCGCACGGTTGTGTCCCCGCGGTCATTACATAGACTACTCTTAATATAACCGTACGCAGTAGCTATGGATAACTTGTCGGGTTTATTATTATCAAAATATTTTTACGATGACAGAGAATATGTGGAGTAGTTTACATTATTAGGTGATATAAGATCTGCAGAATTCAGAAGAGAAAAAAAATGCTCAAAAAGCGAGTGGGCTTAATGGGATGGATACATTCTTACATTGCGCTACCTTATAAAGTCAAAATTGCATCGGACTTTGATGTTACTTAACTGAGAAAACAACGTGCCTTTATTGTACAAAATGTACATAATGCATTAGTTGTTGTTCTTGGGTGTGGTCAAATGTTGGGGAGGCCTGTCTGAAAGGAAAAACAGCAATATAAGTAAAAAAGAAAAAAGATTTAAGAAAAATAAGTGAGTATCAGGCATGTTTAAGACAATCTTTCAAAATAGGATATTTTAGTATCGACAGACCTGGCTGTTATGAGATGTGTGTTGAGTGTGTGCATTTGCACTATTATTAAGCTTCTAGGTCTGACTGTGACCTGTGGGGTTACGCTATAGTGCTACAGAATCTCTCTCTCTCTTTCATGGTAAGCTTGTCCCATAGCTTTGCCTTGAGAGAATGGAGGGACAGAGTGACTCTTTCTCCCTCAGCATGCAGTTGTCAGACTGTTTGAATGAGTGTGTGTGTGTGTGTGTGTGTGAATTAATTGTTACTGTGTGTTGTCTCCCTGTCTTTGGCTATTAGTCACCCCCAGCAGTTTTGGGAAGATCACAGAAACTATGGTTCCCTCCTTCACCCCCCTTACTCACCCTCTCTCATTTTAACTGTCTTCAACCTTCATTCTCGGCTCTTACATATCATAAGAGGAAGACGCTTTTACATTATGCTTTTGTCTGAAAGGGTATGGGAAATTTTTATTCTGGCACTGGGAGGAGGAGGAAGAGGGTATGGATGGCTGTAGTCTGGACACTCCTTCCCCCCTGCCTCATCCTCTCCTGGAGGCCACATGCATAGAGGGGCGTCCTGGGCACCGTTAGCCCATTGTCCACCAAACAATGACCTCTGTCCCTCTCCTAACGCTGGACAGGGACAGAGAGCTGTAGGCTTTCATGTGAGTGATTGTGCATTCATAGCATATAGCTGCCACAGAGACCCAAGTGCATCTCTCTCCTGTCTCTCTTGTTACACACCCTTTATATCAGGGTTTAGTCTCTCCAGTCAAGTGCACCCCTCCTAGTATACTAATATAACTTAGTCTGAGTCTTACCACATACTATTATGATCACCTTAAGCTTATAGTGTCCAGACCAGATTGCTGGTACTTAGTGTTTGCTGTGTTTGGACCTTGCTCCTTAACTGGAATGGTTGCATCCTCCTGATGTTCTGGTAGGGTGGGGGTGTGTGGGGTGTGGAGTTGGGGGACGCTCCCCTATAGGATGGGCCACCACAGACCTCACTGTCCAGTCTGGACCTCCTGGGAAGACCCCTTTGTGGGCTGGTAACCATGGTGGACAGAAATAGGTCAGTTGGTAATTTTGGATAGAAGGAAAGCTCCGGTCCTTCGACCCAGCACATTCCCTTCTGTGCAGTTGACCATTACATGTCCAGCATGACCTGCAGTATTTAGTACCCAAATCCCAACTCGCATGGATAAGTATACACACTCACTCTCTTTCTCATACACATGCTAGCAAAATCACACTGACAATGGCAGAAATCATTTCAGTCCTGATAGCTTTGTATTATCTCAAGCACAAACTAAATAACAATCCTCACTTAAAGCTCCGAACAGACAATGCAGTCATAAAGAAAGTTAAAAAGCACGGTTGACCAACAAACCAACTCTTGATGGATCATGGCCAAACCATCATAAAGGTACCTTTAGTAGGCCAAACCTATGTCTATGTCCACATTAATGCAACGTATATCTATGTACTCATTGATATAGCCTATAGCTCCCATTTATTTGCATGGAAAAACAGACACAGGTTTATTTGTGTTAAAGGACATCCTTCTGTGTGTTGTAAAAAATAAAATAGAGACGCTCCCTTAGAACAGGCGTCATTCTATTGGCTGAGCACGAGATCTGAGCTGCCGACAGCCATTCGTGTTCGTCGTCTTGTTTTCTGGATGAAGAGGAAGGAAGGAAGACGTAGCCGTGACTGTTGGGTGACAGATGCAGTTGGAGGGAGTTTTTAAATTGCATATCGCCTTCACCTAAAACGGAGGTCGCCATTAATCGACTGTATTCAAATTGTATTTGAACCGCATGTTAAGGCAGTTCTTTTTGTCATTACCCTAATCCAGAAGCGAGGCCGGTTTTGGGATTGCAAGGAACAGTTGCAGTAAGTTCCAAGTTTGCTTGCTTAAATTAGCTATTGTAGCTCCACACATATCTAGCGAACTAAAGATATCTTCGTATATTGTGAAATCTTAAAGAATACGGTGCGTTTTCACCCGTGGGTGCTGGCCGTCTTCTTTTCGCAGATACTCCCTACACTTCAAATCAACCGAGCAGCGCGCCCCTAACGGCTGTAGATACAACGTTGGAGTATCTGTCTGTTTTATCGACTGGCTGCAGCTGGCTGCAGTGGCTTGTCACGGGAACACCAAGCGGACCGATCCCAGACAGGCACTGTAATAAACACAGCCACGATTTTGCAACTCTTAAGTTTCAACAGAAGGACCGTGCCAGTTCACGGTCTGCCACCTGAGAAGCCAAATAGCTAGTTTAGGCTTGTGCTGGTCAGAAATAGCATAAACAAGCCCCGTTCTAGTAGCAGTCGGCCCAGACGGTACACCATGGAGGTGGAGGTGAGCCGAACCGAGCTCGAGACCATGTCAGATGGACAGACTCCAGCGATGAGGCACGAGAGGAGTCTCGGCCTGCTCACGACCAAGTTCGTAACGTTACTGCAAGAGGCCAAGGACGGTGTGCTGGATCTGAAAGTAGTGAGTGATCTCGCTTCAAATGTCTGAATTTATGATGCTAGTTCGTCACCAAATCAGATAGCTTGCACTAAGCTCGGATCCGCAGCTTGATCAATTGAGTAATATGCAAAAATCCCAAAAGTAACTGTGGTGCTTTTAGCTGCAGAACAGTATGGCATCATTGGGTGTTAAACGTTGCACAATTCCTCTTTACTAAAGTTCCTTTGCACGTTTTATTAAAGTATTTGACTGATGAGAAGAAGTGTTAGAGGACAATGCTGTTAAGTTTTATATTCCATTAGCCAAAGTATTTGTATGGCTTTTACTAGAAAGGATTTAATCGGAACTAAATTGGCAAGCAGAGAGTGGAAGCACGCCTCATTTTCTTTGCCAGTAAGAATTTTCTGGATGAGTAGAAAGGGATGGAGCTAGAGCGCTTAGGTTAAGTCTTAGGAAGTCTTTCTTCAGTGGGTGGCTATGTCATGGTCTGTCATTATTGTCTAGGTCTTTGGTACCCCCCTCTGATTTTCTCATAGGGTTTTGACCTCTCCTTTTATTGGCTAAGAGGGCTGTGACCCATCCAGTAATTGGCTGACAGACCTCTCTGACCCCTGTGATTTGACAGTTCTAGAAATCCACATTGGATGAGGCCTCCTTCCTGGTGGAGCACCCCAGAAGAAAAGTATCTTTACAAGGTTGTGTGTGTTGGAGAGAGGTGGAGGGGGAGAGATGGGAAGAGAGACCAAGAGACAGATAGAGGGAAAGATACAGTGGACGGAGAGAGAGAAAAAGAGATGAAGAAAGAAAGAGACAAAGGGAGAGGAAGAGAGAGTCACATGGAGTAACAAGGTGTCTTCCTGCTTCTTCTCTGCAGGCTGCAGACACTCTGGCTGTCCGACAGAAGAGACGCATCTATGACATCACCAACGTGCTGGAGGGCATTGGACTGATTGAGAAGAAGTCCAAGAACAGCATTCAGTGGAAGTGCGTAGAGAGAGGGTGTGTGCATGTGCGTGCGTTTGTGTGTGTTGTGTTTAAACACTGTGTTCTTTGTCTAACAGAGGTGTGGGTCCGGGCTGTAACACACGGGAGATCGGTGATCGGCTTGTAGACCTGAAGTCGGAGCTGGACGATCTGGAGAAGAAGGAACATGAGCTAGACCGTCAGAGGGTGTGGGTCCAGCAAAGCCTCAAGAACGTGACGGAGGACTCGCACAACATGCCATATCCTTACTACGCTCACACATGCAGGCGTATACACGCACATTTGCCTAGAAGCCTAACTTGCTGTGTCCCAGCTCCCTGACTGGCACACAGTCTCATATTTCTGCTAACCCTGTAATGGCTCTTAGCTCCAGACCTTGACTCTGACTAACTCTAGCCTACGTGAACCATGAGGACATCTGCAACTGCTTCAAAGGTATACTTCCCCCATCCATCTCTCTTCCTGGTTCTCTCTGTATCTCTCCTGTTGAGTCCTGTGGGGTTTGTGAGGGAGATCCCTGGTGAATGTTGCCTGTAAGGACGGTCCCTCTCTCTGTCTCTCCTCAGGGAAAACCCTCCTGGCTGTTCGAGCTCCATCTGGAACTCAGCTGGAAGTGCCCATACCTGCCACTGTAAGTCCAGAACCTCCTCTTCCTTCTACTGTCCCTCTTTTTCCTCCTTCACCTCCTTCTACTGTCCCTCTTTATCCTCCTCCCCCTCCTTCTACTGTCCCTCTTTTTCCTCCTTCACCTCCTTCTACTGTCCCTCTTTCTCCTCCTCCACCTCCTTCTACTGTCCCTCTTTCTCTTCCTCCACCTCCTTCTACTGTCCCTCTTTCTCCTCCTCCACCTCCTTCTACTGTCCCTCTTTCTCCTCCTCCACCTCCTTCTACTGTCCCTCTTTCTCACGCACTTCCACTGATGGCTGTTCTTAGAATTCTTCTCAATCAGTCCAAGTCAAGTTAATCACAGTACTGAATCAACATCTGTGTTCCTCTGATTCCAGAATGCCGGCATGCTATCTAAGATTACACATGGGGCAGCACCATGCTGGCTTGGTTTAGTCTTAACAAACAAAGCCGGCATGATAATGGTTTGTCATGATTCTCTGTTTAAAAAGTGCTTTTGTTTGATCATCCTAGGTTGTCAATGGTAAGGGAAAGTACCAGATCCATCTGAAAAGCACCGCTGGACCCATAGACGTTCTGCTCATCAACAAAGATCCTGTTAACCCCGCCCCCACGGTGGTCCCAGTCCCGCCCCCTGAGGACATGCTTCAGAACGCCGAAACAGCAGTGGCCTCTGCAGGTGCAACTGCAAAGACGGCCAAACCCAACCGGACTAGGGCAACAGACAGCAGCCAGAATGTAGCCGCTGTTCAGACCACTAGCAAGACCAACCCTAAAACAAGAGGTATGGCACCAGGAGAATGTTAACAGTCCAAAAATCAAGAGTACCTGCAAAGCCTCAAGTGGAACATGTCCTACTCTGTGTCTTTCTTTCCCTTATTCTCACGTTCTCTGTCTTCTATCTTGTTCTCAGCAGAGACCACCAACTCAAACACACAGACCCTCTCGTTGGACACCCAGACTCTTCAGTCGTCAACCTCATTGGTCAACAACTCTCCTTATAAGGAACCTACCACAACTGACTGTAGGTTATCTTGTTTTCAGTTAAACATTTCTTACTTGCTATGACTGTGTGTGTGTGTGAGAGAGAAGGCCAGCTGGGTATCTTGGCACTGGGCTGCTGCACTAACGGTTTGTGTCATCTCATACACACACAGTTCATCTGTCTAGTTAGCATACCCGTTTTGACCCAATTACTGTTTCCACTGTCTAACTGTTGTCAACCCCAATGCCCTGTTACACAGGAAGCATCTGCCAGGGGGCTCACAAGGCCCTGTTATACTTCAGTCAGAGATCTTGAGTGTGTGCGCCAGATGTTGGTGTATTTTGGGGTATTGTTCGTAGTGTAGGGCAGGCTTTCTACTCCTGGTATATCATTTGGTACTTCATGATGGTTTGGTCTTTTTTTATGTTTTTTCGTTTCAGTGCTTGATTTCTCCAAAGACTTCTCTGATGTGTTTGACGCAACCAAAGGTAGAGAAAAGTGTGGTGTGGTTACACCTGGTATATCATTTTTCTGATGTGCTGCATTTCCTATTTCATTATATGTATTATGTCTCTCTCTCCCTCTTCCTCTACACTCTCATTCTCTCTCTCCCCATCTCTCATTCTCCCACTCTGTCTCTCTCTCCAGAAATAGTGAGTGCAGATCTATTGGAAGAGCTCATGGCATCTGAAGGTGAGTGATGATATAATCACGTTGTTTTCCATCATAAGGATTTTAGTAATTTATATACATATATTGTTATACACTGTAGATATGGTTATGTTTTTATCTGTGTCTTACCTATTTTTCCTGTCTCTTTGTCTTCCAGTCTTCTCTCCTCTTCTTCGCCTCTCTCCTCCACCAGGAGACTGTGACTATATCTATAACCTGGATGAAAGTGAGGGTCTCTGTGACCTCTTTGACATCCCCATACTCAACCTCTGACCTTTAAACCCTTCTGGGTGAAAAATATTTTTTTAAGAATCAATTTATCACTTTTTTTTTTTTGTTACAGATAATTGATCTATTTTTAGAGTGTTCTTATATAAGCGATTTTGACGGACCCTTTTTTGTCTGGACAATTTTTATACTATTCTTTTAATCTTTGTAAAGTTTCAGTTTTCAGTTAACACCTTAAAAGGACAAGTTTTTGTAAACAAGCATCCATCTTATTGGCTGTTTGTTTATTTGTACTATTGTCATTACAGATAAGCTATTATAAAGCTGAAAATATGTTTTCACATGTCCTTGCACTAGGATGGGGAGGGGGCAATGAAATGCCAGTTTTTTACTGCTACCATAGACAATATACAAGGAACTGTATATTGACAGTTAAACTGTAGTAAAACTACATGACACTGCAAAGCTCAAGTGTTTTTTTTTCTTTTGATGTCAAGTGGTGCAGTTTCTTTCCATGTCCACTAGATGGCGACCGAATGTCACAGCAAGCAAAGAACCAGTTTATCTGGGGGCAATCTATGGTGTTAACAAATGTGCCAGAGAACTCAGGTGGAATACATATGATCAGCAGTCTTATACAGGGTCCCATGTTTTTCAGCGTGGTCATTTATATTGTATATAATATATCATCTTTCACCAGGGTCAGTACACTGTACAGGGTCAGCATGATGCATATGTACTGATAAATGAGTTTAGCCTTGTCTTGCAAGACTGTAAGTACTTTGACTGAAAGAAGACATATGTAAATGATTATCATGATGTTTCATATTAGCTACTTTAAAATAGAATATTTTGTTCATTTAAAATGTGTTTGGAGGGAGAGAAGGTTGGTGTGTGAGAAATAATTGCTGTAATATACCAAAATTATTATTCAATTTCAGCCATTTCTATATGTAGTTTATGTATGATGCTGATAAACACCCTAACATGCATCTCACTGTGTTGAACGTTTTGCAACCACAGCACTGTGCTCATCTGACTTAACCTTCTCTGTGTAAGACCTGCAGATAATACATATGTTGCTGCAGAGGCTGAGGGAATGTTCGTTTTATGAAAAGTCCCTGTTCTTCAGTTCTACAATGATAACTGGTTTTGTTTTTTTTAGACTTTGTTGCATCACTTGATTCGATTTAATAATAAAAATAACCACTTATTTCTTTTGAGAAATATTTCAAAAATGTCATTCTCGTTTTTGACTAATAAAGCAAATTAATTAGTTTATTACTTTTAGTTTATTATTACTTAAATTACTAAGTACAGTTAATACTGCAATGTCATTGTTGTGCATCTGTGTGCGCTTGCTTGCTTGGTGCTCTATAAATATTGAAGCACTGAATAAACACGTCCAAAACAGTTGTCAACATAGTAACCATGTTGGGGTCAGTGGTGCTGCTGTGTCTCTTCTTTCTCCTCCTCTTTCTCATTACGATTCGCAGGCCTGTCGGCTTCCCGCCCGGACCGCGTCCGCTGCCGTTTATAGGCAATATTCTGCAGCTGAATGCCACAAACCCTCTAAACGACCTGGATAGGGTAATATAGTTTCATTTAATTGATACAAATTTCTATATATATAGTGATCTAAGCAGAAGCTAACAGCATGATGATGTGATAAAGCAATATGGTGTAAGATCAAATAAGATAATATAAGCCCTTTTACCTCTGCCGTCGCCATTCAAATAGGAATTCCTGATTGACAGTTAGCAGGTTTTAGTGCTAGTTTATCTGTCATACTTTGTCTCTTTTAATATCTGTACAATATTAGAGAATTGCTCTACTGCTTTTGTACTACACAATCTCAGATCTGTAAAAAGTGCCATATTATATAGTAGAACAAGTTCACAGGGTTGAGAAGTCTGTAGTCTACCTGTCCCTCCCTCCTTCTCTGCATTCCAGATCTTCAGTCTCATTCTTAAACTATGGTATCTGTAAATACTTACTAAAGGAGAACCCCCGAGAGACTATCAGTTTAGATAGTAGTACAAAGTCCAGAGTTGAGTAAAGTTCATGTTTTCATGACACAACTCTGTCTGTATCCCTCCCTTCCTCCGTTCTAGCTATCACAGCGCTATGGCAAGATCTTCAGCCTCTACTTGGGTTCGAGGCCTGTTGTGGTGTTAACGGGCACAGAGATTATCCGTGAAGCACTGGTCACACGCGCCGCTGAGTTTTCTGGACGCCCAGATAACCTCATGATTAGCCACATAACAAAGGGCAAAGGTAAAGACTGGCAGCCTGCACTGGCAACTTGGAGGAGTTTTATATTAGTACTAATTAGATAGTAAGTTTATTATTCTCAATGGACAAAGAGAAGACAAGGCTGCCCAATAACCCTTGTGCTTATACTTTTTTGTGCATGTACTTTGTTTTATGTGTATACTTTGTGTGCTTGTGTGTCAGGGGTCATCCTAGCAGACTATGGTCCGAGCTGGAAGGAGCACAGACGGTTCGCTCTGTTTACGCTGAGGAACTTTGGTCTAGGGAAACGCTCCATGGAAGAACGTATCCTAGAAGAAGTGTCCCATATCAGCGCTGAGCTGGAGTCACATGATGGTATAGTGTCCCATTCAACCGTTCAACACACACAGATACAAACTCTCTCTCTCAAAAACACACACTTACAAAGAGAGATACACTTATACACACACACTTGATATCTGTCAAGTGTGATGATAGTTTGGTCATTGTTTATTGAACAGTAATGCTTGTTCTTGCTGGACAGGGCGATCCATGGACCCTCAGGTGTTGTTCCACCAAGCTGCATCCAACATCATCTGCTCTCTTATATTCGGGGAGAGATTTGAGTGGAAAGACCCCGTCTTCATCACCTTGATCAAGGGGATGCAGGAACTGACCACGCTGGCCATTGGACCCTGGGCCATGGTCAGTCAAATAACAAGCATTTCCAGTACTGCTGCCACATTAGGATAATGCTACACATACGTCAGGATGAACTTGATTTAGATCACAGGGTACAAAAAAAACAGATACTCACTGGTTTGCTGCTTGCTGTTCTGGTTTACATTGCAATGGACAACCCAGGTAGAACATTTATGAATGAGAGAGAGGTTAGGTGTTAATTTAGGTATGTTCTCACACAAAGATCTACACATCTTCATTATGTCAGTAGTACAGTATTTGCCAGGTGTTTTTGTTTCAGCTCTATGAGATATGTCCTGCCCTGAGGAACCTGCCCCTCCCCTTCAGAAGAGCCTTCACCATCTACAACAACGTCAAAGAACACACCCAGAAGGTTGTGTTGGAACACAAGAAGTCCAGGGTTCCGGGCAAGCCCAGAGACCTCACTGACTGCTACTTAGACCAGCTGGATAAGGTACAGAGTCTGAGAGCGGGAAGTATCCCCTTGTAAACTATGATGGGAAATAAGGAATTTAAATGTATATCTGTCTATGTGCAGACAGCGAATGAAGACTCAACATTTGATGAGACACAGATGATAATATTGCTGCTTGACCTGTTTATAGCCGGGACAGACACCACTTCCACCACCTTCCGCTGTCTCATGATACAGCTCATGAACAACCAAAACATACAGGGTGAATAGACGGCACACACAAACATTCACACCGGTCTCCCACCAAATGTCCCATTCAAATGTGCATCCTCTCCAGAGCGTTGTCATCGGGAGATAGAGGCGGTGCTGGAAGGACGGCCACACCCCTCCTACGAGGATCGGAACGCCATGCCGTACGTCCAGGCCGTGATCCATGAGTCACAGCGCTTTGGTGACATTGTGCCACTCAGTGTGTTCCACTGCACCACCTGCAACACCCAACTGCAGGGGTTTGAGCTGCCCAAGGTCACCGAGTCCACACCCCCTTCCACCTAGTTTCAAAATCAATGTACTTTATCTTTTGTTAAAAGTGCCATATTTAGCGCTCGGTTGTGTTATATCTCTTTCTGTCTCAATCTTTCTCCCTCTCCGTCTCTCCAGGGTACAACAGTAATCCCTAACTTATCCTCAGCGCTGCATGAAGAGAGCCAGTGGAAGTTCCCTCACGAGTTCAACCCTGAAAACTTCCTCAATGAAGACGGGGAGTTTGTAAAGCCAGATGCCTTCATGCCTTTCTCAACCGGTGAGAGAGGGAAAGAGAGTAAATAAAACGATATAAAGATAGACGAAAACAAACAGGTAGAGTGAAAGATTAAATCTCTGTTCTGTAAGTGCTGTTTGTGTATGTGTTCCTCAGGTCCACGCGTGTGTCTAGGCGAGGGTCTGGCACGCATGGAGCTCTTCCTCATCACGGTGACCTTGCTCCGTCAGTTCCAGTTTGTCTGGCCCAAGGATCAAGACACCCTGGACCCCAGTACCATCTTTGGGGCAGTGCAGTCCCCTAAGCCCTACCACATGGGAGTGCGTTTCAGGAAAAGCCAGACAGGGTGAACTGTTTTAGAGGTGGAGAACTTGTACTTGTAATGCCGCTACCCAGATTTTCCTGTTTGATCCAGACTTTCAGGTATGAAGAAAGGATCAGTTTTGTGTCACTGGATTGTAATTTGCAGATAGATTATTGGCAGAATAAAGATACTAGATGAAAATAATGTTTGTTTTTGTGCTTTTTCTTTCTTGGGCCTGTCCTGTCAAAGGCAAAAAAAAAATATTTGTCTCAATACTCTTGTATTTAGATTGGACATAGATTTCATTTTGTATACTTAACATTAACAGCATTTAGGAAATGACGTTGTCCTCATGTCGTCCAATGAGGGTTGATCTCACTTGTACAAATCTATTGATAATTACTGTATATGGTCAATTAATATTTCCATGAGTAAACATGTTTCACACAAGAATTTATTTGACATATTCCTAAATAAGATAAAATAATAGAAGTAAATATTCCTGATGCATATTTTTAACATGTAATACATTTACATGGAACCCATCTATAGTACATGTTACATATTGTATTATTACGTAGATACTATGTAGGAGAGTGTTTCCTACAGAAACTAATCTGACCACTTTTTGACACATAAGAAGTTGAGCTTCTCCTTGCAGTCCCTGGTCCCCCAGTGCTCTTCTTCCTTGTCCAGGGTCCCACAGTGGAGGTACTGGGCAGGGCAGAAAGGCATCTCCCCCGCAGGCCAGTCCTGGTATTCCATTTTATCTCCATTCACCCACAGCCACTGACCAGCCAGGAAGCGCAGACCGGTCCACACCTGGCTGGTCTGGGCCTCTGAGGTTGTTTTCTTGGCCGAATTTTGCACATCCTCAGAGAACAAACTGGGGAGGTCCTCATACTGATCTCTGCAGTACTCCAGGGCCTCCTCCCATGTCCTGTTCTCCTTCACCAGGACCAGATCAGACTCATAGCAGAAAAATGAGTGTTTTGTATCGCATTTGTAATTAAAAGCTATATTGTTCCACAATGCAACACAGCTGTAATTGCCTCCAGAGTAAGTAGGCTGAAAAGTAGCCTGAAAAGTAGCCCATGTTATGGCCAAGGGTAAGCGCCCGCGTCCTCCAGACCACTTCCACTTTGAACCGTCTGCAATGTCCTTATGTAGACCAATCCAAGCATTGACACCATTTCTATTGCCACTAATTGTGTTCAGTCGATCTGCATTTTCTGCGTTGTTGACATAGGACAGGTCAGTGTGTTTCTCTCTGCAGTAGCGCTGGGCTTCATACCAGGTCTTTGCTTCAGCCACGTAAATATCTTTCCTGTACAAGCTGCACACCAGCCCACACAGAGCCGTGACGAGGAGCCCTGCGAAGCTGCTCTTCCTCCCCATCTTGTCCCACTGCCCAGTCCCTGTAGAGTGTACTCAGTCCTACAAGGCTTTTAATATTGGATTGAAAAAAAGGTCAGTAATATGTAAACAATGTATCCATACAGCCAACCAGCACAAGGTATATGTGCTCTGACCTCTGAAGGAGAGACCAGTCAAATAGCATGTAGTCAAATGGCCTTTCTTATATTTCATGTCCTCACACTATCGCTTACCTTTTGGTCTTCATAGGTGTGTAGATAGCAGTGCAGATATGGATTTGGTTTGGGATTTATGCTTGGAAAACATGTTCTGCTAAAGGGAATTGAACTAAGAAATCTCTAATCCAAAGAATATAGAGTAAATAATCTTTAGTCTGAAATACCAGGGCTAGAACTTCTTGCATTACATGTTTGCATTTCTTAAGGAAAAAAATACATGTTTTTTTGTCATTACTCTTGCAACTTGCCCCAGGACTTTCCGGATTACTTTCTTGCATAAGTTACACTGAAAGTAATTCAACACATGATTTAGGCTACAAAGAAAAACGTCTTTCTGGAGCATGTTTACTTTGTTCAGTCTTCATTTGTTTAGAAGACATCGAGGCAATTTGACTAACTCTGTCACATGTAGTCAAATGGCCTTTCTGAACTTGTAAATTATAGCCACATTTGTTTAGGTCATTTGTCAGGTTTATGACTTTGTCTCCCTCTCTATGCCTCTTTGTCGCCTTTCTTGTTCTCGTCTTAATATTTACACAAATTCATGAATGTATATATTGGATGGTGTGTGTATTTGATGAAAAGTATCATCATATCACAGAGGCCCTTCTGTGCTGGCACACTCTTGAGAAAGGGCCTTGACTTAGATTGCCTCTCCCCTGCTAACCCAGCTGCCACAAGACTAATCTATTAAATAGCCTAACTTTGATCAAATTTACATCACAATTACCTTAATGTCAAAGAGAAAAATGTATATGGTATGAACAAAAAATGAGACGGACCCAAACAACAAGGGTGTACACTTCTGTTCACATCATATTTCATCAGTAGATGTTTTTATTGGTTTTCGTGCTTTGATACCAGGTTTCACAGGTGAGGTACAGGTTTTTTGATTGGTCGACTGGGTCTTCATATTAGCAGAGACAGAGCCAGGTGTATTCCACACTGACTAGCCACCAGGTCAGGATGGAGAGAAAGGGTAGCTTCACCATGCTTCTCATCACTGCCCTGTTAGTGCTGGTATCTGCTCTCAAGGAAGAAGAGCACTGGGGACCAGGGACTTCAAGGAGAAGCTCAACTTCTTATGTGTCAAAAAGTGGTCAGATTAGTACAGATATACTGTACTATGCATTTCTGTAGGAAACATGATCATAAGTATCTTTGAGAATATCTATAGATGGGTTGCTGTTACTGGGTTTCAAACTGTTTGGTCTTTGTGTCAAATATAATTTGATTGTGTAGATTAAATATGCATACTGACATATTAACAGACTGTAACTGTAATTGTCCTTTACCCTTTCTTAAAGAGTTTTATTTGAGGATAAATACCCTAATACACTATCTTGTGTTTTGCTCATTAAATCTTTTTAATTGAACGTTTTTGCTGTCCCCTAGTGGTGCAATTCTCTTCATACCCAACAACACTTTGACTTAGGCCAAATCCCAATACTACCCCTTACCCCTACCCCTTACCCCTAGCCCTTAGTTTACCCCTAGCCCTTATGTCTCGAAACTGAGGGGTAAAACTCATTTCATAGGGTTGTGATCATATGGCTGTGATGCCCAGCAACAGCAATGTTGCTGGGCATCACCAAGACGCCACTTGGTTACGGTTCGATGTCTCCAAAGCAAGTAGTGTTATGCACTGATATCAAACGTAATTCGTTTGAAATTCGCTGCTAATGGAGTTTAATTAAAACTGTAGACATGCATGGAGTCCATTCAAGGCTAATCAGAGAAATGCTGGACTGTTGTGCAAATCAGCAATGTAACGTTAGCGCAGCAAACTAGCGATTTTTAGAAATGTTTCAATTAAAAACATCCGACATCCTAAGTCTCCCGGAAGTTCCGGGAGAATCAGGGTTTTTGCAGGTTGGGATGTGTAGAACATGGTTGCAAATACAAATGTATAGGACTGTGTAGAACACAAAACAAGACTGTCATAATTTTTTAATCAATTATTTAAGCCGAAAATATTACATTTATGGGACTCTGGATGATCTGTCCGCCATTGTTGCAGGTAGCGCAGTATTCACATACCCCTACGTTTCAAGTGAGCTCCTGACCTTACTTGGTTGGGAGTATACCACTTTGTCTTAGCCCTACCCCTAGCTCAAAAAGAGTATTGGGACACCACTTACTCTCACGGGAACGCGCAAAACTAAGGGCTAGGGGTAAGGGGTAGGGGTAAGACAGAGTATTGGGATTCGGGCCATACTCTATGATACTACACCTTTGACAGGATAATCAACTCTAAAGCTACAGAGAAGGCAGAGAAAACCCCAAGAAAACATGAGACCTAAACAGAGTATTTTAAATGTTTTAATTTCTTTTAAGACTACAGAATCTATAGATAACGGCATAGCATACAAATGATGGCCAAACAAAGCTAATTTAGTACGCAATAGGTTGTTAACATAAACTTAAAGTTTGAAAAAGTTAAAAAGAGAATCTATTATCAACATTATACAAGTATATAGTAATCTACAATGGTGTCTTAATGAAAATATGAATGTGTCCTCTAACTGGAGGCATAAACTACTTTAACGATAGATTTACAAGCATATTTAGTTCCACTTCCCTGTCTTAATTTTTTTTTACACATAAGAAGTTGAGCTTCTCCTTGCAGTCCCTGGTCCCCCAGTGCTCTTCTTCCTTGTCCAGGGTCCCACAGTGGAGGTACTGGGCAGGGCAGAAAGGCATCTCCCCCGCAGGCCAGTCCTGGTATTCCATTTTATCTCCGTTCACCCACAGCCACTGACCAGCCAGGAAGCGCAGGCCGGTCCACACCTGGCTGGTCTGGGCCTCTGAGGTTGTTTTCTTGGCCGAATTTTGCACATCCTCAGAGAGCAAACTGGGGAGGTCACTGTCCTGATCTCTGCAGTACTCCAGGGCCTCCTCCCACGTCCTGTTCTCCTTCACAAGGACCATTTTAGGCGTCTCCTGGTAGCAGACAAACTTTATTTTGATATTGCATGGTAAATCATACCAGGGTCCATCTGCTCCTGCGCTGCCACAGTCCTCTTTACCCATATGATTGTTAGGCTCGCCAGGTTTCCAGACGGTGAATGTAGATGTCCTGCGTCCAGACCAGTACCAAAGTGTATGGTTCTTGGTGTCTCTGTGGATACCAATCCAGACCCAGGCCCCATTACCAAGAGCAGAGACGTGGTTGGCTTCTTCCTTGGTGCGGATGAAGGCCAGGTCGGTGTGGTGGCTTCTGCAATGTTGCTGGGCATCATTCCATGATGCTGGTTCTGTTACAAGGAAGTACTCTCTTTGTAGAGCAGATACCAGCACTAACAGGGCAGTGATGAGAAGCATGGTGAAGCTACCCTTTCTCTCCATCCTGACCTGGTGGTCGACCAATCAAAAAACCTGTACCTCACTTGTGAAACCTGGTATCAAAGCACGAAAGCCAATAAAAACATCTACTGATGAAATAGGATGTGAACAGCATATGGTGTGTGTATTACTTACATCATTTGCATATGTTTTACATGGGAAGTGTACACCCTTGTTGTTTGGGTCCGTCTCATTTTTTGTTCATACCATATACATTTTTCTCTTTGACATTAAGGTAATTGTGATGTAAATTTGATCAAAGTTAGGCTATTTAATAGATTAGTCTTGTGGCAGCTGCGACAAAGAGGCATAGAGAGGGAGACAAAGTCATAAACCTGACAAATGACCTAAACAAATATGGCTATAATTTACAAGTTCAGAAAGGCCATTTGACTACATGTGACAGAGTTAGTCAAATTGCCTCGATGTCTTCTAAACAAATGAAGACTCTGAACAAAGTAAACATGCTCCAGAAAGACGTTTTTCTATGTAGCCTAAATCATGTGTAGAATTACTTTCAGTGTAACTTATGCAAGAAAGTAATTCGGAAAGTCCTGGGGCAAATTGCTAGAGTAATGACAAAAAAACATGTATTTCTTTCCTTAAGAAATGCAAACATGTAATGCAAGAAGTTCTAGCCCTGGTATTTCAGACGAAAGATTATTTACTCTATATTCTTTGGATTAGAGATTTCTTAGTTCAATTCCCTTTAGCAGAACATGTTTTCCAAGCATAAATCCCAAACCAAATCCATATCTGCACTGCTATCTCCACACCTATGAAGACCAAAAGGTAAGCGATAGTGTGAGGACATGAAATATAAATGCTACTTGTTGCGCCCTCTCAAATCCGCTCTCAGTTGCATCTGAAGGTTGAAAGCCTAGGTTGAAAAATATTTGATCTCTTCTCTAGCGCCCTCTGTGAGCTGAAAGAGGAAGAGAGAGAAAGAGAAAGAAAGAAAGAGAGAGAGAAAGAGGAAGAGAAAGAAAGAGAGAGAGAGAGAGAGAGAGAGAGAGAGAAAGGTGGTGTATTTAGTTTCTCATTGAATATTCCTATGGCCAGCAGAGCCCTGCCGTGCTGAGTGACTGCTGTTCCCCGCAGCATCAATAATACAAGAGGAAGTTTTTGTCCCTCCACAGGCCACTGGGACAGGCAGCTCAGGGGCCGAGGGGGGCCCTTTCACTCAGCCCTCTAGGGTTTCAGTGCCGGCAGACAGCAGTCTGACACCAGGGAGCCTGCCTTGGTGGCCCTGCACAGGGCCTGATTGTGTGGCCAGAGTGAGAGGGGACCAGGGGGAGGAGGGGTCTGCACAGTGACAGGCCACAGAGACATGCTGGCCGAGGCTGCAGGGTAAGACTATACCCCCTCCGACTCAGCGCCCCTGGATGAGGCCCAGCTGAGGGACAGCTCAACAGAGGACTAGTCAGTGGGAGCTAACAGACATGAGAATGGGATGGATGGCCTGGGTGTGATTGGTGTCATCCAGATTTGCACCCTGCTTGAGCAGCTAGCTGACAGTTAACGTAAATGATTGCTAGGAACACGTTTCCAAATTGTAATCTTGTGTGATTCCAAAATCAGTGAGTGGCTGGGCCTACTAGAGCTTTCATGGATAAATTGGTTTGAAAAGCAATAATTGTGATACATAGATTATCAGTTGATAATGCGCTTTACTCTGTGGTATAGGAATTAAGGTTATATTTCCCCAGCTTGAGCTGTGCCCACTGTCCACTTCCTGACCGCTTTCTCAGTTTCACTCAAAAAACAAGATGAAGAGAGGATGACAGTGAAATATGATTCAGCTGTGGCTGTGGTCAATCTCTCGCCTTCAGCTCAACCCTGGATACCTGGAGGGCAACACAAGCAGAGGCAGAGGAGAGAGCAGGGGGGAGGGGCAGAGAGGGAGAGAGTGAAATAGAGAAGGGCAAGGAGAAAGGGGGAAAGTGTGAGAGACAGAACGAGAGAGGAGAGATGGGCCATCATATAAACTTCTGTTAATGACCATTGACTATCTTCTGGTTATGGATAGGCTCAAGTCAAAGGAGATTTCAGGGATATGAACTAATTGATCAATCTTGGTAAGATATGCATTTTTTCTCCTATTTTGAAATTTGAACTTTATCAATACCAGTTCTAGTTGTAGTAACATTCAGAATTAGGATGAACCATTGTCTGTTACATAACCAATTATTAAAACAATTTATGTGCCAATAATGTACAACATCCTGTAAATTAAGTCAGAAAATATGTAATACACTTACAATTCTTGTGTTGCATATTGTCTCACAGTTGTACACAGTTTTTCTTACAAACAATACTTATGCGATAGAAGAGATAATGAGAAATAAATGTTTGGTCAGGTGGTCAGGTGACAATGGCTGGTTATTAAGGTTTCATGTCCACTGGGCAGCAGACCTGCATGTTATTTGTAAATAAATACAGTTTTTGAAACCCACTTCAATAAAACCAATACATCAGTCCCTTAAGTTTAAACTTAAGGGACGCAAACCTCAATTACTTTCAAATACTCTGATGAAGTAATGGATCCTTGTAACTGACCCAGGTGAGACACTCTACTCCCCACGTCCACCCGTTCACCAAGGCTGACGGGGATGGGACTCATCCTTCCTACCTGACAGACGGATATGACATCACAAACACACAGACTCCAGGCTTGTTCACACACTGTCATCAGAAGTCGTCGTCATCAGTCCATTATGGTCTCCTGTTAATATTGACGTGGGTGTGACACGACGTGTGATACAGACCTGGGATCATTCCAGACCCAGACCCAGACAAAAGGACAGGGGTCCCTGGAGGATCTATGTTGATCCAGTCCAGCGACATCTTAGTGGCCTAGTGTGGAAGGCCCTTCAGCGGGCAGGTGGGACCTCACCGTGCCGTCCTTCCCCCTGGCTCAGAGATGGTAGGGCAGGCTCCCGGCAGGGCCCAGGGAAGAGCTTTGGGTCTCTTTTTCATGGTGTTGTTGGTTCTACTGGGACTGGCATGTGCTGATGACACTGGTAAGACCACTCCAACCATCCAGCCACAATGTCTCACATCATAATGCATGGTGTTGGTATTATCGTTTGGTAGTATCATATGGAAAATGACCATGATTTGATACACACACTTATTTGTTCTAAACCACATCAAAATGTCTCACTTCATCAGTTTTTCTCATTTTCTTCACAAGGAACCAACAGAGAAGAACAGAGACAGCCCGTTCTGAAGGAGCTGGTGTCGTTATGGCGCAAAGGAGGGGGGTGGTACCCCCGAGGTGATCCCCCACTCCCTGAGAGAGACTCTAAACAGCAGGTCCACACCGTGGTGAGGGGCATCATGGGGGGCCTGAAGACCTTGGGCCTCCTGCCCAGCAACAGCCTGGACCTCCCCTCCCTCAGCAAGCCCATTGACAGGCAGCGTTTATCGGGCTTCCTCTACAACATCTCCCTCTACCTCCAGGAAATGGGTGCAGAGCTGGAGGAGCGTCAGCCTGCCTCTGACGAGGAGCAGCTGTGGGAGAAAGTGCTGCAGTCCTTCCTCCAGTCAGAGGGCGGTGGTGCTCTGGGCCAGTGGGATGGGAGGGTGCCCCCCAGGCCTAGCATGAGGCTCCAGGACTGGTTCCTGTCCCTGAGAGGCAGCCCCCACTGGGACGTCCTGCTTGGGCTTCTCCAGAGCCTGCTGGCCCTATCTGAACGGCAGCCACAGCGCCCCGTCATGGCCTTTCTGTCCCAGAACTGGCGGACGGTGAGCGCTGTGATGGAGGCGGCCCTACAGGCGCTTGTGGGCGGGACGTACGGCCAGGCCAGTGCAGGCCTCCAGGGGTTCATCTGCGCCCTGAAGGGACGCATTGACTGTACCTTCAGCGTCAGCTGGCTGCAGCAGCTCCTGCGCTTCATGGAAACCAGGAACTGGAAGCCTGTGATTGATCTCCACCCTGCAGGGATGAGCGGGGATTCTGGCCAGGGCTTGTCTGCTTTCGGACGCCTGAAGCCCTTCATCCTACCCCCAGAGATGTTGAAGGAGGAGGGGCTTGTTGGAAACACCTCCCTGGGCAGCGCCACTGGGGACTTCGGGGAGGAGCAGAGCTCAATACAAACATTACTCTTGCAGATTTTATCCCGCTCTGGTGGAGCGGAGAGGGCAGGCCAGCTGGCAGAGAGGAACCCCGCCTTACTGCAGGGATTGGATGGTCTGAGGCGTGGGCTGCTGCACAGAGTTGGCAGCTCAGTCTACAGCAACCTGCGGAAAAAGGTGTCGCGGGTCACCATGGTGCTGCTTGATGATGTCAGCAGTATAGTGGAAGTGCCACACCCCAATCATCAAGGGAGGTGCTCAGTGGGTGAGTCCATGTTGCTAGGACAGTGGGGTGATAGACAGTAAAGCACAGCACGTAATGGGAAACCAGTTTTCAACACATGCTGTTTTGTCTGACACAACACCACAACAATAAGCATTGACAAAACATGTATAAGAAGTACTTCTTATATAGTTCTGTACGCTCACACTTTCAAACTTTCTTTTTCAATGTTGAAACTGGCTTTTAAGACATTGGTGCGTGCAATGACGAACGCTGCTTTGTAAATCCTAACTGTTAGTCATTAGGAGGATATGTGTTACCCCATGTCCCCCGGCCCGGCTAATCTCTTCATCCTCTCATTGTTGCCAGTAACTGTATCTCCCCGTCATTGTGAGCTCTGATATGGTGTTACATTAAGATCAATTGTCTGTTTCAAAGGGCCCCCAGTTGGTTTTTCCACCATTCTGCTTTCATCCTCCTCCAACCTCTAATTTCCCATTAATATTTCCTTCTTTCTCTTCATCTTTTCAAAGGGGATCTGAGACAGCTTATCTTATGGTAAGTTATACAGAGGAACAAAGCGTAAAAATACATTAGCTCTGAAATCCCATACCACATCAGACTTCAGAATTAATGCAGGAAATATTTCACACTGTGAAAATCATCGTAGAAAGGAAGCAAGCTCTAACTTCTGAGTCTCTTAACTGCAATGCTCTGTTTTTTGAAGGGGAATCAGGCACAATGTGACTTGGAACAGCCAGGCTCTGGGTTTCAGCTCCCAGGGACTCCCCAGCAGCCCCCCCTTCTTGTCCTGCCCCCCTGACACCACGGGAGGGGGCCCTAGACCCCCTCTACCCCGTTCTCGTCCTAGACCAGCCTGGTCTCCTCGCAGGATCAACAAACTAAAACATCCCCAGACCTCGCCCCATGCCCCCCGGCGCTCCCGGCTCTTGCAGCCCCAGGCAGAGGCAGCGGAAGGGGACTTCAGCCACCCAAGTGAGGATTGGTACTCTACGTCAGCGGAGATCCTGGAGGCAGCGTGCAATGCTTCCATCCCAGGGCTCACAGGGGTCTCCAACTTCACAGTGTTCCTCTACTGTAATCTGTTCGACGGGGATGAAGGGGCGACAGACCCGGTGATGGGCCAGGTAGGATCAGACCTTCACGCCACCTGCTCGGACGCTGCCTGGTATCTGTCCGCGGCCGAGGAGGACTTCCTGTGGGTCCACATCTGCAGCGAGTTCTTTGCCCACGAGTTCAACAACACCGTGTGTGCCAACTCCTCTTTCTGGCTGCAAAGAGCCCATCAGGTCAGACAGTACCTTCACAGCACACTATTCCTCCTTTATTTATCATAAGTCACTAAATCCTTTGTTATTTTACAGTCCTATGATATATACCTGTGATAGGTTCCCATGATCCTCTGTGCTTTACTCTCAGACTTCTTACTCTTAACCCATGGTGGTCGGTACTGTGCTCTGTCTTGGCTGTTGGCAGGCTGTGCTGATGAAGGACTACCACTACTTCAACCAGTCTAGCATAGATGACCTGTGTGTGCAGCTGTCTGAGGAGGGGGAAGAAGCTCCTGGTCCCGACGAGGCCTGCCTGGCTCAGCTAGGCAGCAGGTCCCTCAGCGCCCACGACTTCAGGAGATGCTTCCTGCCCAACAACTCTGCCCTGATCTTGGCCTTGTGTGGCAGAGAGTCCCGTGATGCCCCTCCTCCCCTGCCAGAGGGCAGCTGGGCAGCAGAGTACTGTTCCAGAGTCCACAACTCCTCCCACATGCAAATCCCAGGAGAGGGCACTTGTGACTACAGGAAATGGCCCCTGCAGCATTTCACTAACTCCACCCTGCTGGAGCTTTGTGGGAGTACCCAGGAGTTCAGAGAGTATATCTGCCACAACGTCTCCATCTACCGGCGCCTGCTCAGACGCCTGCCGCAGCTCCCTCAAGTCTGCGCCGACCTGGAAGAAGAACAGGAGGGCAGGAAGTGCTTCCTGCAGCGGTTCTTTGACATGCTCCCGGCACGGTATGACTTTGACACGTCCCAACTGTGTGTGAACCCGGGCCCTCTGCTGACGGAGGCCCTGCATAAGCTGAGCGTGTGCGAGGTGGAAGGGGGGGAGCGTGAGGGGTGGGTGGGGGCTGTGGAGTACGTCCTGAGGCTGCTGGACTTCGTGGTGGGGCTTTCAGCAGGACTGGAGGAGGGGGAGGGGGAGGTGAGGCAGGGGCTAGGCCAGGCCATCCTTCTCTCCAGTCTCCGCGACAATGCCTCGTTCTGGGCCACACTGCGCCCAAACGCCTCGCTCAGCATGCTCCATACCGTGGGGGTGTTCCTGCGCAAGGAGCAAAACGCTGCCCTCAAAGAAGACCTGCTCAGCTGCTTCAGTGTGAGTTTTAAAGCTTCTTGTTCTCTCTCTGTTACTCTCTGTCTCTCTCACACACGCACACTAACAACGAACATTAAAGTGAAACTCTTTCCTCATGACAGCCAGTACTCTGGGACCTCATTCAGAGAGAAGACAACTCCTCTGCCCTCAGGGTCCTAATGCAGGTACGGTACTGAAACATTCATATCACTAACACACAATGATACGCTCCTAGGCACTGAGGTTTAATCCCAGTCGCTCACATATAGTTTGAAGAAAGTCACTTAAGTAAGTCAAGTGCCTGTCAATGTGGTTAACATTAACAGTGCAGTTTCCCTTTGGGGAAGGAAGTACAACTCGACTCTTCCTGAATGACATACCAGTAAGCACATCTTTCTTAGATGGTTATATTTCATATGCAGTACCAGCTGTACCGTCTGTGCAGGAGTACCTACAGATGCCCGGAGAGAGTATCCGGACGTTGGTGATGTCAGCAGAAAAAGATGCGGTGAAGAGATTCCTGTCCCACATGCACCAGAGCTGGGACCAGCTGCGGGTCGAACCTGCTCAGGTGATGTGTCTTCTGTAACTAAGTCTCTAGTTGCTGGAACATCTCCAGATACTCTATCAAGGGTCATGTCCGCTGGGAAATATGAATCTTTCATAAGTAATGATGTGACCATAGCTTTGTCCTATCCTGCCCAGTCACTGTATCTCTTGTTCTCCTGCCTCAGGACTCTAAAAAGGAGCTGCAGGCAATGGAGACCATGACGGCTGCCTTCATTCACAAGTTTCCACGTGTGACCCCTGACCTCTTTGTCGACCTATCACAGTTCATCCCCTTCATGTCGGTCTCTGACATAATGAGCTTTCCTGCCTCCCTGATGGTGAACGACAGCGTGTGAGTGGCTAGGGAGACTTCCAACACACAAATTCACAGTATTAATCATGTCAGCGTGTCATCATGTTGACTGCGTCTGTGTGGTATGTGGGTGGACAGGCTGATGGCCATACGTGACAACAGCTCCCAGATGAAGTCTCTCCAGAAACAGGCATTTGTCAAGAGGCTTCTGCAGTCCAGCATGGTGGGAGATGTCCCCTCCTGGCCACCATACTTTCTCCGCTCCATCCTCCCACTGCTCCCCCACCTCCCACTCAGTCATTTCCGACAGCTGACTTCACAGCAGGTCAGACACAGATGCAGCTCCTTGATGTAACGATTTTACACCACTGAAACAAGATCGCCTTCTCCAGGGTGGACAGGTGATATCAGTAGGACTGACATCCACCATTCACTCAGAGCCCTGAATGCTGCTTTTTCTTTTCACGTCCCTTGATCAAATCAGTAAATAGAACTGAAATAGGAAAGTGACAGATTAGCCCTTTACAATGTGTTTGAAGATTTAAGTTTGTGTGGGGGATGGAACGTTAGGGGTAAGATGTTAGATGTTATGATCAAAGGAGCTGAGTTAGTTAGGGTTAGTTAGGGTTTTAGTATTATTGCTTCCTTCAACATATGTTCCACCTTCAGCTTGGTCCCCTGGTGGAGTTGCTAGGCAACAGCAGCCTGGACGGCACCCGGGGTCGCCATGTTCTCCGGAGTCTGTTCAGCAATGGGAGGAACCTCACCAGTGATGACGTTCTGAGGTACATTCTCCGAAACAATGTCAGAAACAGTTATGGGGAGATATGTCCCCGACAGAGAGATGAGGAACGTCTTTCTCCACAGGCTGGGGGTCCTGGCGTGTTACTTGAACCCAGATGACCTGCGTCCGTTCCTCCACACAGCACCAGCATCCTGGGCCCTGTGGCACCAGCTGGCTCAGTGTGTGACTGATGGACTCGTCAGTGCCACAGGCAGGGTGAGCCCAACAAACACATACACATACCGTACTAGAGACTGTGTCCTCCCATACAGCACCATGTTAGCATGCCACAGCGTTCATCTCAATGACCTCTCTAAGCCTTCCTTGTCTATATACAATCTAGACTTGCGTGTTGGGCTCCAGCCCTATTAAAAAAAAACTCAGTGGGCATCATAGCCATACTATCTTGTCGACACACTTGAAACCAGCTGATCCTGTGTGCAGATGTCCTACTGGCTGGTCCAGGTGATCCAGCCACTGAATGCCAGCACCCTGCCTCCTCCAGCCCTAGCCACACTCAAGGGGCTGCTGCCCCAGCTAGGGGCCTCCTTTCTTCAGTCACTCTCCTCATTTCAGCTCCTGGAACTGCTCACACAACCAGGCCTGCCCACATATCCTCCGGCACAGGTTGACAACTCTATAAAAAAACAGCAAGCAGTACAAAACCTCTTACAGGACATATATAATTTTTTTGGGTTTCATATTAACTTTCTGTTGGCAGGCTTTTCAGCTTCTATCAAAAATTTCACAAGACACCAATGTAAGTTTAATTTCCCCTCTTCATTTTTTTTAAGTATCACCAACTGTTTGTCTCACTGAGCCATGTTTCCATGGTTACTCTCTCCCTGGCAGCTGACCATGGACACCCTGTGCAGGCTGGAGCCAATACTCCTGGGCCAAACCCCTTCTGCACTGGGAGGTCTGCGCTGGTCTGAGATCAGAGCAGCCACACAGTGCCGATGCTGGAGAGGCTTACTGGCTGAACTGAAGCCTGCCCACAGAGCCATCCTTCACAGAGCACTGCAGGAGGTGGGACCGCTCTCAGCTTTCTCTTCCAGGAGATTGTTTCCACTCCTCTCTGTCTGCCCTGTTCATTATGCATCCATTGCATTCGCTCCCTGTCTGTCACCGGTGTTTGTTGGCAGGCTTTAAGCCCACTGATGACAGATGGATAAGTCGTTTTGGTGGTATGGGTTAAAGACATTGATAGTACATAAACATCAACAAACGGTTCTGAATTCAGCAGTTTATGTCATGTTTTATTCATTCCCAGGTCCTGGGCACCAGCTTGGGGAATAAAACCCTGCAGCTGCAGTGTCTCCTGCCGTTCATCCCCCTGAGGCAGCTGGAGGAGCTAGATGTGGAGACAGTCCTGGGGGATATCAACCTGTACAGAAACCTGCCCTGGTCTCACCAACAGGTACACAGCCCCCCCCACCCTCCGCCCACCCCAGCCTGCTCCATCTGGATGCAATCACACAAGGCATGCACACCTATGGCTCAGACTTCCAGGCTGCCTCAGAGCTGTGGCTGTCGAAAAGACACGGGTTGCCAGCTTTGATCCAGGCTCTCCTTTATGCCCAAATCATTGGATATGCATCGGAGGAGGCATTCACATTCTCATACTCCATACACATCAACTGCCATCAAGCAAATTGGTTTGCGTGTAGTACAATGGTCTGGAGGGAAAACATCAATTAGTAATGCCTGCCTTAAAGAGATTTTTGTCACAGCCAAGGGTGTATTGGATTGCTTTCGCCACCTGCTCACCCCCCCCCCCCTTCCCCTTCTGTGTGTCTCTCCCTATCTCTATATCTGAATAGGCTCAGATGTTATTCAGGAAAATTCACCAATTTGACAATGTTTCAAGAGCAACAGTGGAGTAAGTCCAATTTTATAATGATCCAATGGTTATTCATACAACTCATTAAACCAATATGGAGTTTCGTAACTAGGTGTCACATGACCAGACATTGATGCTGTCATCTGGTCATAATGTATTCACCCAATCATTTGCTGGGTACACAGAAACCTGGGCCAAATAGCTGGTGGAATGACCTGCGATTGGCTGAGGCTTTGGAACAATGACACCAATTTTTCTGAGTTGCTTCAATTTGTCAGTGAGCTACCTGGAGGGCTCAGACCTGCTTTGGTAAGAAACAAGCAACCCCCGTCTCTTTCTACATCCCCTCATTTCCCTTACCACCTCCATTTGCCCTCCACCTCCTCCTCCAATCAATTATGTTGAGGAGCCTAGGAACTGATGTAGAATTTCAATCTATCCCAACAACAGTATTAAAGTGTTTTAGTGTTTGTTTTGTTAACAGCGGAAATGTCTTGTGGAGGAGTTGAGGAAAGGACAAGAAAAATACCTGGAGGATCTGCCTCCTTGGGTCACAGCTGGACTACCGTAGGAGAATATATATTTTTTTTACCAACAATATCTCTCTGTGTATGCATACCATAATAGTCAAAACTCTGACCTCTGTCCCAGGGTCAAGATGGTAGAGAGCCTCTCGAATGTGTCCCTCAAGGCCATCCTGGATCACATTCAACAGCACTTTGTGACATTCATCCAGATGCCACGTCACAAGCAGACATCTCTGGCAGAGAAGGCCATCACTGTGCTGGTAAAGGAGGATGCTGGTTAACCATTGAAAGCTATAAGAATAGCTCAATATTGTTCTAATGAAAGATATGAATGTGTATGATGGTACCATGTTCTATTCAGTTCGATTCACTTTGTTGATCCTGAAAGAAATTCAAGCAATCAGGTAACAGCATGACCACAATAACAGAATAAATTTAAAACTGATCTCTTTCTCTCATAACAAAACATGAACCACTGAAGGTAACCATCATACAAATCATTCAGCTCCCTAATAACCCCAGTATTTGTAGTGAGATGTGTAATGTGTCTCTCTGGCCCGTGGACTATGTGTTCCTATCCAGAGCTCATCCCATGCCCTAGGTGAAGGGGAGATAGATGGAGCCATGGTGGACCTCCTGGGGCCACTGCTGCCCTTCCTGGACCGGGACACACTGGGCCTGGTGGACCGCGGGGCTCTGGGGCTGAGGCTGGATGAGTTGAGGGGGTATTGCTTGCCCAGGGACACACAGAGGGACATTGCTAACTTGCTGACTGAAAGAGCATTACTAGGGTGAGAGCGGAGGGGGAGAAAGAAAGAACAATTTGAGTCTGGGTCTGAAAATGGGATTGAATAGTAGAGTTGAGTAGAGAGAAAGGCCTGGGATGCTCCTGGGGGTTCTGGTTGTTACTTTCTATTTATAATGAGTTTGTAAGTAAGTTTGTGTGTGTTTGTGCATGTGTTGTATGTATTTGTGTGTGTGCTATAGAGACCCATCTACATGGACGGCAGAAGATGTGGATCATTTAGGCAGGCTGGTGTTCACTCTCTCCCCCAAGCAGATGAACTCCATTCCACTGGTGAGGGAAGAATTACACCAATCACTCCAATCCCTTTTGGACCTCATATTAGAATTCAACACAACCTACCTATGTCGATGCATATGTGTGAGTGTGTGTCTTTGTGTGGTTGTGTGTGTATCAGGCAGTGCTGAGTGTAGACACAGTGGAACAGGTTTTGTCGGGCCAGGGGCACTGGGAGGACAGTGACGTGGGCCAGGCCTGTGTGAGCCGATATGTGGACCAGCACGGCCAGAGAGACAGGACCCTGAGCCTCCTGAGAGGGATTGTTAAAGCCCGGAGCAGGAGGAAAAAAAGTTAGTACCGCTAATTGCATAACAACCACTTTGTTGTATATTCACATCAACAAGGAAAAGATACATTGAGAAACCGTCTCTTTTACAAATGGAACCTGACCACTAAAGGCAAAACAAACTGAATCTCAATAACAGTGTCCACTTCCACCCAGTCATTTAGTCTCATCATGTTACTTTTGGTCTTAATCAGTTCCAGTCCCAAGCTGTGCTGACATCAGAGGCACCTTCCCCTCAGCATGGACAGCCAATCAGCTGAGCCGGATGTCGGGGGAGGAGTTGGCAGAGTGCGTGGAAGTCGTAGGTCAGGACGCCTCGCTCAACCAAGAGCAACGCCGGGCACTGTGGATAAAAATCAGGCAGGTCAGTAACATCGGGAACATCATGACACAGCATTATGTTATTCCTTTTTGCATAAAAAACTAAAGTCTGATGGTAGGGATCAGTAAGATTAACCAGGCTATGGTTCGGTTAAAGTAAGGATTAAAAGGATGCACTGCGCTTGCTGGTTGTGTCTCCAGGGCTATGGTCCAGTGCGAGGCCTGAGGCCAGAGCAGGTGCTAGAGCTGGGCTGCCTCGTTACTGAGCTGGGGGAGAGAGAGCTCCAAGAGGTCAACATCTCAGACCCAGGGCTCCTGGCCCACCTGGGGGCGCTGACGGACTGGAGCACTAAAAAGGTGAAAGGTTTGATGCTGGCACTGATGGGTGAATAAATAGGAGCCTTTGTGTTTTACACTTTGTTCAGATCTGCTCCTTGAGTAGGTCCTAATGTTCCTAGTCTGAACTGGAGGCTGTCACCCCCTGTGTCTTCTTCCAGGTGCGAGCAGCAGTCCTTGGAGTGATGAGGAGACGGAAGCTGAAGATGGACCAGCTAGCAGCCGTCGATATGGCAGTCCTGGGTCACCTGATCTGTGGTTTCAACCCCTCAGAAATCAACAGACTTGACCCCTATAACCTGAGGTCAGTCGGGTTCTTGATCAACATACTATTTTGAGCTCTACTGTATGTAAGTGTATCGTCAGAATGGAGATCGCTTAAAGCATTAGTGAATACATCTAAATCAACATACTGGACATTGATCTTGTTTTATAATGTAATTTGGCCACTCTTTCAACAAAGAAACTTCCATCATGAATTCTATGAGAGCATACCCAGTCCAGACAAGGAAGGAATATAGAAAGAAGGAATGTAGAGAGTGTAGGCTGCTTGGACTCCTTCCCTCTGGTTGTAATGAGTCCTGGGCTTTGTGATTGACAGCCTGGCTGTGTTGTTCCTGAGGGAGCTGGCTTTGCCGTGCTCAGACCAGCAGCTGGAAGCTCTGACTGCTCGTCTGTCCCGCCCTCAGGCCTTTGGTCCTGTCAGTGCCTGGGGCCCAGAAGTCTTCACGGAGATTGGCACATTAGCAGGTACCATGCAAGCATCCTTTCTGTTGACTGTACTTTAAAGGTTTTGTCCCTTGTATTTTCAATGCTTCCTTGGAGTTTTTATAGAACACTACCAATTCAGCTCCCAATAGGGTTCTCCACTTGTGCGATGCCTCAGTTACACATTGAATTAAAAACATGCCTCTCCCCTTCTCTATTTCCCTCCTCTGAATCAGTACTAACAATTCTCCCCTGGTCTGTTTTTCTTTCGTTCCATCCTGTCATTCCCTGTATCTTTACCCTGGTGTGTGTGTCTTCCTCCTCTCCTGGGAGCAGCAGGCCTGGAGGACATGGTTCTGTCTGCCCTGGTGCAGCAGCAGGTGGAGGGACTCACCCCTCAGGCCATCGCCCTCATTTCACCAACCAAGATGTCGGTGAGTGGATCTGTGTGGATCTCAAACAGTGTTTGGAGCTGAACCGGTTCCAAGTAACATAATATAGCGCCATGTTTTGTAAGTATACAATGATCAGTGTGTACCAGGCTGGGTTCAATGCGTGTGTGTATCAGGTTATGTTCAGTGTGTGTTTGTGTGTGTGCCAGGATGTGTTCAGTGTGTATTTGTGTGTGTGCCAGGTTGTGTTCAGTGCTTAGTGTGGGTGTGCCAGGTTGTGTTCAGTGTGTGTTTGTGTGTGTGCCAGGATGTGTTCAGTGCTTAGTGTGTGTGTAACAGGATGTGTTCAGTGCTTAGTGTGTGTGTACCAGGATGTGTTCAGTGCTTAGTGTGTGTGTGCCAGGATGTGTTCAGTGCTTAGTGTGTGTGTACCAGGATGTGTTCAGTGCTTAGTGTGTGTGTAGCAGGATGTGTTCAGTGCTTAGTGTGTGTGTACCAGGATGTGTTCAGTGCTTAGTGTGTGTGTGCCAGGATGTGTTCATTGCTTAGTGTGTGTGTACCAGGATGTGTTCAGTGCTTAGTGTGTGTGTACCAGGATGTGTTCAGTGCTTAGTGTGTGTGTGCCAGGTTGTGTTCAGTGCTTAGTGTGTGTGTACCAGGATGTGTTCAGTGCTTAGTGTGTGTGTGCCAGGTTGTGTTCAGTGCTTAGTGTGTGTGTACCAGGATATGTTCAGTGCTTAGTGTGTGTGTGCCAGGTTGTGTTCAGTGCTTAGTGTGTGTGTACCAGGATGTGTTCAGTGCTTAGTGTGTGTGTACCAGGATGTGTTCAGTGCTTAGTGTGTGTGTGCCAGGTTGTGTTCAGTGCTTAGTGTGTGTGTGCCAGGTTGTGTTCAGTGAGGCCCAGCTGGCGTGGCTGAGTGTGGAGCAGGCGTGGGCGGTGACCGAGGAGCAGTGGGCGGAGCTGGACAGCGGGCAGAGACACGCCCTGGGCTTGGCGCAGTATGAGGGCGACGTTCTCCTGGAGCACAGAGGCAAGAGGAGGCAGAGAGAACAAGAAACAGAACAAGACATAGAGAGAACGAGATACAATTCGATTAGATTGAACTTTCCTGAAATTCAGAGTTCATCTCACATTTGACTGGTTTCTTTCCAGGTGGCACACAAACTAAGCCTTTCTCCTTTAAGATAAGGGTGGCTGCAGTGTGACACTAAACATGTCTGTTACTGTAAAGTCATGCTTCCTAGAGTCAGTATTGTTATTTATTGTAATGGATGTCATTTGATGATGTGTTGTGTCTGTTTCCACAGGGAGGAACTCGGCCCCAAAAGCACAGTCAGCTGACAGTCGCGCTGTGTGCTTATTGGCTCTATGCTGTATGTTATGGCAACTACTGTAAAACCAAGATCAAAACATTTGTATTTATTCATTCCTTGACCCCTTTGTGAAATTGTAACATTTGTACTTAAACAAATAAAGATTCCCTTTTCAACTGTGTTCCACTGGTGTCCTAGACTGAACCTTTTGTGGGAGTAAATTGAAGGTTGTAGGCTAATAGTATGTCAGTCATGTAGCTTACTACTTATGAATGCCCCATGAAAACACTGTAACCTTCCATTTACTTCCACACCTTTGCCTGTTCTACTGACACACTGCATTCATCACTACGTCTGTGATTTTATCATAGCTTCCGTCACTCCTCTCAACAGCAGAGGTTTGTTAACCACTCTGTTACTATGGTTACAATTTCATTTCAGTTCCATTCAGGTGCAAAGTAGGGCAGCTGTAAACTATGATGAGAGGGGGAGGAGATTAAATATGTAAACCAGAGACTCATGATACAACCACACTCTTTTCTGGTATGTACAACACCTGGTACAATTCCTCAACAATTCTTTCTGAGGTTGCGTGAGTTTTAAAATATCTGGTTGTTGAAAAAAAATAAGTGTGATGGAGATGTGCACATCTCTAATTAATATTAATGATGACACTGACTGGATGACCTGGTAGGGCACAGGATTTAAGATTCTGCACTCTCTCGGTTCTGCGAATGCCCTGCTAATGTCCATCACCCCACGGATAAGGACCAACCCTATGTTTCCTTTTGAGGACAACAGACTGAGGAAGCTGCTTGCCATTTTAGATATACAATCTAAACTATGAGAGCATAAGAGAACGTCAGTTAATTCGGCGAGGAGGACTAAAATGGCATGCAACTCAAAGTTTGACATGCGTTAGCTATGTAACTACAGTACTGGCACCAGCACAAGCTTGTTTTAATTGGTTTATTAACTTTAGCTTCACAGCAAGACTAATTAACCAGTTAGCGAGGCTTACAAAACAGATAATCAATATGAGCTAATGACAACCAGCTTTTAGCTAAATCGCAAGTACAACGTATTTTGTCTTGGGGGGGGGGGGGGGGGGGGGGGTCCTTTAGCTGCTTTTCCATCTATATTATCAACATCTAGTGACTCGGCAACCAGAACCATACACTTTTATGGAACGACATTTAAGAACCTCCTTACCGCTGTAAACTACAAGTCACGTTATTGACATGAGACATTCCATACCATGTCTGTGTAGGCTTATTATTTTAAGTATGGGATATGAACTGATCAATAACAGTAGATGGTGCTATACTCCTGCGTAGGCTGCGTTCCCCTTGGAGTAGGCCGGCGTGACGTGTCCAATCGTTTGCACTTTGCACATCCACTTCTTTTCAATGACGTATTTCCTGGGGGCTAGTGGACCCCTCAGCTGTACTGTAGGGGGTACACAAACATGATTATTTAGGTTATGGTAACGTCTTAACAGTTTCGTTTGTAATGTCCCTACAGCATAGAACATTATACGACTGGATGCAATATCGTGCGATCTCCCCGACCAAGACAATGTGTAAACAAGGACTGGTAAGTCTACAAACGTTTACTGACACAATAGAAAGTTTACACATTTTGTGTTGTTGAGGGTGGTCGTGGGGAGTTGTGAACTTGTGTTACTTGGTTCTTCGTCTGGCTGGCATTTAGTTCACTTTTGATCAGCACGAGGAGTACGTTCAGTTGGAGGAATGTGTGCCTGTCACCGTTATTTGCCTCGTTCTTTGACTGGATTGTCAGTCTCCTCGTGAGTAGAAGGGAATCGTAGATAAAGGACCGAACGTCGTCTGTTTAGCACGGCTATTATGATCAGTTTATAATATTCCGGCTCATAGTAATCGGGAGGAATTCGATCGGACGCTCGTTGGAGAAACGGAAGCAGCGCGTGCTCTGACATAGGCGAAATACGCAGCCTAGTTGTAGCTGATAGCGCGGTACTGATACAGCAAAAATACAATTACAAGAACAATCCAGGAACGTTTGCCAAGCTGCATTCGGTAGTCAAGGACGTTTGTGGTAAGTTCGTGATAGTTTACGCTAAATGATTATTCTAATAATTGGCACCTACCATCGATTTAATGACACGGGTATAGTTCTTTAATTAATTGCTAAAACCTTGGAAAAGTTTTGCGTGTTGCACTAAGTTTTTTGCTTTAGCTCTTGAGCTACAGCGCTGATAACACATTAATAATTTAATAGGAGGCCTTTTATTTGTAGCTTAATTCAACGCGAAATGATCTAAACCAAACTTTACTCATTCACATAATGTTGTTGTCCATGTTGATGTAATTACATGACTTATTAATAATACCACAATGTTTACTCAAAAAAGCGTTACACACCAAGTTACACTATACCCGTACTGTATTTAATTATAGGAGCTAGTGAACTGATACAATTGGTCTGGTTTCGGGGTTGTTTTAAAAAAGCAACAAAGGACTTGAATAAGGATACACTTTATTGTTCTGTTGTTTTAATTTGTCACTTAATTATTTACACATTTCCAACCATAACCCCATGGGTAAGTTACGTCCTGTTTGGGCTTTCCACATTTGCTGGTCAAATGAAAATGTAAATGCAAGTAGGATACACAAATGTGGATCTTGTTCGTGTTTGTTTACCACTTTCTAGAACTTAAGCTCACATCAATAGAGCCTGAGCACCATGGAGAGGAGAGTTACCTTGTAACCTTGGCTAAGGCAGCAAGCTTGGTTTACTAATGTTATCAGAGCGATCTGTCGCAAACGTTCTTCCATCTGTAATTGACACACTTAATGATATGATCACATGGAAAAAATATATCTTTTGCCCTTTCTCATGTCTTTGATCGTTTCAGTCAAGGTAATGAAATGTGTGAGTCCTAGCAAGTTTTGGATTCATGTCAGTCTTCTATCAATTGTCTGTTTTATATTGTAGTTGATGCCAGATGTGAATTGGGTGTATGGTGTGTTGTACTGTGGTTCCAGTCTTCCGCAGTGACAGTCATCTGGCCAGCTTCCCGTCATCTCTAGCTTGCAGTAAAATAGTTTCTCTCAAGTTATTCCATGGTGCATGATTTTTATACTGACGTTAAACTCCATCTGAACAAATTACCGCCCAGATGAGGTCACAAGGGGGCGGGTGTTCTTTAAGCCATGCATGTTAAAGGCTGGTTTGGGAGAGTGCACACCTCTGTCTGTCCTGTGTGCTACCTTTGATCGGCTTCACTTCTCTCTGCAACAGAAAAACCACAGCACTCAGCCCCAAGGTAGGAAATTAGTTCTTATCCTCTTATGTTTGTCTATTATGCTGCCAACCCTTATATCTGATGAGGAAAAGTTTGATTGCTCTTATGACAAGTGGTGTGTACCGTTCTCATAGTTATTGCCTCACGGGATGCTTTTTACATTTAATGTTTTTTTTGGGTGACTAATCTTGAAAAACAACATGTTTTTTATTACCAAAAGAATCATGCCCACTGACAATACAGACAAGATTAAAGATTAGGCTTTATTGTTTAATCCTATGGTTAATCTGGAACGCTGTATGTTTGTCTTCGGTTTTGACAAATGATTGTCGAGGTTAGTCTAGTCATTGTTTTCCAAAACTCCTTTGAAAATGAGGGGGTAAATAATGAAGCAGAGTCAGTAGAACAGAGTATCTCTGCGTTTGCTGCTTTGTAGTGGCAGACCCAATGTTCCAGTTGGCAGAGCAAAGTCTTCTCTGGATCAGTTGTCTGTAGTTGGAGAGTGGCGGGCGTGGGCAGCCGTTTGGTTGTCCTGCTGCCTTCTGGGCTTCCTGTGCATTGCAGGGCACCATGGGGCCAAATGTTTTTGATGATGTTTGTTGTTATTGGTAAACTATGGGTATCTTTAGCCTATCTGTCTTGAGGCTGCCATTCTTGCTGTTGCCAGAGATGATACATGAGAAAGACCAATACCTAAATTCTCCTATATTGGCCCAAAAGGGTGAACAGTTTTTGCTTCCCTCGGGAAAATTAGTGTCAAACATAAGTGTTTGCATCCCCCCCCTTTCCCCACGGTGAAGCGCGCTGTGTGTTCTCCTGCTGGTATGAAATGCGTTATATAAATAATGTTTGATCGATTGATTGTCTGACTGATGAGACTGTCTTTGTGTTTTTTGTTTTACCGTTCTGTGTTCAGTTAACAATGCACATCACATCAAAACATTAAGGGACAGACGAACAGGTTCGAAAGTGGAAAGGCCACAACTTGTGACAATAGGTGAACCTGTTTTATCTGGTGTGTTGAATCCGCTTAACAATGAAGCACACACATCCCAGAGCAATGGAGACCTCTCACACCCTTGACAGGTATAACATACTCACAATGGATTCCTTAGTGACGGTTACTCAATCGCTTTAAAAAAATGTTCTTTCTGAAATGGATGACCTGGCAGATATAGGCAAGGCCAACTTTTGATTGATCAGTGCTTCGTGCATTGGGTATTAATGACATTTTTGATGAAATGCTAGGAATTGGGGGGATGTGTAGGGCATTTTCTTAGAATCATTCCTTTGTTCCCATAGGTCGCCTGAATCGATCATAGCTCTGTCCGAGTCATTGGATTTGGACAGTGAGTCAACTGATGTCTGCTGTGTTATAGCATGTAGACGGTCAGACAGTATGCATCAGTGTTTGTGAGATCTCAGCTTACTCTGCCCTGCTACTTAGTAACTGCTATTTTAAGCTTTATTGGGTTGAATCCTCCAGGATGTACATCCTTTACTTTTACCATTTTGCATATTAATGCCAAGTGTTTTTTCCGCAGTTTCTGGTTCTGTAAGAACATCATCTTTTTTCCCTCACTCTTGTAATTCACATTTTGGGGGGCTGCAGAAGCCGAACGTGATCTCAAGGGAAAACATTTTTGTCTGCCCATAGTAAACCTTGAACAACACTTGCTTTACTTGCTGTTAAACTCACATTGATTCCAATTGATGTATTTTCCTTTTAGTGACTGCAGATAGTACTGTTGCATTCTAGTCTTGTATTGTTGGAGAACAGGTAAGATCAGTAAACTTAGAACAAAAGTATCTCCAAGCCTCATCTGTCAGTACAGATTCCTAAGAGACAATTGACTTTTGACATAAAAAATGACTTGGGTCTTGGGGTACTACCTACCTAAATGTTTTTCACCAAAGGGAGTGGCCAAGTTTTCCAGAAGAGAAGTCTTTAGTCAGTGCAGGCCAGGGTGACTGCAAAACTTGATTTATCCTACATGTAATAACAGGAGAGGTACTGTACTGCAGGGAGTGTTTGATCCTGTACATAAGCTCAACATAATGCATGGTGAGGGACTTGCCCTCCAGTCTGAACAGAGACTGGAACAAAGGAGGGCAGTACTGTGTTTATGCTCGGAGGGAAATAAATATTTGAACTCCCATAGATTTGTTAAACCTTTGGCATATACCAGTAGATTGCTTGAAAGACTTCAAAAAAGCATTTGTATATGAATTCATCAGTTGACAAGGAAGTCAGGACTCGCATCTCTATAACAGTATTGGTCGTCCATTGTTGGGCTTGTATTGTGTCCTTGTAATTGTTGACAGCCTGGCGTCACTGCCATCCACCTTTGCTTTTGTTGGGCTGTTTTTATGAGTTAGGTGATGTAGCCTAGCAGGTGATCAGGTTGAGCATACTATTGTTTACCGCTGCTACAGTCACGCTAGAACAGGACTCAGTCTCGGATACTTTGCCGTACTCTAATGCACTTGATAACTTGACAAACTCTTCTTTCCCTCTCCTCCATACTGCCTCCCAGGTGACCCGTGTACAGTGACCGTCCCTCCCCGTGTCTCAGTGCCCCTGCATGTCCCGCGGGCAGCCCCGGCCTCTCAGAGACACCCTGCTGCTTCAATAGGCCTCCCATGGCTCTGGGCCCTCAACACCCCTCCAGGGGCCCCCGCCTGACGGGGCTGCTGCTGCTGGGGCCCCTCCTGCTGCTTTTGCTCTCTGGGCTGGGGTCGGCGCTGGGCCAGAAGGTCTACACCAACACCTGGGCCGTCCACATCGCTGGGGGCCCAGAGGAGGCAGACCGCATCGCCACCAAGCACGGCTTCATCAACCACGGACATGTAAGTACAGCCAGACAGGAGCATTGTTGCTGTTGCTTTGTGTGTGTGGGCGGTGTGTGTGTTTGTGGGCTGTGTGTGTATGTGAGGTTTGTGTCTGTGCTGTGTGTGATATGAAAGTGGTAGAAAGTAGAAAATGCCAAAGAAAATACTGATCAAGGCTGCTTTATTCCATATCTGAGCCAAACTATGCGACCACCAATGGACTGAATCTTATTACACATAAAAGTTGCCAAGTTCCCTGTGCTGCTTTGAACCAGATTGAAATATATTTATAACTTTTGCTGGAAGAAAAGGGCACTTTTTATAAAGAAGATCACATATCACAGGATTGTATTCTATTATATGTTGTATTCATGTATTCAACTGCTTTCAAAAATGAAAAAGGAACTCATCATTTTGCTGTAGAAAACCCTTCGGAGCTGCTGTAAACCACTACAAGAACTAACAGGAAGTGTCTGTTTCTGTCCATTCCAGAGAAGTGACTCACTGGCAGGTTTTCTTTGCAATCTCTAGGTAAGAAGTGCTGTTGGTTAGACCGTCAGCAGCTGTGGACACTAAAGACTGGGAGTGTCTCTTTCCAATCAGCAGCTAATGTTATTGTTTTCAGTTGTAAACGACGACATGGTCTGCCACCGTGTTCCTCTTGTTAGTGGTACATGGTGAAGTCTCCGTTCCAGCCTGCCCCACTGGCAAAGCTAGTCCTCTCTTCAATGTCCTGTGTTGTGTCACTGTTTGAACAGTGAAGGAGTGTGTGCGTATTTGTGCGTGTTTGTCTGCTCATGTGTGCGTGTGTGTATCCAATGATGAGCCTCCTGACCGGAACAATGTCAGCATGTGAAGAGGACTTTGAACTGAGAATTTGACCGCTTAACCTGCAGTGGCAGGAGTTACTCTGCCAGCGTGGTGGTTTAGTGTTCTAGTATTCTGTTGCATGTCGAGGACGAATCTATGAATAATTAAGCCCTCCCTGGTATAGTTTGTTGTCGTGCTCGGTTAGGGGGATGTGTAGAATAAATGAAACCCTTCCTTACAATATATTCTCTGGCTTCCTCCTCAGGGGCCCTCCCATCTCCTCTGTATGCGCTACACATTTAACTTTGATAGCTTCCTGGTTAGTCTGCATAGAAACCAGTCAACTAGCACTTCCTTAGAACTCATCAATACTGCATGAGCTCAAGAGATTGCTTGGAGTGCGTAGTAGATGATTCTTCCTGTGACATTTATGGTGATCTGAGTGGGTGTTCTATCATCCTGTAGATTCCATGCAGATATGTTCAAAACCAGCTGAGCTGCCATGAATCAGCCAGTTTGGTCAAACCCAGTCTTTTATCTTAGGGTTGTTTTCTCTTAAAGGACACTGTACAGGCTCAAAATAATTACTGGATGAGTCAACATTTTCACAGAGTACAAGCAGTCAATACAGATTGCACTTAGAGAAAAAGAAACATTTTAAAATGAAGCAAATCATGTCTCTGCAGCCAACTCGTCAGATAGATGAAATAAGATTGCTTCATCTTTCTGGAGAAAAAAAAGGAAGGACTGAACTCTGTTGAGAAATCGCTGCTAGTTTGCATACAGAGAAGAGTTACAGACTTTTGTGTTGATAGTTCATGTCATGTAGAAGCAGGTTCTTGTCAGAATATTTGAAAAATGACTTCAAGCCTCCGTAATGTCAGGTATTGGTATTTGGTGTTATAGGGTGCTTCTGGGTGTGTGTGTGTGTATGCTGGGAATCCCTGGCAAGATGGATGTGGGAATTAAAGAAAGTTAAAGAACCAACTCCCCCACCCCCTTTCCCCAACCTGGGTGACCTCTGACCTGACCTGAGGTGCAGATTGAGTCATTGAGGCCGATGAAAGAGCTTTTGTTTTGGTTCTTTTGGTTCTAATGAGGACCTCCAGCCTTTCCACACTTACCCTGTCCCTGCCGAGGGATAGAAGATCTGGGGCATGTAGCCTGCTCCCTTCCCAGTCAAAGCAGGCCTCTGGATCCCTGCATCACAGATGTTCCACTTTCGGGTCCCCTCCTTTACACTTGGTAATTAGAGGTTTGTTTATAATGAACACATGTCTGACTGGTCAACAGAGATGTTATTTGGGGTCTTTAGATGCTGAGAGTGGGCTAATGGGTGAATCATGGCCCACCCCTGGAGGGTTTCTTTGTGATTGCTACAAAGCCTTTCCTACACCCTGGTCGTCAGGGAATAAGGAGTCCAGACAGGACCATTAGGGACACTTACTCGTAGCTGTGTGTGGGCCGGGGCTTGGAGGACTGCTGGAAGAGTTGAGCTTATTGTAGTGAGGTGGGGGGAGGGTTTGTGATGGAGGGGGGACCCCCTCTGCTCCGCTGCTGTGTACAAGCTAGATGGAAGAAACAGGGAAAGTTTCAGGCCATATTTTCAGACCAGAGCCAACTTATAGCTAAGCCTGATTGGCCAGATCTGTAACTGGACCCGGCTAATGGGCTCCAGAGTGACCCGCGCTCCGGCCCTCCATAGCTGTACCTGCCCCAGCCTCAGAGATGCCTCTGAGGGGAACAGAATCCACTGACAGACCCTCAACATTTATACGCTCTGTTCGTCTGCTTGAGAGCTTGCCAAGTTTGCAGTTATAGTCTTCTCCCTCACCAGCAGTGTGCTGTTGGAGTTCTTCTCAAGACATTTAAATTGCACTTGGATCGCCCCCTGGGCGTTTTACAATGAGTGGAAGCTTCACATTGCTGCGCTCGTTCTGCTATGCAGCTGGGCTGGATTTTCAATTACATTCCTCTATGCTCTTTGCTTTTTATTCTTCTACTGTTGCGTTATTCACTCAAATGAATTATTCAAAGCTTTAGTACTGTAAGCCCATATGAAGAAGACCACTAATTCTACTCAGTGAAATGCTTTGTTAGCCTTGTAGTTGAGTATTGGCTGATTTGGTCCTAGAAAGTTCAAGTCAAATTGGTTGTAAACCACTTTTGCGTCTTTTTGCCGTTTCCTGCCTCCAATATGAGTACAGGAAAACCACAGTGTTCTCAGTACTGCGTGGGTCTGGTACTTTTGTACCACACTTCTGCTAACCAGTAGTTTCTACATACGCATGCCCTCGTCTCTGTCTATGTCAGCTGCTGGTGCATTGGCCTCACCCTGACTCCAACCAAAACCATCGGTTCCGCTGGAATTACCCAGAATTGTCTAACTCTGATGTAGACTGACGTCACCAATGCATGGTGTTGTTGAACCTGTGACCCAGTGAGTTTCTAGGAAGGTGTTCTGCTGATGTTGAGCAGCTGCGTTTGTTTGGGGGTCTGATCGCCAGCGTGGCCTTCAGGCAGAGCTGATGGCTTGATGGGCTGTTAAAACAACGTGTGCAGTCCCCCCCCCCCCTCTCCCCCCACAAACACACACAAACAGAGCACGCTCACTAAAAGAGCCCATTAAGGAAAGGAGAGAGGGGGCCAACCATTCTCTAACACAGAGAAAAAGGAAGAGCGTAACAGCAAGAGAGACTGGGTGGAAGGAGAGAGAGAGCGACAGAGAGAGAGAGCGACAGAGAGAGAGAGAGAGAGAGAGAGCGTCAGAGAGAGAGAGAGAGCGTCAGAGAGAGAGCGTGCGACAGAGAGAGAGAGAGCGACAGAGAGAGAGAGAGCGACAGAGAGAGAGAGAGCGACAGAGAGAGAGAGAGAGAGCGACAGAGAGAGCGACAGAGAGAGAGAGAGAGAGAGCGCGACAGAGAGAGCGACAGAGAGAGAGAGCGAAAGAGAGAGAGAGCGACAGAGACAGAGACAGAGAGCGACAGAGACAGAGAGCGACAGAGACAGAGAGAGACAGAGACAGAGAGCGACAGAGACAGAGAGCGACACAGACAGAGAGCGACACAGACAGAGAGCGACACAGACAGAGAGCGACAGAGACAGAGAGCGACAGAGAGCGACAGAGACAGAGAGCGACAGAGACAGAGAGCGACAGAGACAGAGAGCGACAGACAGCGACAGAGACAGAGAGCGACAGAGACAGAGAGCGACAGACAGCGACTGGGGGAAGGGAGGGAAGGAGGAAGGCAGAGCACTGTTTGGCCTGCTCAGCTGAACGATGTGTGATGCAATAAAGGAGATGATTGGAGTATGGAAATGGGGGTGCAGTGATTAGATTTACGAGGAAGGGCTAGGGGGCCACCGTGGGGGGCATGGGGTGGTGAACTTCCCTGACACTGTGTGTGTGGGTGGTGGGGTTAGCTAGGGGTGCCCCAGCCCAGTTTTGGAGTGCTTCCAGGCCCTCATCTCTGTTCTCCCGGCTGCACGGCTGGTGTAGGGCCAGGCTGGGGCACACAGATGTATGGACGGCAGTGGGTCACAGCCATGGGTAAACCTCATTACTCCTAACTGCATAGCAACACATTACATCGGTTCATCACCCTACACACCATTACACTTAGTATCTGTTCATTCTGCATTAACTTTGAGATAACATGAAGGGTACGCTTAAGTGTAGTAGGGAGATTGGTTCCTATTGAACAGTTTCTGATGTGTGAGGATGTTGAGGGGCCATTCCCAGTGTTGTTGCTAAGCAGCTGTGATCCAGCAAATGTTCCAGCTCTCTGTTCTATCCGGGAGGAATGGATATGAAGCCCTTCAGCCTGGTCAGGCATGGCATGGCCCAGCTCTAAACCTGGTGTGTGTTTGTAGGCTCTGTTGTTCTGTGTGTGTGGGTGTGGGTGTGTGAGTGCGGCCTGTTGTGTGTTTGCAGGCTGGTGTGTGTTGAAGGAGAAAGAGGTTGGATCAGAATATGCAGCTGGTAAGGTTTTACAGCCCTCTGTTCACTCTTGTAGAGTTCCTGTGAAGATCTCCTCTACCCTCCACTCCTCCTTTTCTCCCTCCACCTGTCTTCCTCTCCTACGCCACCCCCCCCCCCCCCCCCCCCATGCCGCAGTCCTTTACTCCTCCAGTCCTCTACCTCTCCTCTGCCTCTCAACTTCGTATCCACTCCATCTCCAGCCCTCCACTCCTCTACCCCTCAACCCTTCCAGCCCTCCACCCTTCACTCCTCCTCTCCTCCTTCCCTCCACCCCTCCATCCCCGCTCCTCCTCAGCGACTGCAGTTTCTCCTGCAGGGAGGTCTCCTCCCATGTCTCCCTTTTAACACCACCACACTCTAATACCTCCTGTAAACTGTTTCTGCTTGGGAAAGTGGACTGGATGGATTGCTGTTGCGGTGAGCCGTTTCTCTCCTCGGGCTCTAAATCAGTTGGAGAATGCTGTTGTGGAGCTCATCAGTGTTGACGTTGTTTCCAACTCCCTCCCTCCTTCCCTATGCCTCTTTCTCCTTCTCTCTCCCAGGCCTGATTAAAGACATCTATCCTTTGCAAATGACTGTTATTATGTAGTCATCTGGTTTTGAACCTCCCTCTTACATCAGCTGACCTTTGTGGCCCAGTGATTTCAGCGATATTGAGTTACAGGTCTGCACACCTGAGTCTTTGCGGAAAGAGGAGGTGATGTCCAGTCCTCTGAGAGGAATGTGCAGGTGATCCCACGCAGTTCAGCGTCTGCGCTGAGGAATGCTGCTTGTCCACATTACAGTACCTAAGCTGATAATGATCTGCTCTACGAAGCATGTTTGGAACTGCTACGTCGAGTTTAACAGCTCAATCCAGCTGTGTTGCTACAGACAGATGTTTGTTAACCTTTGCTGTCTTAGTTGATCCATCGGCAGTGCGTCTTTGATTATTTACACGCAGATGTGGAAGGAAGCAGGTTATTAATACATAAATGCTTGGCGGTTTCCTGTGTGCGCACTTCAAAGTGGAACCAGTGTTTCTCAGAAGCCTGCCGCTTCCTCTGAACTGAGGGTCTGTCGCTGAAGACTGTTAGAGCCCTGACTGTGTGTGTGCGTGTAAGCTAGTGTGATGGGGGGTAGTCTTATTAGTGAAAGTCATCTCTTCTCATCTCTTATGATATAAACCCTGGAGAGGCTCCAGCTCTTTAAGAGCCTGGGTCCAGCCTGGATCTGTGAGAGACCATTGTGTTGGGAGGACTGTATTTCTACTGTACTGGCTGACACAATAGCACACAAGCCCCCAGCCTTAGGTCCAAACCTCAATCTCAGCAGCCTGATAGAGTGAGCCTATCTCTGCCATCAGCTGATCAAGCTGAAACAGTTTGAACCAGCTCTCTCCCTGTAAGCCCTTACTGGTTAGCAGTGCCTGTTCGTCCCTGGCAAGTCTTTTCACTGCGAGGGGATTGCATGATAGTGCTTATCTGTGCCGGTGTTTGTCCAGGTGTTCCATGTCTCAGCTGCCCATGTAGCAGAGTGTTCTGTCAGGAGGCTGTGTGATGCGCACCCTGCTCAGAGACTGTCCCGGGGAAGGAAACAGCCACAGCTGCTGTGACAGCCAGGTCTTCCCCACGCTGGGGAACTTAATCACGCTTCAGAGGCTCCATTCTGCACAGCCAGGCCAGGCTGAGGAGGGTGAGAGAGCAGGGTGCAGCCGTGCCAAGATGGCCAGAGGCCCTTGCTCGCCCAGCGCCAAAACACTCTGCACCGCCTTTAAATCACCTTGTCTGGTGGAGGGAGCATGGCTGAGTACTTGGCTCCCCCTAACACATACTGCTTTATGTAAGCCCCCCCCACATCCACCCCCCCCCACACACACACACACCCACACACCAAAAGCACACACTCACCAACTAATACTCAGTTGGACATTGTTGGTTTTGAAAAAAGATTCCCATGTTTCAAATCAGAGGGAAATGTTGCAAGGTTATAAATATAATCCTGTGTTCATGGGAACTGTTTTTCCTCCAAATGTTTCCAAACTCCTCCGGTCGAAGGTTTGCTAGCCGCTGTGCTCGGGGCTTCCTAGCCTCATACATAAATCATGTCTGACCCCCGTCCCACTGCTTTCTCTAGCCCCCCAAAAATGCAGGCCCAGCCATTGCTGGGCTAATGTGAAACAGAGAGACCTCAGGACTTAACAGGGGAGCAGGGGGCCTGTAATTGGCCCCTGGGGAGCTGAGACAATTGGCTATGAGACAACAGGGGGCTGAGGCGATTGGGTGGAAGGCGATGAGAGAGGAGGCGATTGGCTGAGAAGCCGTGTAGAGGAAGAGTCATGCTGAGAGTAGTGAAGAGGTTACTCCACAGGAATATATCTGTTCCACACAGGTGCTTCCTGTCATCTACGCTGGGTCACGTCCTAAACACAGCCTAACCCCCCTCACCTCACCTACACACACACACACTCTCTTAACCTCCCAAACACACAAACACACACACACACCCAGGCTCTATCACCCATGACTTGCACGCGCACACACACGCACCCACACACACACACACACACACACACACACACACACACACACACACACACACACACACACAGACTCCCGCTCTTATCTCTACCTCCTACAAACATAGACCCCCATCACCACCACTCTTGTTGTTTATGTGACAGAGTGGAATGACCACCCCTCCAGGTCCCTGTCAACACGCCACGCCATATCGATTCCCGCATGTAAATATTGCATCGCCGTCTACAGTTTCCCGTAAGTCGTCGCACTTGTGTATCGGCCTTATCAATTTTTAACAGGCGGCCCCTGTGCTGTGGCCTCCTCGCTGGCCTACTTTAGCCTACCGGAGCCGATGTGTCTAGCGGAGCGTGCGGCGCTCTGGACGGCCAGCGCAAAACGCCTCTCGAGAGACGTTTCGAAGTGCCGTCATGATACGAGTGCAGTTGGGGAGGGCTGCGAGGGATGCGGGCGGCCCCCACGGGTCAGAGCGGACCACTGGGACTGGGCTCTCCACGGAGGAAGGCCTCCACTGTCCTCTTCTCCTCTCCTAATGCTCTTTCTGTGTGCTTCTTTTTTGTAGCAGCCTGTAACAAATGAGGGCTTCCTTTGCCCTGTACTCACACTCAATCATCCCCCCCCCACCCCCACCTCTCCCTCCTCACCCCCACTCCACTCTTCTCTGTGCCCAGCAACCTCTGATCCGTCTACTGGCTGTTGCTGATTTCTGGGGAAAGTTAATGAACTGCAGAGATGGCCTGTGAGCCGGTGATGCGCTGTGGACTGAGAGGCGGAGGAGGAGGAGGGGGGAGAGGCAGGATGAAAGCTCAGACCAAGTAGTGACCTGACAGAGAGGGGTATCAGCCATGCTTTTCTCTTGAGAGGCTGTCGAGCCCAATTCAAGTCCCTTCCCGTCACCCATCTCCTCGGTAGTAGTCCAGCTCAATAAGCCTGGTAAGTAAATAAGCTCCCACACAAGCTGCTTGTTATACAAGGGCACAAATGAGTCGAGCCAGCAGAATATTACAGTCTGTCTGTGGAGGATGTTGTGGTGGTATGACCAGTCTGGTCTGTGTGTGTGTAGGTGGGGACCCTGAGTGCTTGGCTGGCCAGAAAGAGAGGCCACAAGTAATACACTAATGAATCCAAGTGTCTCTGGCACCTCTGTGAACTGCTGTGGGGGTGGGAGATCTAAGGGAGAGGATGTGGTTGAGGCCTCTTAAGGATGGCGCGGCTGGGTGCTGGGTTCGAGACCTCCTCGGACCTGTGGTGACGTCCACATTGGCCAGCCTCGTCTGTGGGTGGGGTCAGGTGAAGCGACCGCTTCAGTCCCCCATCTCTCTCCTGTTGCCTGTTCCCAGCTAATAAATATAGAAGGTCAGTAGTTGTGGGAATGCTCAGTAACCCTGGGAACGGTCCATAGTCGCGGGGACACGCCCAGTGCAGAGAGCGCTGGGCGTGTGTGGCGGGGCTTCGTAACCAGAAGGGACCTGAGGATGATGTAAGTGCCCTGGCCAGGCTATCGCAGCTCCGACCGCACCCCGTCTGAACCCTGTCTGCACCCAGTCTCACAAACAAAAACCCTTCTGAGTCTCATGGAGCAGCCATCCATGCCCCAGACACCTCGCAGACGGCTGTCTGCCAACCTACCGCACAGCACCAGGGGACACCCATGTGGGCTGGGAACTAGTGGTCTGGAGGCTGAGATCCTGGGGCTGGGAGATGGAGGCTGTAGGCTGGGGGGGGGGGGGGGGGGGGGTGGAGGCAAGAGGGTGGGAGGTGGAGACTATAATGTGGGCTGGGGTCAGACAATGAGTTCTGAAGTCTACACATTAGCGGGGGGGGGGGGTAGGGGGGGGGCGGTGGGGTCAGAAAGTTTTTAACTAGAGCCAGATGTGCAGAGGGGACACAAATATACAGGGGTCAGTTCCTCGGAGCAGTGTTTCCTCTGCTAGGTGTGGTTGAGGATGGGCGGAGCCTCGAGTCTCAGACACTCCGAGGAGCTCCCAACAATACTGGCAGGCGCTGCTTGTTTTCAAGACTTGGAGCTGTTGAAATTAAAAACTATCAATCATTGTGAAACTCGTTTTAAAAGGATATTCCTCCATAAATATTTGGTTGTAAAGGATACTGGGAGTGGGAGGGGAAGGTTAAAGAGCCTTTTGTTGCTGGCAGCAGGAGTCTGGCTTGGAGTCCTGAGCTGTGCTGGAGCTCAGGGAACAGGCCTGGCTCCTGCTCAGCTGACTGGATAACTCCTGGAGGAGGAGAGGATGGGGGGGGGAGATGAGGGAAGAGGGGGAAGATGAGGCAGTGGAGGTGGGGTGGGATGGGGAAGGAGACGGTGGAAGAGGAGGAGGAGGAAGAGGAGGGAAAGTGGTGAAGGAGAGGGTAGGGAATAGGGGAAGGTGGTGGTGGTGGTGGAGGAGGAGAGGGAGGAAGGTAGCTAGCTGAGGAAGAATACGCGTGCGTGTCCAATGTTCTGGGCTGTCAACCCGGGACAGGAAGCTCCCTACGGCTGGGGTGAAACCCAGCCCGCACACAGCCTCTCACTTTATACTGCGCAGGTACACGCACACACACACACACACACACACACACACACACACGCAAGGCGGGGCAACCGTTTGTGGCATGTTTTCAAGTGTCTAGGGCTTAGATCAGATAAGCCTTGAGCAATAAAAACAGTTGAGGTGTACGACTAAAAGGGTACAATAGCCAGTCTACTGGGACGGGGGTGGTCCTTCTCAGAGGGGAGTAAGGGATTCCGTGGGGCGGGGGAGATTATGACGGCTGTAAAGTGTTTCCCTGTAAGGTGATCCTGCTGCTTTGTGTCTGCTCTCTAACTAGATAGGAGTGGTCTTCTCTGTAACAGGGCTGGGCTCACCTTTCACATCCTGTGTCCTTTACCCCTCACAGGGGAGGGAGGGTGACGGGAAGAGGGGGGACGGAGGAGGAAATGGAAGAGCGGGCAAGAGGGACTGGGGGCAGCCCCACAGAACAGAGTGTGCTGAAACTCAACCTCAGAGTCGTTCCTGCAAGGACGTGTCCTGATGTCTCAAGTTCTGCTTTACTGTAATATCACTCAGGCAGGGGGTCAGAACGAGACTTCTGACACACACATAGTCAAACTCAGAGGTGGGGGTATCAGAGGCTTGCGCCCAGGCGGTATGTGGGCCCCAGGTATTGTCATGGTGATGTCCTGGCTCATGCCAACGACGGGCTAGATAAAGTTGCTGCTCCTCTTGTGATACTGCCCCCTCCATGTCACACAGGCCATCTCTCTCCTCCTATCCTCTGACACCCTATCCCTCCCTCTCCTCTCTCTCTCCCCCTCCCCCACCCGTCCCCCACTAACCAGCCCCCTCACTGGATCGGTATTTGTTTTAAATGTTTCCACTTTCCTGTAATGTCTTGGTGCCCTGCCAACTCCACTGAGAAATCATTATGGAGGACATTGGTTGTGGAGCACACACGCAGGGGAGCCTAATGGCGCCGTGTATTTCTTCCGAGCGCATTGGGATCATGTGATCGCTCATTAGCTCGACATCGCAGGCGGGCTCTGGGGCTGCTTTGTTCTCATGACGGAAGGCTGCCAAGTGGTTCTGAGTGTTGACGGTTCTGTGACTGGAACAGCAACAGATAAAGGAATCAGAGTGTTGGTCCTCTGAGAGCCTGGTCAGCTGACTTTTTTTCCTCACTGTCCCAGTACCGGCCCGAAGTACAAAATGAACCGTCCCAAACTGAACTTGTCCCAAAATGTAAATTCTTGTTTTGTCTCATGCTGACATGGGTCTAGGTTATCTGCAACACCATTTAAGTAATCCATACAGTTGTGGCTCAAATAAATATCTGAATTTCAATGTGAATACATACACAATAGAATACACCATTTCTTACTTGTTTCATGGTTGGGCTGACACAATTATTGGTGTTGCTTCTCAAGTTTTCTAAAGGTTTGGAAAAAAAGTTTGGAAAGCAAAAAAAAAGGGTAAAAAAATAAAATAATACAAATATTGCCGATAAACAAATACAAATAATAGGTTTGCATCATTGATGATTATTTGATGAGGATTTTACTAAACTGTCAAACTCTACATTACTCGATTGAAAGTGGTTGAATGGCCTATAACGAGACCCACATGGTTAATGTAACTGCCTTTGGTTTCAGTGTGAGACTGAGAGACAGTCTCAATGTACTTGACATTCTCTGTGTTTATGTCAAGTACACAATGTTTTTACTGTGAGTGCGTGGTGTGTCATTTTGGTTGTGCTACTTGTTTGTTTGTGTGTGTGTGTGTGTGTGTGTGTGTGCGAAAGACCGGAGATAGATGAATGTGTTTGGCTTATCTGTGACTGGATGCTCTGCCTGTGTTATTATGTGTGTGTCATAAAGACAAGCAGAGTGAGTGGTGTGAGAGGTATTTGTCAGTGTGTGAGGCTGGAGGCAGGTTTGGCTTGGAGTCAGACCACTGACTCGGACAGGAAGCTAGCGAGGTTGGAACTCTCTGACTCCTTCTTTGTCTCTTTCTCCGTCTGCTGTGCTGTACTGTGGTGAGGTGAGGTGTAGGTTAAAGGAGACTTAAGGTCTCCGGTTTCTCTGGAGGTCCAGTGCTGCCATTCCCCCCACATGCTAGTACACAAACCTAACCACCAGGCCTGCAATTTAGCAGCTTGTGAAATAGTTGCGCAGAGCCGAGAGAAGGAAGGAGGGAGGAAGGGTGGGAGAGGGGGAAGCAGATGGGGGAGGGGGGGAGGTTTCCAAACCTGCAGGGTTTGTGCAACTGTGCCAAAGCTGTAACACAATGTCTGGGAAGGACATTCCCTCTCTCCTCCCTCCTTCTGTGTCTCTCTCTCTGTCTCGATCACTTGACAACACTGTGGCTGATGCTGTCACATGCAATTAGAAAACCTCTAATCATCTGTAATTGTAGCATCATAAGGTTGCGGTGTTAGTCCAGTCATGGCTTGCTCTTGATCCTCCCTGTTTCAGGTGTGTGTGGTGTGTTTGTGTAAGAGAGAACTGGATAGAGAGGGGTGTTTCAGCTCACTGTAACCTTACGTTGATGCAACCCTCTGGGTACAGTAAAGCTGATGTTTGCATGTTTACCAGCTCCACCCTGAGCTGGACGCAGAGCGGGGGAGGAGCATTGACAAATATTAGCCTGACCTGGAAATATTGAGGAATATTAGCCTGACTAAGCTTGCTTTGGTGCTGACCTGGAAAGAGAGAAAGATCCTGTTGGCCTAGTGTGTATGTAGACACCGCTCAGTACTGCTTGTAGAACCATTTTGTTTCTCAAACAGCCTTCACTTTATGGAAGGGCTCTCCAACAGACTAGAAAAGTGAAGGCTTTTTTAGAAACAAAGTTGGAACCAACACCATATTAATGCCCATGATTTTAGAATGAGAAGTTCAAAAAACAGGTGTGCTTATACTGAGTGATGTCCACATACTATTGGCCAAGCGTATACTGTATATATAGAGAAAGGGAAATCAGTATTGTTTGTTCAACTCTGGGATGGTTTTGGTTGCCCTCTTGTCATCTGTCACGTTTGAGTGGCAGGGTGTCTGGGGCCACCAGTGATCTTGCGACCTTGCTGAATGGTTGTCATGGTAACCGGCTGGACTGAGCTGGGCATGGAGTTTTGACCCTCGGTAGAAAGAATGGAATGTTCCCCTCCAGAGGCTGCAGCGACCTCACTGTACGGAACACCCTAGCACGGTACAGAACACACACACACGCCCGTGCGCGCACACACACACACACACCTACACCAAAGCATTCTGTTCATAACAAGGTCGTGTCAACAGAAACGCTGAAGGTTGTGTTGTTGTGGCAGCCAGGTGAGGAGCTGGGGTGTCTGTGGCCTGAGAGGCCCTTGGACACATCAGGCTACCTCACAATCTGTCTCGCTACATTTCCTTCTAATGCTGTTTGAGCAGTTCAGTATGAGGCCTGTTGACTAGGGCCGGACAGAGGCTCATATATGCATGTTGCAGTAGTAGACATAGTCATGCTCTGGTTACTGTCTGTGTGTACCCACGGCAACCTGGAGCCAGTGGGTCGAACTGGGATGTTTGTTTCATGTCCCTTTTGCTTCTCTATGCTGCGGCTACCCGGCCAGTGACAACAATGTATCAAAATGACATGTTGTTTTGTGTTGGAATTGTTTCTCTTGTAATCCTGAGGTGCTCTTCCTTCTCCAGAGTAGACGGAGTCAGTCTCCGGTTCCAAACTATGAATAATTGTGTGTCTATCTCCTCCCCACACATCTCTTTTTTGTTGTTGAATTATTTGGTTGCAGCAATTTATTTATTCATTTCTTCTGCCGACTCAAAAACTCTGTGGGTGGGAAATCTAAACAAAATTGACCCAAATGGTTTAGAAATGTAAATAGGTTTTCACCAGGAGATGACAGATGGATTGACTCTCAGTGACAGGGCCAGGCCAGGACAGATATTGTCTCCACCACCAACTCTCTGGAACGGACAACAACAGGAGAGCTGGAACGTTTTTTTTAGATTTAATACCTCTGTACCTGGAGGCTACAAGGGGACTGGTGTGTGACCAGGTAATGGGATCTCTTCTCTCCACTTAGAGGCTGGGTGATCCTCATGGTCAACATCCTCATACAGCTTGTATGATGTTGGCTTTACAAACGGCAAACAGAAAGGATCATCCATCAGCATCAGAGACCTAAACAGTGGGTAGTTAGGTTGGTGGACTTCTGCATGGCAGCAGCTAGTCCTGGCTGTGTGACCTGTACGAAGCATGCTGCCTGGCCCAGCCTCGGACGCTGCTCCTGGGGGTGCTGAGAGAGCGCTGGAACGCCCCCCGACCTGGCTCCCGGAGGCAGGGACAGGAACACGTGTTTACTTTGGGTTATTTGGTTTTCTTGTTGCAGATAAATACCTCAATTGCTTCCAGGAAACGGCCTGGAAAAACTGGTTTGGGTTTCCTGGAACTTTGTAGCAATGATGCTGTGATTTATCACCGGTCATTCGGTATCCATCACCGATGTGACTTTGGTGGGGAGGTGAAGAGCCGTCAAAGCGGAGAGGAAAAATTTCCCTGATCATTATAGTCTGTCATTTACCTAGCGAGGTTGGACCTGTTTAATGGCTTGGCCCATCACCATCATCTTCATCAGTGGGGGGTTCAGTGCCTGCCACTGCTGTCATCCCTCTACCTTTCAGCATATCTTACACACATCTCTTGGGCTGCTGTGTGTGTGTGTGTGTGTGGACAGAGGGTAATGCTGACAGACATCCGTACAGGAAGATTGGCTTGTTAGTCTGGTGGTGGTTGCAAGCTGTAGTGTCTGTCACTGAGCACCCTGGCTTTCTGGAATGTAGCATCCTGTAAACTGAGAGATTGTATGGAAATGCTTCCATTTCTGAGGATTATGACATGAGTGGGATTAGTTACTTGTCAGCCTTGACAAAAGAATAAAACAATTTAATCACTATATTTTTTAAAACCCAGCCCTCATATATTCGGTGCTCATAAAGTATAATATGCAGACACCAAACCACAGACCGCACTGTCAAGATTGAATCCTGAAGTGATTCTGTCATTGCAGATTTGTTTCCATGGGGACAAATTAACAAACATATTTTCGAGGCCCCTGCTCCCATCTGTTGTGTAATAGTCCGGTGAGTGTGGACGCTTTTCTTTTGTTATCCCTCCTTCCTCGTCTGGCTTTACTTCTAATGGTGAGATGGAGAGGGGGGGGAGAGCGGGATGGAAAAGAGGGGAGGGAAAGGGGGGATGGGGAGGGAAGGAGAGGGGTTGGGGGGGAGAGAGAAAGAAAGAATAGCGAGGGAGAGGGGGAGAAGGAGAATGAGCATTGTACGTAGAGTGAGTGTCAGGGAGATCCAGTAAAGTATGACAGACTGTAATGTGTCTTGGCCAGGGCCGTGGCAGAAGCACAGACAGCATGCTGCTCCAAACTATATCCTAGACTGTAGGACAGAGTGAGAGAGTGTGTGTGTGTGTGTGTGTATACAGTACATCAGTACATGTACTGAACAGCTCATACCTCCACTGTCTTTGGCAGCCTCACTGTGGCCTCCCTGGCAGGTTGTCTCTGGCAACGGAATGGTAGCCTGAACTGTTCAGAGCCTCCACTCATCTCAGACAGTCTGGAGGAGAGAGAGCGTAATAGAGGGGGTGGAGTGAGATGAGATGTAATGAGAGGAGAGATATAAATAGAGTTCCGGGTTGATCTCATTAGCCCCTGTCCCCCTGGTCTATCATGATGAGATGAACTAACTCCACCCGGACACTGCCCCTGTGATGGCAGTTGAAATGGAGCGCACCACTGGGGAGGGCAGGGACAGATGAATTGATTCAGAACTCCATCAGAAGGCCTTGATGGTTCCATGTGTAAAGAATACAGCCGGCACAGCTGGAAGGACCTCTCTCTTCTCTGTTCTCCTCTGCCTCGTATTTCTCTGTAATCATTAGATCTGGGTCAATTGCCATCGACAGAATACCGTAAAGACACTTGATTTATGTCAACTGGTGCAATGAATCCACTTCAACCATCTATGACCACTATAACAGCCAACTATGAGGCCAATCAAATTCACCTCAATTACTTCTGGTAGAGTGATTGATGCAATTGACCTCAGTTGGACCATCTTGTGTTTTAGAGAGCATCAGTCACGGTGGCGAATGTTGGAAACCCTCCAAGTCACCGGGTCGGAGCCCAATGGGGAGTGACAGGAGATGGGATTGAAGCAGAGTCTTTGTATTTTAATACCACCCCCACCCCCCCCTCCCTTTTCCACACCAGCATAAAAATCATGGCTCATATATATTCATGGACACACATTACTGCAGCTGGACCCAGTAACCCCCCCCCCCCCCCCATGCATCTCCACACACACAGTGGCATCTGGGCCAGCACTCCGATTTCAGTGTTGCCGTGGGACGCGACTGCGCCCGTGGTAACACAAGGAGGCCAGCCTCAGATTAGATTTGTCCTCCTGAGCCACCATGGAGCCTGGCCTGACGGTGATGGGGCCAGCCTCTCTGGTGGCTGGAACTCTCTCTTTTTCTGTCTGTTTCTCTTCCTGACCCCCGCTGTCAAGTCTCCCTCTCTTTCGGGCTCTCTGTCTGTCTCTCCCCTCTCACGCTCGCTCCTTTTTTTTTTATCTCGCTCATTCTCTCCGTCGCTCTCTTGTCTCCCTGTCTCTCTCTTTCTCTCTGTCTCTCAATCACTCAATGACTGATGTCATGTAATAAGCTCCCAGAACTGGCACGGTGGAGCATGTCCATCGGTGCATGAGAGAAGAGACATTTGAAGAGCTAATCTCTACTGAAGGTGTGGTGGCCAACAGAAGGGATGCGTTCCTGTGTCTCTCTGTGTCTCTCTGTGTCTTTTAGTGTCCTATGGTCTCAGGCTTCAGACTGGCCACTTTTATTACTGCAAGTTTTGGTCGACTCAGATCTGTGACAGTGATTATATTACAGTCTCCTCTCAACCAGATCCTTTTGATTTTCAGACGCTGTGCTTGTTACATCGCAGGCTCTTTGAACGTCCATACTTCAGGCGATCCTTCCTCCTTTTTTTGAATTTAATGAAAACGAATGCAAAATCTCACACAGAATAGCATAGAGCGAAAATAAGGTCTGCTCCACTTTGCATGCTGTTACACTCCAGTCTCTCATAAAGTAGGCCAGGGGAGGTGTGTGTGTGTGTGTGTTGGGGATTTTTGTCGTCCTTCTAGGGTACAGAAGTCTATGTTAGTGTCCATGCTGGCGTTCTGAGAGGAGATGGAGGAGTTCTGAGAAGGGATCCATGAAGATCTGCTGGTTATTTACACCTTGGGGCCAAAGTGTAAACAATTCAGTGTAGTCCAGTCCAGTCCAGCTGCAGCATGAAGGCCAGAGGAGAGCTGCTCTCTTCACCCTGACAGAGCAGCTGAGACTACAGGACCCAGACACTGTTTCTATCTCTCTCTCTCTCTCTCTCTCTCTCTCTCTCTCTCTCTCTCTCTCCTCTCTCTCTCTCTCTCTCTCTCTCTCTCTCTCTCTCTCTCTCTCTCTCTCTCTCTCTCTCTCTCTCTCTCTCTCTCTCTCTCTCTCTCTCTCTCTCTCTCTCTCTCTCTCTCTCTCTCTCTCTCTCTCTCTCTCTCTACCTCTCTCTCTCTACCTCTCTACCTCTACCTCTCTCTCTCTCTCTCTCTCTACCTCTACCTCTACCTCTACCTCTCTCTCTCTCTCTCTACCTCTCTCTCTCTCTCTCTACCCTCTCTCTCTCTCTCTACCTCTCTCTCTCTCTCTCTCTCTACCTCTCTCTCTCTACCTCTCTCTCTACTTCTACCTCTCTCTCTCTACCTCTCTCTCTACTTCTACCTCTCTCTCTCTACCTCTCTCTCTACTCTACCTCTCTACTTCTACCTCTCTCTCTCTACCTTTACCTCTACCTCTCTCTCTCTACCCTTTACCTCTACCTCTCTCTCTCTACCTCTCTAAAGTCCTGCCCCGGGTCGGGGGGTACCCATTATTCCCTGCAGGTAACCCGCTAAAATATAATTTTTGGGGTTAAGGGAAAAAATATTTCAACCTGCGGGGCTGCTTGCGGTTTAGAACTAATATATTGTGGGTCGGAAACGTTATTAAAATAAAATGTTTCAAGATGTGTTCAATGCTCTAATTTGCATAATACTCAAGTAGAGGGGAGTCAGTGGCTGAGCGGTTAGAGAATCGGGCTAGTAATCAGAAGGTCGCTGGTTCGATTCCTGGCCGTGTCAAATGACGTTGTGTCCTTGGGCAAGGCACTTCACCCTACTTGCTCGGGGGAATGTCCCTGTACTTACTGTAAGTCGCTCTGGATAAGAGCGTCTGCTAAATGATTAAATGTAAATGTAAGTACAAGGGCATAGGTTTGGTTTGAACATTGGTGGGGACACAGTTTTACCATTCTATTTGCTATCGATGCTTTTGCATCGCAAAAAAAAAGCATGAGCAGAAAGCGTTTGTGCAAACACACTGACTCACACACTCACATACACAAGACACTGCATTACATACCATAGTGCCACACAATTAATACATCCTTAAGGGACATCAGAGGAATATTAGCCAACATTTGGAGTCTAAACCAATTAAATAAATCTATTCCTTTTTATAACGGGTAAGGATTCGGCTCTCAGATCAATTAAATGTGGGTGGCTAGTACTGTATGTTGGGTAGACTGGTGTTAATGGTGTGTGTGTTGTGGGAAGTGGCGTCTTGCACTGCAGCCCGTTAACCGTCTGACGCACGGTTCTGGTTAATGGTCTACCCAGAAGTGGCCCTGCATCTTTCCTACAGCCGAAAAGAAACATTTAACTTTCCTCCCGCTGCCCGGACTGTGCCCTTCCACTTATCAGAACCTGGAGGGGGTTAGAGGTCGGGAAAATAATGTTCTGCTCCCAAGTTCACACACTGCTGAGCGAACATCCAATCGGCTGGCCAGAGATAAGAGATTCGGAGATGGGGTGAATGAATACAAATTCTCTGCACAGTGTTTGTTTTGTTGATATTGCAAAGATGGTTCCCTGTCAAGCTGTTACAGGAAAGTCATGGTTTGATATCAGGGCTCCAGGAATTCTTTGGCGTTATCAACCCAGCACATTAAAAACAAGGCATATAGCAAAGTTTTTTTTGTGGTAATGGAATCTTGGAAGTGGAAAGATTGTATACTGCTTCTCTGCAGCTATCTGTCTGCCAAGCTTCATAGCCCTCTCTCTCTCTCTCTCGCTCATTCTCTTTATGTTTATCATTATCTTTTTCTCACTTCTCCAATACTAAAGAGATGTACAACCTACCAACAGTCCACATTTAACTCTCCCTTGGTTCTTACACACTCCCTTTCAAACTTTTTCTCTAGTTCAGACACACACTCGCATAACCCTCCCTTAAAGAGCTCGAAACTGGAAGGACTTAACTGCATCTTTGTGGTAGGCACATCCTCTGTTCCTGAGATAAACCATTGGGCCACATCGTCCTGCCTGTGTCTGTCTCACAGCAGGCCCACGGGGGGGGGGGGGGGGGGGGGGGGGAGCTTTCCTCAGAAAACCTGTCTGATGAGCAGTGAGTCGAGTCCTGCTCTACTCGCAACAGTTTGGGCGTCAGTTGTGATCACTGACGTGTCTGTCGTCTTGCGCGGGCGTCTGGAGAGCTCTGAGATGTGAGTGGTGCCTGTCAGTCTAGCTAGGCTGCTCGTGTGGACACAGTGCTGGAAGGCCTTTCTTGTCGACGTCACGCTCTTCAGCCCAATTCGATCAGGATCTATCAAAGCCCTGTATGTAGAAATGCTTTCCAGGATGAAGAGCTTAGTGTGCACAAGGACATAAAACCTAGTATCCAGCAGAGGATCGTGTAACAATCACATACACCTCCTACTGAAGGCGCTTGTGTGTGTGCGGGCATGCTTGCAAGTGTGTGTGTGTGTGTGTGTGTGTGTGTGTGTTGAAACTCAAATCTAAATCCACGGGAAGAGTCTTATCATTTTCTGGTCTGACATCGGAAGAGATTGTTCTGATTGTCATGGAAATGCTAACTGTCCGTAGGTGGATATTGACCATCGCCGTGTCCACAGGAACATTGATCCATGGCTGAGCTGCACACTGTTACATATCTATTGTTCCTGTTCTATTTATCCTCACTGGCTGTGCTACACACCAGGTACTACCCAATTATGATGAAACGCTGCTGACAGAACGTCAAGCACCACATCCATTTTAAGCAGGTGTGTGTGTGTCATGGCAAAACAAAGCTGATGGGAGCCAGGGAACTGAGGACGAGGAGCAGGGTGGAGGAGGAGGAGGGCAGGGGTGAGAGAGGGAGGGCTGGAGGGCCCGTGGTGGGGGGGTTGTTGATGACTCTTCTACTCTTTGATATTTTCTCTGGAAGTACAGATGGCCACATTAATCATTGATGCGTTGCTTGGCGATGGAATTTTTGAAATGTGGTCTTGCTTAAAGTTGAATTTACATTCACACATTCTATTCCAGATTTGGAGGAATGTGTGATTAATGAGAATGGGTCAGTTTGCTCATTAATACCCAAGTATTTACGACTTGAGGTCCTTTGTGAAATCACTTCAGTTATTTCAGTTCTAAATGAGCTGTCACTTTTTTTGTAATTGATTGGGTTCTCTCTCTGTTCCTGAAGCACCTCCAGTTTGTTCAGTGATGCAGAGCCAGTCATTTCCCTCCACCACCCCCAGCACAGCTCCTCCCCCCTCTCCAGACAGACACAACCGGTACCTGCCAGTACAGCACTCAAGGGCACAGGATAGAGCCAGCGATTCAAAACTTGGACGCAAGCTGCAGGATAAAGACCTGACCATAATGGAAACTTATCAGTTGACTGGTCACATTGTTTCACCGCTACATGAGAGAATGAGAAGAGATGGGGTAGAGAGAGAGAGAGAGAGAGAGGTGTCAGGTGCTCAGCCCTATTGATCCGTCTGTAATTGATTATGATGGAGTCCGCAGATAGGAGCCCTGTAAAAGTGTGGCGCTGCTGTTTTCACAGCTGTGGAATTGCCTATCCATGCTGTCCTGTGCGTATCAGCCTGCGCTGTGTCCCAGGCGGCTCCACGGCCCGGCCGGCTGGGATCAGCCTCCAAGGACGGCCCCATCGACCGGGAGCCTGACGCACAGCATCGCTACACAGCCACACACGTTTCTACCCAGACACCCACTTCATAAAAAAAAAAAAAAAAAAAAAGCAGGGATGTGTAAAGTTGTCCTGGCCTTGACAGCACAATCGCAGCACCCTTTGTGTGTTTCCTTAAAGAGGGAAAGCTACCCCCTACCCCCTACCCCTCTTCCCATACACTTACTGACTAGCACTAATCCACACACTTATGCAAGTATGGAAGTGCTCTGCCAATCACCACAGTCGCAACCATGTTGGGCACCATCTTGGTTTAAATGCTGATATTGTTGTGTTTTCCTAAACTCTGGCGCCTTATCTGAATCAGCTGTTCCTGTCAGGGCTATTAAACCCATCACTCTGAAGCTGTTGCTAGGGCCTGCAAGCAAGGCAGCAGAATGATAAGCTCAGTCAGGCAGCCTGGAGGAATGCAGTAGCTGGGTGGAGAACTCTCTAGACCCCAAGTCGCCCATATAAGGTTTTCATAAACACACAGCTTTAACTGGCAGCTCGCTGCGGCTGCTCGCTCTGGGCTGCTCTCCAGACTCAGCTGGAAACACCGGGGGGGGGGGGGGGGGGATGAGAGATGTGTCTGCTAGCTAGTATGTCCAGTGTGTGTGTGGGGGAGTAGTTGATTTAGGGCCGGCCTTACCATCACATCCACCAACCTGAGGGCAGAGTAGCCTGGCCTGCAGTTCCATGCGTAATCATGGAGAGAGAGAGGATTGCTCGGGAGTGTGTCCGTGTTTGACATGCTGTACAAATGTGTTTCTAAGAAGTGTCACCAAGCAGATGCAGAACGGCTGAGTGAGTGATGCTCTGTACCGCTGATGAAGTATTCTGGATATCTGGGAATGCTGCCCCCCCCCCCCCCCCCCCCTCTCTGGGCGTGCGGGTTAAGCACGACCGTGTCCACTGGCTGTGTAGACAAGGCGCTGCACCTTCTGATGAGGGTTCTCACAAGGTGACGGGCTGAGGAATGCAAACAGACGCAGGAACAGGCAGGCTCATTTCACCAGCGTCTGTCACCGAGCTTGTCCATGAGGCTGGTGCCTTACCGCTCTGGTCCTCGGCCTCCACCGCTCCTCCTCCTCTCCTTCCTCCTCCTCTCCTTCCTCCTCCTCTCCTCCCTCCTGCTCTCCTTCCTCCTCCTCTCCCTCCTCCTCTCCTTCCTCCTCCTCTCCTTCCTCCTGCTCTCCTTCCTCCTCTCCCTTCCTCTTCTCCCTCCTCCTCTCCCTCCTCCTCTCCCTTCCTCCTCTCCCTCCCCCTCTCCTTCCCCCTCTCCCTCCCCCTCTCCCTCCTCCTCTCCTTCCCCCTCTCCTTCCCCCTCTCCTTCCTCCTCTCCTTCTCCCTCTCCCTCCCCCTCTCCTTCCCCCTCTCCTTCCCCCTCTCCCTCCCCCTCTCCTTCCTCCTCTCCCTCTCCCTCCCCCCTCTCCCTCCTCCTCTCCTTCCCCTGCACGTCTCCCTGATCCCTCGGGTTTCCACGTTCCCCTTATCTAAACGTCTCGAGGTCCGCCCCCCGATGCTAGCTAGTTAAAACCTTCCCGCTGGAGCCATGTTGGCAGATTAGGTGGCTATAAGGCTCTTAAGTTGTGCTCATGAATGCGTGCGCGGAGGCTAAGCTGGGGGCATTTAGTCATGCCAAGATGGGTTTACGCATATATGTTTGTGTGTGTTTGGCATTGAGTGCATATAGATTTGTGTGGGGGCGAGGGTGATTGAGTGACTGTGTGCAGCTTAACAACTGTTATATAAACATAAATATACATGTGTGCAGAGGGAGGGGAGGGGAAGGGAGGAGGGGGGTTGTGGTGGAGGCCAAGGAGTTCTGCTGTTGTCCAGAGAGGTTGTGTGTGAGGAGGAAGAGAAGGAGGGAATGACTTGACCAATAAGGGTCAAAGATTAGGGCTTTGTGCAAGATTGAAGTCCAAGTCCTTTAGCCCAATTTCACAGACATGTTGTGAGTTGACCTTCACCTGCTTACATGCTGACTACTCTAAAACATTCCGCCACCTCGCATGACTGAAGCAGTGCAAGCCCTCCAAGCACTCATCCACGACCTGCTGTGGGATTCTATGTGTTGAGTCTCCAGTCTGTTCCTGTCGTGCTCAAGCCTGGGCCCCTGTGTGGAGACGGATGCTCCTCCAGCCCCACAGGCTCCATTATCAGGCAGATGGAGTAAGCTGCTTGCAGTTCCTTAACAATCGTTCAAGCTGAATCAATCGTCACTGCGTTGTCTTAAGTGTCTCGTCGGTTTGGTGTTGATGTGATTTAGAGCTGACTTAATGGACCCTTTCTAACTGGCCCACTTCTCTCTGATCGATGCCCATCCTGGGGGCCTCTTATCTGGGCTAAAGCTTCCCCCACCCACCCCCCACCCCGCAGAGCTCCAGGACCTCCTTCCAGTTCCTCTCCCTCCAGGCAGGACAATGGTCTCCATGGAGTCCCGGAGCGTTTTTATTTTTTATTGCAGATGTCGGCGTTTTAATCCATCATCATCCTTCATTCTCTTGCAGCTTTTGTTCTTGTTCCTTTATACGCGCATGCACACACGCACACACACATGCACACACACGCACACCCCACTGGGATAATAGCATGCAGTAGCCCAGAGAGAGCAGATAACACAGTCCACAATGGGAGTCGAAGCCACTGCTAACAAAGGGGATCCACACACTGAGAGTGCGCGTGTGTGCATTTGCTGTAAGGGGCTGGAGAGACTGCAGGAGCCTCTCAGCCACACCGTCCTGTCATTGGACGCTGGCTGTGTCTGTCCCTTAGTGTGTTTACGTAACTGCGGACACTCACTCCCCTGTCAGTGGTGAGCAGGGCTGGGATGGTCATGTCAGTGATGGACTGGTCCCTGGTACCTGGTCCCTGGTACCTGGACCCTGGCCCCGGCAGATCCAGGTGGCAGAGAGAGGTGACAGACATCGGGATTTATTCTGTTCTAGTCGCGGTGATAAAAACCATTTAGCTGGCTATTCAGATCCCATCAGAGAACCATTAGGAGAGAACTGTCTCTCTCTCTCTCTCTCCTTCCCCTCATTAAGAGGGTCCCGTGTGGTGCCTGACTGTGGTGTCTGACAGGCAGTGTCATGTCCAGTAGCTGGTCATTACTGAGGGGGGAAGGCAGGATGAGGAGGGGGAGGGGGAGGGGTGTGCGGGTCACAACCTCAGGCAGACGTCTTCCATCATAGACGACTCGCTGTTGCACAAGTTCACGTGTCGACTCCGCCCAGCGCTCACGTGTGCGTCTGGGGAGGGGGGTTAAGCCAGATTGTGTGTGCAATTTGAATAACCCCTACACTGGTGAGCAAAGGATTATGTTGCAGGTGTGTGTTCCTGAGTGACTACACACACACACACACACACACACACTCGCAACACTTCAGTTCTCCCCTCTGATGACCTTCTGCAGGGTCACACTCATCCTGCCGCCATCCCTCCACCAGGTCACCTGCTCCTATGGTGCTCACTCAATTAGTCTGGACCTGCTGTGCTCTCTCTGTCAGTCTTTCTCTTTTACTGTCTCTCTCTCTCCCCCCCCCCTCTCTCTCTCCCTGTCCCTCATCCCAGCAGGTCAGAGGCAGGTTCACATCTGGGTAGAGGGTTGCAGCTTCTTTCATTTCTGAGGGATTTAAAAAATACTGCCGTGCTGTTTCTCCCTCAGAGGGGGGTCTGTTTCTCTCTTTATTGCTTTCTCTGGTGCCGTTTGTCTCTCACTCGGTCTCTCCAGTTCTAGTTTTCTAGTCTCTCCCCAGTTCTGCCGATCACGCCCACGTCAGGGCTTGTAGCGTAGGTGCGTGTTTGTGTCACTGTGATTAACGACAGTGTATGTTTGTCCTTTCAGGTGTTTGGTGAGTACTACCACTTCCGCCACAGAACGGTGTCCAAGAGGTCTCTGTCTGATCACCGGGGGACACACGTACTCCTTCAACAGGAGCCTCAGGTGAGCCCTGCAAAACTGTGTGTGTGTGTGCCCCTCTCATTTCTCCCACGCCTTCTGGGCAGGCCTGTGACACTGCAGCATCTGCCTTGTCTGTTTACCTTTCTCAGTAGCACTAAGAGGTGAGTCACAGGACTCTGATCATATTTACTTATTCAGTTCCACACACTGTCCTAGATGTGTGTCTAACCAGAGCTCATAAGAGCCTCATCTCAGAGTCTCCTGCTCCTCAGATCCTTGGCACACTGTGGCAGTCTGGGCAATGTTGGGCCCCAGCAGGTGCATGGTGAGAAAAGCATTGTGTGGACCTTGTCTTTTCCCCTTCCTCAAACCCCCTCCCCCCCCCCCAACAGAATTTCCTCTCCCGCCACAGCTCCATTTCCTGTTGTTGAATTCCTTTTCTCCCAAAGCAACTCCGGGAGAGGGGAGCCTCCCAACTCCAACCCCTCTCCTTGGCTGGGCCCTGGTCAGCACCAGCCCCCCCCCCCACCCCCCACACTGAGGGGTCAGCCTGGGGAAATGGATCCCAAACAAAAGGAGCAGTAAAGCCTGCTGATAGACTGCTCCATGACTGAGGCCCTCCTGACCCTCCTGGGATCTCTGGCAAACCTCTCTCAGCCTGAACCCTGAAGATAGAGGTGTCAAGTTTTGGGCTGGTCTGACCTGGGCTGGGCTTCTAACTGGGCCTCTAAATGTACCTCATTTAGAGGAAGAGAGGACTAGAAAGGGGAGTACTAGTCTGTTATAGCTGTCTGCAGGTCAGCGGTGTTTATCTAGCACCCCAGGTACACAATGTGAATGGTCTGGAAAAAAGCTGTCTCTGATTGCTAGCTTCCGCGCCCATTTATAATGGAGATGCTATCTGCTAATTGCTGAGCTCCCTGTTCAAACTCACGTCTGTCTGTCCACAAATTCCCGGAGACTCCCTGTCTGTTTCCAGCCACCCCCCTTTTAAAACATTGTGCCTAATTGTCTGTATTCCAGTATTATACAATCCCTTTGAAGGCCAAACGTTTATAGAATACTTGAAATAGATGACTGGAGATATTGTGATGCATCCTGGTTTATCAGTTAGGGCCAGACTCTTCTTCACAGTGACTATCAGGCTGGTGCCAGGTCCGAGCCCACAGTCGAGCAGGAACGAGAGCAGACGGTACACAGCGCCCAGACCAGCGTCTGTTGTCCTGTGAAGTGAGGTTTGGCTAACGGTCAGCGTGCATTATCTCCCTCTCACTGCTCTTAGCATGCAGCTTATCTGCCATGTTTGACTGAGGTCTCATAGCTGGCCTTGCTCTTGCCTGTTTAGCAGGAGGAAGCACAGGCTCTGGCACGACTCAGTTACTGGGGTCTGCAGGGTGGGGCCGGTCACCTTGGTAACCCTGGGAGGGGGTTCAGACTGTAGCCAGCTCAGCACAGCTCAGCTGGACAGTGTTTGTGTCTCACAACACTACAGGCAATCGCGAGAAGGTTCAGAACGATATTAGAATGTTTCTTGACTTTCTGGCGTTTTCCTTATTCTCCAATGTGTGAAATAGCATGGTAAGACTGAGCAGAAGGCCTTAACAAACGTCTCATACGAGGCTGTTTTTTCACTGTGATTAGGCTCTGTGAGTGAAGGCAGGGTGATATCACAGTTTCCTGCCTCAGCATTGTTTTCTCTGCCCTCGTCGGCGGGTGGGTAATCTGGTAAGTGTAACACAGAGATGAAGAGAGCGAGGGAGGAGTTGAGAGCGAGAGCGAGAGAGAGAGAGAGAGGGAAAGAGGATGAGGGATAGGCAAGTCTTATCTGGCCTGTGTTCCATGACTGTAGCCAGGAGCAGAGAATAATGGAAAAAGTATTGCTCCCTGACAAACCCCACAGGTAATGCTGTTGACCATGACTAGCTTCGTTTATGAGTCAAAGTTTCTGATCTGAAAGGGTCTCCTGGGCTCTCTGAACCCCCACCCCCCTCCCCCCACCCCTTTATTGCAGTGCTTTATGGTGAAGCGAGCAGGAATTCTACCTGGCCTAGGACCAGGTAGTTGTTATTGCGATCCCTCATTGTCTCATGTTTGTGCTGTGAGTTCAGGCCCAGCCCAGCTCCATGAGATGGAGACAGGTGACCTTGTGGAGAAGGGAGCCCACTGTGGCAGCATCTGCCGCAGTCTGTACATGCTGCAAACCAGCAGGGCTCTCAGTATATACTCACATAAACATGCTCTGGCCCCAAAAAGCAGTGCTGGTCTGTGGTTTCTGGTGTGGCGTGCATACAGGTGGGTGGTGTTGTGTGGGCAGCTGGCAGCGTAGCGACCTTGGGTATGGTCTTCTGGGTATAGCTTTTGGCAGAGGGAGATAGAGGGAGAGGACTGCTGTGTTGTTGTTTTCGAGACGGTCCTCGTTCTACCGTGCTCCCACACTCGTTTGGTTGTTCTCTCTCTCTCCCTATGTGTGTTTCGCTCTCATTCACATGGCCGTTTCCTCTCCATCCAGACTCGAGAACAGCAGCTCATATAAGGAGTGTGAAGCTGGCTTGTCACTGGGTGCAATCTGCCTCTGTCAACACTGCCAGAGAGAGAAAAGCTGCCTGCCTGCTTACCTCTCTCTCGCTCTCTCTCTCTCTCTCTCTCTCTTTTTTTTTTTTTCTTTCTTTCTTTCTTTCTTTCTTTCTTTCTTTCTCTTTTCCTCCACCTCTTTTACTTTCCCAGGTTATATCTGTATTGTAAAAAGAGCCGATGAGGGAGTGACGGAACCAAGCGTGTGTCTGCCTGTCTCTGTTTGTTTGTCTTTGTATGACTAAGTTAAATAGTTTCGGACCATTTGTGTGGTCCTCTAGCCGGCCCAATGTCGCAGTTTTAATGAGTCTCAGCTGCAGCCTTGGTTAGCCTGCATGTCTAATGAGGAGGTCACACGGTAGAACCATCTCTTTAATCTGCCTGTTCGTTTGGGCTTGTCCTCCATGTCCCTTCCCGTCGTCATTACCCAGGACTAATGGGTCGAGCTGAATTGTAATGTTTAGTTATGTAAACACATCCACTGGAATCAAGCACTCCACCACATACAGTATGGTTACATACATGGTCACATTTATGTTGCGTGTGTGTGTGCGTGCCTTTCCCAGGTGGCGTGGGCGGAGCAGCAGGTGGTGAAGAGCAGGAAGAAGAGGGACATCTACACGGAGCCCTCAGACCCTAAGTACCACGAGCAGTGGTATCTGGTGAGTGCACACATGGGTCAGGTGCTCCAATCAAAGCAACTGAAGTGCATTTGATTTGACTAGCAGTTCATTGCGGGTGCTTGTAGCATGGAACTAATCCCTTGGTTTAATTGTTCCAAGCATGTTAAATGAAGTGTCGCTCAGCTCCCCCAGAAACGTCTCTGAAGAAACTTTTGAAGATTTATTGAACTGAATCGCTCAAAAGACGGGAGCGAAACGTTCCTCCGAAATGCTCTGAATGAGATACCCAGGACCTCCAAGGATCTTCTTTAATACTCTCCGAAGACCGTTTTAGTCACAGGGAACATCCAGCCAGCATTTAGTCACCCAATGTGTGTTGGCCACTCAGTCCCTCCAAGCGCTGCAGCTCAAGTATGTCTGGTATGGGGCGAAACAGCCTTGCAACGCTCACCTCATCCCAGCGGGATTCCATTAGCGAGATGGCGAGCACACTTTGCAATTTCATTCCATTTATGTATAACGGTCCCCAGAGAGTGAACCTATCCCAGCCAAGGCCAGGAATACTAAGAGACACAGCTAATACGAATGTAGGAATATTACTGATGTTCTTGATGACATTGGAGAAGGTATCAGAGGGGTCGGATCCGCTAGCCCGCTCCGGCACGCGTCTGATACCTCTGGTTTCTGCTCGCTTCGCTTCTCAATTATTCAACGCTGGCTCCCGGGGCAGTGGGGAGTTGATTGTAATTCATAACAAACAAACTTTCTGCACTTGTTCTTTTAAAATGCTTGTGACAGAGCTGAAGCGAATCCAATTTCCGCCCCCCCTATGTCCCCTGGCTATAAAAGGTGTGTGTTCGGCGTGCGGGTGTGTGTGCGTGCGTGCGTACGTGCCTTTTTCCTCCACTGTGACCGGACATTTTAACTCCCCACTGGAGCTCCCAGCCCTGTCACACTGCAGCAGCAGCATCCTCCACCCCCCACATCCGTTCCACAGCCCTCGTCCTACAGCTTCGACAGACAGCCCTCGTCCTACAGCTTCGACAGACAGCCCCGTCCTACAGCTTCGACAGACAGCCCCGTCCTACAGCTTCGACAGACAGCCCCGTCCTACAGCTTCGACAGACAGCCCCGTCCTACAGCTTCGACAGACAGCCCCGTCCTACAGCTTCGACAGACAGCCCTCGTCCTACATCTTCGACAGACAGCCCTCGTCCTACAGCTTCGACAGACAGCCCCGTCCTACAGCTTCGACAGACAGCCCCGTCCTACAGCTTCGACAGACAGCCCTCGTCCTACATCTTCGACAGACAGCCCTCGTCCTACAGCTTCGACAGACAGCCCCGTCCTACAGCTTCGACAGACAGCCCCGTCCTACAGCTTCGACAGACAGCCCTCGTCCTACAGCTTCGACAGACAGCCCCGTCCTACAGCTTCGACAGACAGCCCCGTCCTACAGCTTCGACAGACAGCCCCGTCCTACAGCTTCGACAGACAGCCCCGTCCTACAGCTTCGACAGACAGCCCCGTCCTACAGCTTCGACAGACAGCCCCGTCCTACAGGGTGGGGACGGAGAGGGAGATTAGCCAGGACAGCGCCAGGCTGGAAACCCAGGAAGAGTAGATCTACTCTGGGGTGGTTCATGTCATGGTCCGGGTCAGTCGCATCTGTCAGTACCAGTGTACCACCGTCTGTTCCCCAGAGTCCTGGCCTCTCATTAGCACTGGCCCCGGTTCTATGTGTGTGTGTGGCTGTGATAAAGGTGTGGCTGGAGCCTCTACGGTTTGCTCCAGTCATTAGTATGTATCACAGCACTGCATATGATGAGACTATCCCCACGCACATAATGACTGGCAATGCTGAAAGCTTAGCCTGGTATATCAAAGGCTCTGTTTTTGTTCCTGCTCTGAGTTTTAATGTTATGAAGTAATTGTGAGATTGAGAGCAGACAGTGCCGTGGTGCACCTGACGGGAGCGGAGGAAATCTCTAATGGACCATTATTTTTAAAAAAGTAGCCCTTTTTTAGATTTACTTTTTTTTTTTACCTGCTAAATGTTCTGAGTGGCTGTTTCTTAAGCAAAACAGGTTTCAGCTCTTAGTTGTAGTGTTGTGATGCTCTTAAGTCCTTTAATGTAAGGTGAGGTGGGTAATTGAACCAGTAGCACCTGGCTAACTGTACCTCTGGGTGGGAGGGGAAGCATAACGGGGTATTTCAGTCTTAACAGCAGGTATTTGAGGTATTATGGGGTATTTCAGTCAAACCAGGGGGGTTTCAGTCATAACAGGGTATATGGGTCAGATTGAGGGCTGGTGAGGGTGCGTCTGCAGAGGAGGATTTGTGGAGAGAAGCTGCGTCGCAAACAGACAGACGTGGTATTTGACCAAAGGGAATATCAAAAGGCCTGGGTCGGGGTCGCTCTGCCCCGTTATCCAGTCAGCCAGTCAGACGCCGAGGCCTTGGGGGGAGCATCTGCTGTTAGATGTGAAGAGAGGGCAGGCACTGGAGGCTGGCCTCCGCCCCAGCATCCGCCCCCCAGCCTGAGCCTCCTACAGACGAGACAGCCTCAGCTTCCTCTGTCTGGAGGTCTGCAGAGCGGGGGAGTGATGTTGTCTGGCTTTCTGCTATGTTAACACCTCTCACCTTCCTTTGAAGGCTCATCCCTCATCCATTGCGCCTCTGATAAGCTCGTTTGCCGGTCATCTCGGGATGGCGTCATTCCTGCCGAGTTGGACACGGATGATGAACACGCTCTTCTCAAGATATCCTCTACCCCCACCTTACAGCTCTCCCTTTCTCTCTCCTCCACAGTATAACAGCAACCACCGCGACCTCAACGCCAAGGGGGCGTGGGAGCAGGGCATCACGGGGAAGGGGGTGGTGGTCTCCATCCTGGATGACGGGATTGAGAAGAACCACCCCGACCTCAAACAGAACTACGTAAGTTGTCCATCACGGTAGGCCTGTCTGTATACCTGTTATGTCTGTGTTTTAACCCTGTGTGTGTGTGTGTGTGTGTGTGTGCAGGATCCAGATGCCAGCTACGATGTGAACGACGGAGACCCTGACCCCCAGCCTCGATACACGCAGCTCAATGACAACAGGTACCGTGAGACCAGAGCTCGCACACGAGTGTAGGTACAGGACAAAACTGCCAACAGCGGCAGAGTCAAGAGTTAGCATTGTTGTTGTCATGTGCATCTGTTGTTTTTGGACTCGTCCAGCCTGTTGCAGAAACTCTTTAATAAGGGCTTAACGGGAAGTTAAAACTGGCTGATTTGATTGGTGGACGCTGGCGTGTCGTGCGAGGAGCAACCCTGTGCTTGGCCACATGCTGGCTGTCTCGGAGACTGACATCTGTTCTGAAGTTGTACATCAGCTTGCTGCTACCAGGGTATTCCTGTGGCCCAGTTAAGTGGAGTAAATCTACTGGGATTAAGTGAATTTGTGAAGAATGCAGCTTTATTGCGGCGGGCCTGGCTGTTAGATAGGGCCTGGTTGTTAGATAGGGCCTGGCTGTTAGATAGCATTAAGACTTGTTTACTGCCGCCCCCAAAGGCTACCCTCTCTCTGTGAATTTATTGAATTAAATTCATCAGCATTAACGAAGCCGGACAGATCTCTGAGCTCCAGACGCAGCGCTCCACTGTTGCCCCCCCCCCGCTGCCCCTCTTTCTGCCCCCTTCTCACTCCCTTCTGACTTTCATTAGTGATTTTACGAAATCCGCTGTTTTCGGGCCGCTGGCCAGAGAGTGTCTTTTTTATCTTGAGGCTAACCATGATTGGTGCTGACAGGTAGGGCGAGGAGGAGAGTTGGGAGCTCTGGTGGAAATCACGTATCCCCAACTGAGACCGACTCCCCGGAGACAGCCCCCTGTTCCACATGACAGGCCTGGCTGATCCAGAACCTGCTCTCACTCTTCATCTTTCACTCCTTCCCCCTCTCCTTCCTCCCTTTTGATGAGAGAGAGAGGTGGAGAGGTGAAAGGGGAGAGGCAACAGGAGAGGTAGCTACAGTACAGAAGGCCTTGAGGCTCAGGCTAGCAGACGCACTATATCCAGGACTGCAGTCTGCCTCCCGTAAGACGCGCATTCTAAACCCCCCTGCTAAAAACGAGCCCCTGCCAACACAGTTGCAGGGCAGAGGAGATCTACTGAAACACGCGAGCGCACACACTTTGCCAGAATTCGGATTCCCCTAGCATAGGCACATCCCACAGTCTGATGATTACCCAGTCCCTCAGTGAGGCTGGAGTAAATGCCTGTGCAGCCTGAATGGGGTGGTGGGTCCTGTGCTCCCAGCCCAACTCTTATCTCCTGCTGCCCAGGCCTGCATCACCTCCCTGTGGCACCGCCAACCAGTCCTGTCCAGTGTGTGTGTCTGAATGTGTGTGTGTGTGTGTGTGTGTGAGAGAGAGGGAGAAAGAGAATGTGTGTCTTGTGTATGTTTGTGTGTGTCTACCCTGGGGGTGTGTGTGTGTGTTTTTTTTTTAATTTTTGTGTACGTGTATGGTTGGTTTTGTGTGTGTGTTAGCAGTGGGTTTGTGTGTTTGGTGTTGGGGTGTGTAAACACCCTACAGGCAGACCCTGGCAGTGTGAGGCTGTAGTAGACTGGATGGGCTTGTTCCCTGCAGAAAGCCAGGCTCTGTTGAGCTTCATAAAGCTGTCTTTCTTCCCACATGGACGGGCAGCAGGGAGGACAGACCTGCAGCAATGTGGCCATTCAGCCCCGTGTTTAAACACGTCACCATGTGACCTGGCTGTGTCTCTCTCCAGGTCGCACAGTTCGCTCTCCACCGGATCTCTCCTCCACTGGTCAAAAGGTTGAAAGCTATAGATTCAAATGTTGATTCACCGTTTTGGATTTAAAGCTGTAGATTGGAACTGTGGTTTCTTGTTTGAGATCAGTTTGACTACGAATGAAGTCGACTGAGATTTCCTGGAAGGAAATCTAGGCCTGCCTAATACGGTTGATATGCAGATATTAACATTTAATATGGTATCATTAATTTATTCATCGAAAAGACCCAGGGAGTCTCCTCATTTTAAATTCTTCCATTTATATTGAATATTACTGTAACATTCCTTGAGGATATGACACTTATTTTCGACTCGCTCTACAGTTACCACAGTAATGAATCTGTAAATTGAGTGAACTTATTTGGTATTGCTAGTATGGCTTCAATCAGTACTATTAAGTATCTGTGCTCTTTCATCTGAGTGACCACAAGCTTTCCTCTGTCCTCCAGGCTACCAAGCTGCAAACACTCTGTGGTGAGAGCCAAAGAATCTCTGATCAGAGAGAGGGGGGAGTGTGTGCGTGTGTGTGCGTGTGTGTGAGTGCAAATGTGTGCGCCAGATCAGTCGTAGTATCTCTTCTCCTCCATCAGTGTCACATGGCAGCTTTATGGAGTGTGTGATGTGAATACGTCTGTGTATGAGCAAGTCATCTTTATCATTTCACTTACCTGTACATCACTGTCATAAACCCTCATCAACACCTCACTCTGCGTGCATGTGTGTGTGTCCCGGCGCAGTGGCTGCATGACTAAATGACCTTCATGGCACACAGCCCATATCTGTAGTGGCTGGTGTTCTCCCTGTAGTCCAGAGCAGGTGGGATCAGGCCTGACTGGTCTGGGACGCACCACGATAGCACCCCGAGGTTCTAGAAACTCATCTTGACGTGCCTGTGCTGATGGATGAAGTGCTGAATCATTACTGGCACCTGGTCCCAGGACCGTTCATCTGACAGCAGCTCATATTAGCCCCTCGAGATGCTTGCTTTGTGTTCCCCGTCCTCCCCGCATTTTATAAACACTCGCACACCTTGTGTCCCGGAGGTCAACTCATTAGTCAGCTGATTAAGTGTGAGGGAGGGGGAACACTTGTCCAGGTCCGAGGCGAGGGGCGTGGAGTAAAGGCAGCACAGAGACTAATGATGGTTCAGGCCACCGGCGGGGCCTCTGAGAAACACAATGACTTTTCTCTGGATAATTAATGCTGTTCAGGAAAGACTGAGTGAAATTAGAACCATGTGCCAATAGACCAATATGGTATCTTGGAGAGGAGGAGAGAGAGAGTGAGATAGAGAGAGTTGGAGGGGAGCAAGAGAAAGAGCTAGATGGAGAGGGAAAGAGTAGAAAAGGGAGTGAAGGGGTCGGAGGAAGAGGACGGGAAAATGATTGAGAGGAGAGATTTTGAAGACAGATTAACGAGGGGAGTATTCTTGCAGATAAATATTAAGAGAATTTGTGTACAGAATAGAGTTTTATGGCATCCATCTGGGGACTATTTCAACATCTTACGCAACAGGGATGAAGTTTATGTTTTTTCCCTGTACATGGGTAATTTGGTACAAGTTATGTTTGCTTTGTAGGAAATATGGCGTCTTTACGGCCCCCTAAAGGTCCACCTGTAGTTTTTCCCTCACAAAACATTAATTTTACGAAGCTGTTTTCCTCATAATTGTTCCCCTTTCATTCTGTCCCTCCCTCCAGTCGGTCTGATTGGTTGAAGCTTACACGTGTAGTTCCTCCCACTCTCATTAATTATGGTAATGTCATGGCCACTTGGGAGCCCGCTGGTTGCCATGGTTTTGTCAGCACCACTCTTGAGTTATTCAGTCTTCCAGTGTCCCTTTAAGACAGGGGCCCTATTCAATCAAACTGATGACCATGCGCCCTGGAGGTTAGGGGCAATAACCAGCGATGGATGGTGTTGGCTCTCACCCAAGGCTAGCTCTAACTTAGTTGGACCGCCACTGAAGCAGACACCAGACACTACGTTTTTGCTACTTGTTGTCGTCCACACAGGTTCGTTTCTCCAGGCTCAGTGAGGGGTAGATTGGGCCACCCGTCCCCCTCACTGAAGACATATACTGCTCCCAGTGCTGCGAGGGTGTCCAGCCTGTCAGAGAGCAGGAGAGGTCGTTTTTTTGTGTTGATATGTTTGGTATTTTAGCAGGAGATGTAAATGCGAGCGCCCTGTCTTTGCGGAGACGGGGTGAGCCAGAGTGCTGGATTGAATGCTAATGTATCCGTTAGCTGCGGGCCTTGAGCCAGCCCGCCTGCTGTAACCTGAGAGAGTGTGCCAGTCCCCAGACCCCACAGGGCAGGTGTGTCTGCACTCAGATAAAGCCTGTTGTGCTAACCCTTATTGACTGCATGGACATGGCTCTCTTTGTCTGACTTGTTCCCTCCTAATCTCCATTGTGTTGGGGGGAATCCACAGCTCGGTTACTCAATTTGCAGAAGATCAGAGGATCTTGGGAACAGATTACCAGAATCAGATCATCTCCTTTTTGTTGGAAAACTAAGTGGTGTGTGTGTCTGTCTGTGTGTGTGTTTGTGTCAATGAGATTATGGAGGTTCGTTCAGCATGCCTGTGCAGTGCAGGAGGAGTAGCAGATGGTCAGTAGATAGGATAGGACTGATCCTATTGAAGCAAAACCACTGAATTAAACTCAGCACAGGATTCTAATCAGTTAGTAGTCAGCAGGCGAGCACTTCTCCTCTGGTCTGTGCTGGTGTCAGTGCTGGTTTCCAGTCTGCCCCATCAGACCTGGACCTCCATACTGTAGCACTTTCTCCAGTGCTGTGGCAGAGAGTAGCTCTGATAAATTAACATGCCAGTCATAATGTCCTGCTTCTGGCTCTTTAACAGGATGTTAGCTAAATAATGGCAGTTAGAAATATCGGAGTCTGGAGCATCATTATTATTCATCATTATTACCTAATTTGGTTGCAGCTAAAATGGGTTTTCATTGCTGAACTCTCCACAATGCCCCTCACAACCCCTGGTTACCCCCTCACAACCCTCCTAGTCCCCCTAAACCCTTGCACATTCCCTAATTCCGCACGCACACTCCCTGAGCCCAACCCCCCATAGAAACCCCTGACTCACCATGTGACCTGGCTATGTGTGGACCCCACAACTAGGTTTGGAATCACATGTCAAGACAACAATCCGTAAAATCGAATAAATGGAAAATTCAATTGGTCGTAGGAAATAGCTGTGGAACATCTTGTCCTTTGCCATTTTGATGGTGACACAAGTTAGCCTAGCTGGCCATGTGATTATTGTCAGTTATGTCAACTCTGGAGAGAGGCCTGATGTGAACCAAGAGGACAGATCGGCCTGGCTTTGTGTGCTCTCTAGTCATGTAAAGAGTATTGCAGATAAGTACTACTCTGCATGGCTGCACACCATACTCAAGACGTCGTTAAGAAAAGATCTCCCATAATGCACTGTGCTCACCCTAGTGACAGCGAGGGCTCTGGTGTGGAAAAGCCTATCAGATTACAGAGATGGACGAGTCAGAGATATGGAGATGGTTCTGGTGTGTGAGACAAAAGCAGACTGTGGTGCACGCTGGGAGTCCAGGCCTGCCCTGCGTCCTATCAGACACACCTGGCCTGCCCTGCGTCCTATCAGACACTTCTGGCCTGCCCTGCGTCCTATCAGACACACCTGGGCTGCCCTGCGTCCTATCAGACACACCTGGCCTGCCCTGCGTCCTATCAGACATACCTGGCCTGCCCTGCGTCCTATCAGACACACCTGGCCTGCCCTGCGTCCTATCAGACACACCTGGGCTGCCCTGCGTCCTATCAGACACACCTGGGCTGCCCTGCGTCCTATCAGACACACCTGGCCTGCCCTGCGTCCTATCAGACACACCTGGGCTGCCCTGCGTCCTATCAGACACACCTGGCCTGCCCTGCGTCCTATCAGACACACCTGGGCTCGGGCCTATCAGATGCTGCATTTCTGGCCCGCATTCCAAACACATGCTGGGTGTGTGTGGATCACTGGCTGCAGCACGCGGGACACCAGCAGACCCACCACCAGCAACTCAAAGATTAAGTTAACTGGAATACCTCCCATTGTCCTTTCACACTGATAGTGGTGTACATGGGGTTTTTGTGTGTGCGTGTGTGTGTGTAGGCTTTTGTATGTTTTGGCTGTAAGCAGACATTCCCGCATTTGTGTGTGTGAGAGTGCCTATACCCATGGTAGTGAACATATACATGTGTATATGTGTGTGTGTGTGTGTGCGTACGTGCTTGTCTGGTTGCTGCGATGTTAGAAGCGTTCCTCATGATACAATGGGAATGATCCTCAGCCATGTTCACTGGTGCGAGTGGTGCCAGGCCTCCACCCTCCAGACTAACCCCGCTCTCACGTCACCCTGGCAACGCTCGTGTCTTTAACCTCTGGCCCCTGAGCGCAGACTGCGTGTCTAAGGAGATCCCAGAGGACTGGCTGATCCACTACCATGCTCACTGACCCCTACCCCACCCCGGCCATTGTGGGTTAAATGAAGGGAATCCTTTGGAGCACGTACCTGCAGTCTGGTGGTTAGGAAGGAGCAGAGGTTGTGTGAGGTCAGCCGACTCGGAGGAAAGTCTAATGGCAGGAAATAAAACGGTAGTTACAAGACATCCACAACAAGCCAGGGGTCATAAGCTTCATGCCTTTCTCTTATTGTTGGTCAAGTCTCGTAACGTTCTGCAGCTTTTATGTTGCCTTAACCATGGCCACTCCTGCTTTTTCACTCCAGAAGACAGGAACCACTGAGAACCGGTCAGTCTTCTCCCCTGCTGGCTTCATTCATAGTGTTCTGATGATGACTCTCTTACCAGTGTTGCAATACTGCTGTCTTTACTTATATCTAACTCAAGACAGACACGGGAACACTTATAAATAAGTAAAGCTCCCGTAAGAACGTATTGTAACAACATTCTCTCTTTTTCTGTCTCTCCCCCCCCTCCACAGGCATGGCACTCGTTGTGCTGGGGAAGTGGCGGCCGCGGCCGACAACGGCATCTGTGGAGTGGGCGTGGCCTACAACGCCAAGATCGGAGGTACGTTCAGAGGCTGCAGTGTGAGGGTCTCGGGGTACGTTCAGAGGCTGCAGTGCGAGGGTCGGGGTACGTTTAGAGGCTGCAGTGCGAGGGTCGGGGTACGTTCAGAGGCTGCAGAACGAGGGTCGGGGTACGTTCAGAGGCTGCAGTGTGAGGGTCGGGGTACGTTCAGAGGCTGCAGTGTGAGGGTCGGGGCTCCTCTGTATCCTCTCCACTGCTCACACAGCTGGGGCTCTCGGTGCTGTCTCAGTACTGCTGCCAGCTCACTCACATGAGGCCCACAAGGGTGGCCCCCTCATCCTCCTCCACCATGTTCAACTCTTCTCTTCTCCTTCTCCTCTTCTTCTCTTTTCTCCCCCGCCCCCCCCCCCCCTCCCCTTCTTCCCGTGGCTTCAGATGACACAGAGACACCCTTATCTCACAGGGATGCATTTGGTATCCTGAGTGTGTGTGTGTGTGTGTGTGTGGGGGGGGGGGGGTTAGAAGTGGGTACAAGTGATGGTGTGTGTGTGATTGACAGGCAGAGCACATACCGAACAGTGTGTTCTGTGTGGTTGGCGGGGGCTTGCGAGTGTGTGCGACGATGTGCATCTGCCGCTGGTTCCTCCGGGGCCTGTTCCGCAGGACCGCGTGTAAGCGTGTGTAATCCCCTTAATTACAGCCATCTCTTTCATCCATTCACTGCATGCTCTATCTCATTACTGCTGCAGTCTCCCGCTTCTGCTGGGCTCCTCCACACATTGGTAAAGCCTGGCTGCTCAGTCACGGACTGGGATCTCAGGAGGAGGGACGAGACAGAATCAGGCCGCCTGGTCTCAATCATGACTGGACCAGTACCAGATTGTAGTGTGGGCCATAGGCCCAGTCTCAAGCTGTTACCCTCAGGACTCTCCGCTGAAGCGCTCCACGTTCTGATTCGGATGCTCTTTTGCATTCCATGTCATCCTAGTTCAGTGGGGCTTGACATCCCAGTCTATATGTCACCCCAGTCTCAGTGTGGGATATGAAGTGGCTGCCAGCACTTTGCACGTACAGTACACACACATCTCACATATTGTCCAATGATTGGATGTTACATTACTGTATACCCTCAACATGGTTTGTTGTGTAAACCCCCCCCACACACACACACACACTCACCCCCCTCCCCAAAAGTAGATTACCACCTTGCTGGTTGCCATGGGAACTGTGTCTTCAAGGATGCCTCAGGAAAACTTCAAAGAGCAGAACTCAGTTTACTTTAACCCCTATGAGGGAGGTGTGAAGGAACCCGACCCTCCATGCTTCAAAGTGAAGAACACGGTTGTTTTGAAGACGTCTGACCTCCGTCCCTCCTTCTCTCCCTCTCTTTCCCCACATCTCTTCTTGTTCGCTGGAATGTGGCAGGCGAAGTAGTAGAATATAAACAGACCTGGAGCCATTTAAAACTTTATGGATTGAATATGGCTCCAGCACACTCTCTCTCTCTCTCTCTCTCTCTCTCTCTCTCAGACACAAACACACCCATATACACACCCCAGGCCAGCAGGCAGGCCCTAAGGGTTGTCAGAATTCCTCCCTTCTCCCCTCTGCAGTTAGGGTTTTCTCATAGCAGAGTCCTTTCAGTCAGGCTTGGCCATGGTTTTCATGGAGGGCTACTAAGAGAAGAAGCAAACTTGTTTATCACCTGCAAGTAAGCATTCCCCCTCTCTCTGAGCCCCGACAGCCTTTCTTCTCCACATCTTCAGACTTCATTTATCACGTTGTCTGTGGCATTGGCCAGAGACAGGTTGTTAGTTTCAGGCCTGTCAACTGCAGTGACGCGGTCATGTGTCAGTGAGAGAAAGTGTTCTGTTGTGCCAACGGGCATTTTAGAGTGCTTAAAAAGATAAATACAAAAATTCTAGTTTGCAACCTCACCTGTTTGTGTGTCTGGTGTGCTGCAGGAGTGCGCATGTTGGACGGCGAGGTGACAGACGTGGTGGAGGCCCAGTCGCTCAGCCTCAACCCTCAGCACATCCACGTTTACAGCGCCAGCTGGGGCCCCGAGGATGATGGGAAAACCGTGGATGGCCCCGCCAAGCTCGCCAAGGAGGCATTTTTCCGTGGCGTCACAGAGGTGGGTGTGTGCGCTTGTGTCTTCACGGCCTTGATTTTATTCTTGCCGTTTCAGCGCTGCTTCTTTCATGAATTCAGATGCTGCTGTGTGTCTCCTGTTGAAAACACAGTACATAACTATGTATTGAACTATTCACCCACAAGAGCAGCTCTCCAAGCAAGCGTACTTTTGACCCTGGCCCACTGAACAAATAGAAGCTTGAATTGAAAAACATGTTTTCAAGTCAAGTTTTAAAAGTCTATTAACAAGCAGGAAGAGAAATCTGAATACAAAGAATGGAAATAAATATATATTCTGTCACATTCATAGCCATCTTAAGAGCATTCCACTTAATCTCATCCTTTTTTTAAAGCAGTTTCTCGTTAGCTGGTATGTCACAGAACCAGGGGTATTTAGATTGGATGTATCGTATCAAGGTTGAACACACATTCATCTGAGAATGCAGAGACGCACATCCACAGTGTTTAAAATATAAACTTTTCTTATCTTATGTCTTACAAAAAAAGTGTGCAAGGGAAATGCCTGAGACATATCCCCTGCCCCTAGCCCTAGGCGCCATATCTGCCATGGCCACATGGGTCATGTCTGCGCTTACAAAGACCCTCAGACAGACAATGAAGAAGCACTTTGCATTACCCACAGTGTGTGTGTGTGTGTCCATGTTAAACTCATTGAGCGTTTTGAACAATTCCTCAAGGGTCAGTTGAAGCATGGCCCACATAGAAAGAATGTGGTTTTCAGTGACACTGTTAAGCAGCATGTCTCTGCCTCTGGCCAGACACTGTGAACACGAATATGATCACCTCACCCTGGTACCAGCCCTGCTGGATCCTGCATTCACATTCTAGAATATCGTGGAGTTCACGTTCCGCAGTATCATCAAAAGCTGTCTCATTAGGCTGCAGTCAGCGGAACCCTGGCCCAGGTATGGTGACACAGGTGACACGGATCGTCTGTTTGCTGTAAAGGGACAAGGGACTCATGATGGTCACGTAATTTGACTTGTTCCTGATAGCAGGGCTTTGTTCTCACACACACACTGTGTTTGCCCAGGGAGGCTGGCAGCTGGCTAAGGGCATAAGTGGATGGATTAGCCTACAGACAGCATGCCAGCCAGCCTGCCTCCTGCCTGCCCGCCTGTCCAGTCATCCATCCTTCACATCTATCCATCCATCTAGCTAATGCCCAGCCAGGTCCAATGGTAATAGGCTTCCACTGCAATTCAAATGTAAAGCCCCGATGAGCACCACAACATACACAAAGAGAGTGGGGCACTGCCCAGACACATACACACACACACAACATGAACAGGCAGGTTTGAAGGGGCAAATATACATCTGTGGCCCTTCACAACTGTCTCTCTTTGTGACAAGAGGCCTCAATGGAAAGCAGATGGACATGTACAGTACAGTGAAGACACACACGCTGTACCAAACCACTGTGGTGAGAAGATGGCGTCGGCGCAGAGCTGGGGCTGGGGCTGGTTTGTTTACACGGTCACGGGTGGTTGCATGTGATCAAGGCAGGGCGGACAATGAAGCATTCTCAGTTCAAATATTTCTTCAATAAAGCATTCTGCCTCTCAATATAAAGCCTCTGTATATATTTATAGAGCCGGCTGAATGGGGCTCCGCCCCCTGATTCATTAGCCGGGCCTGTTGACGCACTCCAGTCTGGGCCGTTGTCCTTACAGCTGCCGTTGTGCATTAAGGCTCTTTGATGGGGACCACTGAGTGTTAAAAGCCACTAGGATGCATGGAGGGGTGCGTGTGCGTTTGGGGGTGGGCGGAGAGGGGGGGAGGGGGGCTGGCGGCCCCTAATGAGTTTGACTGTAGTATCAATGGGAATGGGAATCTCTTCTCAACTGAAAGGGAGTTTTTGTTCTTGCGGTCCCTCTCATTAGTGGTAGATCACAGAGACGCACATCCATCCATCTGGTCTAGAGAGACACGTCTGTCTGACACGCCTGGATCGTGGTGCCATTCTGTCTCACTGTCCGTGTCTCTCTCTCCGTATGTCTCTCTGTCTGTCCGTGTCTCTCTCTCTGTATGTCTCTGTCTGTCCGTGTCTCTCTCTCTGTATGTCTCTCTGTCTGTCCGTGTCTCACTCTCTGTATGTCTCTGTCTGTCCGTGTCTCTCTCTCTGTATGTCTCTCTGTCTGTCCGTGTCTCTCTCTCTGTATGTCTCTGTCTGTCCGTGTCTCTCACTCTGTATGTCTCTCTGTCTGTCCGTGTCTCTCTCTCCGTATGTCTCTCTGTCTGTCCGTGTCTCTCTCTCTGTATGTCTCTCTGTCTGTCCGTGTCTCTCTCTCTGTATGTCTCTCTGTCTGTCCGTGTCTCTCTCTCCGTATGTCTCTCTGTCTGGCCGTGTCTCTCTCTCCCTGTCTGTCTCTCTCTCCTCGTCTCTCTGTGTCTGTCCTGACTGTTTCTCCGTGTGTGTGTCCGTCTGTCTGCGCAGGGTCGTGGTGGGCTGGGCTCCATCTTTGTGTGGGCGTCGGGTAACGGCGGCCGGGAGAGGGACAGCTGTAACTGCGACGGCTACACCAACAGCATCTACACCCTGTCCATCAGCAGCACCACCCAGAACGGCAACGTGCCCTGGTACAGCGAGGCCTGCTCCTCCACCCTGGCCACCACCTACAGCTCTGGAAGCCTCAACGAGAAACAGATTGTGAGTTATGCAACACACACAGTCTTCCCCCCCTCACACACACACACACACACACGTGTACAAACACGTGCACGCCTCATTCTGTGAGAATCATATTAGAAAGAATAACCATACTGCACCCTGCATCATCTCCGTTACTGTGATGTTGAGGCGGAGAGTTGAGCCTGGGGGAGAAAGGACGTTTTATGGTGACCCTGAGCATGTCAGATAACCCAACATCTGTCTAACTGTGAATAATATCTGCCAATAGCTGTGTGTGTATGAGCCAGAGTGTGTGCTCTGACCTCCGAAGATGTGGTGTGTGTGATCTGTGAGGGTGTGTGTGTTGTGGTAGTCTGTCCTGTGAGAGTCTTGTGCTTGCCGACCCCAGGGCGCTCTGTGTTAAACTCTGACATCAAACGGCTTCCACTGTGAAGTGGAGACAGACCATTCGACAAGGGTCCTGGGGGGTGAGCATGGGGGTGTGTGTGAGTCTGTGTGTGAGAACCATTCAGGGATATGACTGTGAGGAATGGAGACTGATGTGCAGTTGATCCTGTGTGTTTATGTATGGTGTACAGTAGACTTGACCCATGGGAACCATACAGCTTCTCAGATGTCTGAATCACTGCCAAAGCACTAATCCAGACGCTCCATCCTGTGTTCTTTAGAGCTTTGATTTCTTTTAAGGCAACTTGTCTCTGGTCCTGAGCCAGCTGCTGCTTCTTCTTCCCTAGCTGCTCATCTTCCAGGCGGGTTCTCAAGGTTACTTGTGTTCTCTGGGTTCTGTTGTTCTCTAGGTGGTCAGGGTTCTCTAGGTTGGACCAGGCAGTGTGCCCTCTTCAGCTTTCGACATAGGGATTCTGCTCACACTAAGGAGACGCCTCTCTCTCTCACTCACTCACTCACTCACTCTCTCCGTCCACCCTCCTCTATCTCTCTCTCTCTCTCTCTCTCTCTCTCTCTCTCTCACCCTCCCTCCCTCCCTCCCTCCCTCCCTCCCTCCCTCCCTCCCTCCCTCCCTCCCTCCCTCCCTCCCTCCCTCCCTCCCTCCCTCCCTCCCTCCCTCCCTCCCTCCCTCCCTCCCTCCCTCCCTCCCCCCTCCTCTCTCTCTCTCCCTTGTTCGCTCTCCCCCTACTCCTGCTTTCCTATCTCGTACAGCTAGTTGAATTAAGTAATGTGGACTGCTGAAATCCCATCTCCTTGTCTGTCGCTTTTCCACAGACCTGTCAAACGCATATACGCACACACACACACACACAAGGCAGATCTCTTCCCTCTTCACAGTGTTGCCCTGGTGGACAGCTGGCCCACTGACATGGCATCTCACTGACATGTATCAGTCCCACTCAGCTAATGGTTCTGTCCCTCATATGGGCAGGGACGTGACAGGGGGCAGGAGGGGTGTGAAAAGAGAGATAGGAGGAAGGGAGGGCAGTGAGAAGGAGAGTCAGAGGAAAACGAGGGAAGATGTGATGGGGGGAGGGAGTGAGAAAGGGGAGAGGGAATTTTCCGGTGTCTGCAGGAGATAATAATAGTGTATTCATGAGTCTGTCTGACTGTGTTGCGGGTGGATCAGTTTGTTCTGTGCTTAGGAGGTCCTAGAGCCATGCAGCACACTAGGACCCCCCCTGCACTAAGCCCCAGGCATGGCCACATCCTTTATTTAATGGAACCAACTGCCACATCATTCATCCTACTGATTGCTTCATCAAACAGTCATTTGTCTGACCATATGAAACAGAGGGGGTCTGTGTAGGAACATGCTGGAGGAGCACCTTTCTTCAGTAGAGCCTTGGTTCTGTGATCATCTTCATCATCGTCACCGCAAGGAGGATGCACACACTCACCAACACACACATACACACACACACGGACACTGTACCTGTCTCACCATGGCTCTCCTTTCTCTTCCTGTCAGGTGACCACCGACCTCAAACAGAAATGCACCGAATCTCACACGGGCACGTCAGCTTCCGCCCCATTGGCTGCCGGGATCATTGCCCTGGCGCTTGAGGCCAAGTGAGTGACCTCTGACTTCTCAGCATTCGTTTCTGTCTTCCTATTGGCTGGCCTGCCTCCGGGTTATGTCTCTGGTCTCTTAGTGAGACTGCAGTTTCCCAGCAGGCTATCCAGTCACAGTGCTGCATCACTGTGTGCACACATCAGCTTGGTACTGTAGTACACTGCATTTCATCTCCGTGAGAGAGAGAGAGTGTGTGTGTGTGTGTGTGTGTCTTTTGGCTCTCTTTTGGCTCACATTCCTGCTGCGTTCTTGACAGCCTCTTGACAACCGTTGCTGTGTTGTTTGCTGTTGCTTGTAGGTTTGTTGTTTTCAGACTTTCAGACTGTAGTGAACACATGATAGGAAGTGCACTAACAGAGGTGGTGGTTGTTTGTTGACGTTGCAGTCCCCAACTGTCCTGGAGAGACATGCAGCACCTCGTGGTGAGGACCTCTAAACCCGCCCACCTCCTCACCAACGACTGGAGGACCAATGGAGTCGGCCGCCAAGGTACAGCAAGGTCTCCTATTGGCTTAGCCCAGCTTCTCCCCTTACCAGGCTTTGTGATCTTTCAGATCAACATGGAGACTAATAGAAATTGTGTTAACATCCGTTGATTAAAATCGCTTTAATGTGGCTGTTCTAGAGGCCAGGCCTCTGGGTGTGGAGGGGTTCTGATCAGCCAGCAGCTGGAGACATGCTCTAATCTAATACTGAACCTCTTATTGAGTTTGGACTGGAACCCTGATGACGTTGCCTTCATCAGTCTGATATCGATCTCTCTGTCTCTCTCTCTGTCTCTCTCTCTCTCTGTCTCTCTCTCTCTCCCTCCCTCCCACCCCCCTCCCTTCTCTTGCTCTCTCTCCCTCTCTCCCTCCCACCCCCCCCTCCCTTCTCTTGCTCTCTCTCCCTCCCTCCCACCCCCCCTCCCTTCTCTTGCTCTCACTCTCCCTCCCTCTCACCCCCCCTTCTCTTGCTCTCTCCCTCCCTCCCACCCCCCCCCCTTCTCTTGCTCTCTCCCTCCCTCCCACCCCCCCTTCTCTTGCTCCCTCCCTCCCACCCCCCCCCCCCCCTTCTCTTGCTCTCTCCCTCCCTCCCACCCCCCCCCTTCTCTTGCTCCCTCCCTCCCTCCCACCCCCCCCCTTCTCTTGCTCTCTCTCTTCTCTCTCCATCTCCTCTCCCTCCCAGTGAGTCATTCTTATGGGTATGGTCTGCTAGACGCCAGTGCCATGGTGAGCATGGCTAAGACCTGGACCAGCATGGGACCCCAGAGGAAGTGTGTCCTGACCATGGTGGCAGAGCCAAGGTTAGAGCGCACACACACACACACACACTCTCTCTCTCGCTCATGCATGCACACACTCCCTCTCTCACTCGTTCTCTTTCACACACACTCAATCATGACTGAGTGCTGTCCCTGTGAAATTGAAGCTGCAGCCAGTCCTACCTGTTGGCTCAATCTGCAGCTTGGCAGATGTTGAGAATAGGTAGGCTTTGTGTGTGTGTGTTTGTGTGTGTGTGTGTGTTTCTCCCGGGGCCCTGGGTGCTTTAGTGGTGTGATGGAGTGTGGGAGGAGCTGGAGTGTGACTGTCACGACCTGATTCCATTATTCCATCCTCAACATGCTGCTTTAGGGCCCTACAAGACACTATGCAGGCTTGTGTGTGTGTGTGTGTGTGTGTGTGTGTTGAGGGGTGCGGGGGATGATCTGAGCCCATAGGACAATGTAGAGAGAAGAAATCGCACACTCATTAGGCTTCCTCTCTCTCTCTCTCTCTCTCTCTCTCTCTCTCTCTCTCTCTCTCTCTCTCTCTCTCTCTCTCTCTCTCTCTCTCTCTCTCTCTCCCCCTTCCTTGATGATTGGGCATAGTAGAGAATCTGCTACCCTGGTCCTGCCTATCCCAGTTGCTAATTCTGCTCAAGGCCTCAAACCCTGTGACACAAGTCTCTCTCTGACACACACGCTCGCCAACACCCACCCTCAAACTTCCACACACAAGGACCTGCCAACAGAACAGTAAGCCACTTATTTTTGTCTAAACCCATTTGTGTGTCTGTGTGCATGTGTGTGTAAATGACAGGAACATTGGCAGCAACCTGGTGATAACAAAGACCGTGGACGCCTGTCTGGGAACAGCCAGTCATGTGAGCGCCCTGGAACACGTCCAGGCTCAGCTGACACTGTCATACAACCGCAGAGGCAATCTGGCCATCCACCTCACCAGTCCTCTGGGGACACGCTCCACTCTGCTGGCGCCCAGGTATGCACACACACACGCACGGAAGCTGTCCCTCACACCCTCAGCCGTTCTCTCCATCCTCTCATTTTCTCGCCTTTTTCCTCCCCACATCTTCCTGTCCTCCCATCTTCCGTTCTCTGTGTTGTCCCAGACCTCGCGACTACTCGTCAGAAGGCTTCAACGACTGGGCCTTCATGAGCACCCACTCCTGGGACGAGGCCCCCGGGGGCCAGTGGACCCTGGAGATAGAGAATGTGGCGGGGGCCAGTGACTATGGTAGGGTCAGTCTCGCACACTAGTCCGACCATGTTTGGAAGTTTAATGTTCGCTCTTGTTACAGATGTGTCACACACACACATATATATATATACACACACACATACGGACACACATCGCCCTACAGTAAGTTAGTGTGAATTGGAGCAGGGAGGAACCATTCTGTCTCTGGCTCACCCGCAATTACCCAGATAGGGCCCACCCAGGTCAACCTGCCCTATATCTCTCTCTCTCTCTCTCTCTCTCTCTCTCTCTCTCTCTCTCTCTCTCTCTCACCCTCTGTCTTTTTCTCACCAGTGATTTGTGAAAGTGGGCCCCAATGTCTAACTGTTCTCGTAAAATAACTCTGTTTTGGTGTAGATTTATGCTTACTTCTATGAATCTTTTTCTGTCCGGCAGTCCAGGAAATCCCAGAATATATGGCTGGATGGGTAGAGGCTGCAATTACAGCTGCTAGCCTGAGAAGAGCCAAGCCTCTCTGGGTAGACTGTGGCCTCGGGAGGGCTTCTGGGTGCATGTGAACTCAACTGTGTTCTCTCCTCCCTCCCTCTCTCTTTCTCATTCTCTCTCTCTCTTTCTCTCTCTGTCCTTCTCCCCATCTCTCGCTTGCTCTTGCTCCTGCCTTCCGTCTCCCTCTCTCTCAGGCACGTTGACCCAGTTCACCCTGGTTCTGTACGGCACCGGCTCCGCCTCCCCCAGCTCGTCGGAGAAGGAGTGGTCCCGGGCAGTGAACGGCAGCTGCAAGACCTTCGACCTGCAGCAGATCTGTGTCGGTAAGACCCTCTTCGCCTGTCAACGCCTTTCACCATGCAGTTACCATGGACACCGGTTGAAAATATTGTCTGAGCAATCACTTCTATGACAACTGTACACAGCAATACAGTAAACACACACACAACAACCTCGTACTGGCGGATTACAGCAGATTTCAGTCTGGGGTGTTGAGTTTGGTCTGTCAGGTTTTTACTGAATGACCTGGGCGCTGTAGACCATACGATACTACTGCACCAGGTGGGACAGGGACAGTCTGCCCCCTTCAGGCTCCCAGGAGACACTACATGCACACGGGCCAAGGTGACTCTGTAGGGAGTGATAATATGTGATACTGAGGCAACCAGCCTGAAAGCCTGAAATGTTTTACATTGAAGTAGGGTCTTATTTATGCTTCATCTGATTCATAAACACTGGCATCCCCTATCCCCTCCTCTGCCCCTTTCCTCCTTTTCCTCCAGTCTCTTTAACAAGGAGAGAATGACACCTTATTAAAAAGACCTTTAATCAGAGACCCGGAGCTGCGGGCTGGAGGAAATGTCTCGTGTGTGTGTGTGTGTGGCACGCGCACACACCTGTAAGTGAAATAGGGGGACAGAGACTAAATTAGATTGTGATATATAGAGGGAGATGAGGGAGAGAGAGAGCTAAAGCTAGAGGGAGAGAGCGAGGAATCACAGGGAAATAGTCCAAGAGAAGTGTTGGAAAGAGATCCAAACACTCACATGGCTTAGCTGAACTGGCACTGTCCCAGTTCACCTCAGATTAAGACTGCTGGGCCTGTTAGAGGTCTGTAGTGGATGCTTGTGACGTGACTGCTAACTGGGAGTGCCAAGTACAGCTGAGGGGCCCAGAAATGTCTCATATCCTCAGCGGTAATATGTAGGATTTGAATAGGAGCTTTGTCTGCCTTGGCACACAACCTTCCCAGCTCATCAACACGTCCAAACGCCACACACTGCTCTGGCACAAACCCGACTCTCCGCAGCCTTGACATGGGAGGGGAGCTCTGGAGAAGATCATCACAATGTTATCCGTTTACGATGACCTGGTCTCTCCCTGTGTTCCCAGAATGCAGCGCTGGCTACTACCTCTTCCGGCAGGGCTGTGTGAAGGAGTGTCCAGCAGGCTTCACTGGGGGGTCCCAGCCCGTCAACTTCACCCTGGGGAACTACGCCGAGCCTGCGTCTGTTCCCGCCTGCCTGCCCTGCCAGGCCCCCTGCGTCACCTGCCGCGCCCCCGACCCCATGGCCTGCCTCTCCTGCCCCCCGCACAGCCACCTGGACTCCGTCACCGCCACCTGCATCCACCTCAACCAGATCGAGCGGGATTCCCCGGGGGGCTTCCTGGTCGGGGCGGGCAGCGCCGGTGGCCCCGCCCCGGCCCAGCCCGCCTCCAGCCTGCCCGTCACCATCGCCGTGCTGAGCTGCATGGCCATCATGACCACCTTCGTGTGCGTCTTTGTGCTGCTGCAGATGCGCTCGGGGGCCACGGTCAAGCTGCCGTCCCTGGAGGCCGGGGCGGCGGGCCTGAGGGAGGGCCTGGGTCTGGGAGGGGCCGGCAGGATGGTGGCGTATCGCGGGATCCCCTCGATGTGGGGGGAGGACGGGATGAACACGGACTCTGAGAACGAAGAGTTTGACGGCCACAATGAGAGGACTGCCTTCATCAAAACGCAAAGTGCTCTTTAACGCCCCCCCCTCCCTGTCTTCCACCCCCCCCCCTTTCCCCCCCACTCCTCCTCCCTGTCCTCCCCCCCCATCTCTCTATCGCCCACACCTGTCCACACATGACAGGTTTAATCACGGTCTTCTGTGGTCCTATCCCTCCCCCCTGCTTCCTTGGCTCCCTGGTTCCAGTCTTCCTTGGCCTGCAGGTGACCTGGTGGCAGCCTGCTGTCTGTCTGCCAGGGTCTGGGACAGCCTGAGCGCACTCCCTTCACACTCGACTGCTTTTCTATTAAACTGGCAGTGTGCCCTCTCTCGCCCCCTATCATTTAGAGACACGGAGTGTGTCTGACAGAGAGTGTGTCTGAGCCTCCATAGGCTCTCAGGGCATCCCTGTGTCACAATAAACAAACCATCATTGTTTACTCCCACTGTCTCTCTCTCTCTCTCTCTCTCTATCTTTTTTTTCAATGTCAGTCCCAGTGCAGTAGCCGAATGAGATTGTCAAATGAGACATGACTCTTACGTTTGTATGCTTGGGGGGGTGCGTGTGTGTGTATATACATGGTAAACAGGTGTGTTGTAAACACACAGCTGAGTTCTAAATCATGCCTGTATCATCTTTGCCCACAAACTCAGTTGGTGCATTTTGCTCTCCTAGGCACCGCCCCCCCCCATCCCCCCAACTTTTCCTCATCCCATCAGGGGCTAGGGGATGCTGGGTTTAAGTGATTCATTCAGTTATATAAGTTTTTTTCAGTTGTTAGGGCTTGCCACCATATCCCCCATATAGTTTAGAGCGCAACACTGTCAACAGAGCTGTGCCCAGCACCAACCCCAGATTCGTTTTGGATCTGCAATAAACCCCATTTCCAATCACAATTCTTATTGACTTCCTCTGCAGGCTGCTAATTGGCTGTCACATGAAGCTGGAAAGAGGGTCTTTGAAGAGTGCGTGCGTGCGTGTGTGCAGGGCTCAGTGTAACACGAGTGACTTATTATTGAGACAATGGCTTTTCAGCGTGAAAGTCTGTTGAGTGAGAGAGGGGGCTGTGATGGAGAGGGCTTTCACACGCTGCAAAGCTGACAGAATCAAAAAGCCCAGCCAGACACCAGATCCCCCCCGCCCTAACCCTGGGCTCTGTCATAGGCTTCCTTCAACATGGTTGGATAAAGAGTCTGTGTTCAGTCAGTCGAACAGTGGCAGTAATGATCCCTGATCCAGTAGTGTGGATGGATGTGGGGTGGATGTGGGGTGGATGTGGGGTGGATGTGGGGTGGATGTGGGGTGGATGTGGGGTGTTTGGGACTGAAGGCCTGTCTGGGAGATGGAATTTGTGAGTATTCTACTCCCCATCCACTCCAGAAGCTCTGAGGATCATGCACCACATCCACTCCAGAAGCTCTGAGGATCATGCACCACATCCACTCCAGAAGCTCTGAGGATCATGCACCACATCCACTCCAGAAGCTCTGAGGATCATGTACCACATCCACTCCAGAAGCTCTGAGGATCATGTACCACATCCACTCCAGAAGCTCTGAGGATCATGCACCACATCCACTCTAGAAGCTCTGAGGATCATGCACCACATCCACTCTAGAAGTTCTGAGGATCATGCACCACATCCACTCTAGAAGTTCTGAGGATCATGCACCACATCCACTCTAGAAGCTCTGAGGATCATATCTCCCTCCCCACCTGCTTCTGATCAGACAAAGATATTAGTAGTTTAATACACCCCATATCAAATACTGTATAACACTATCGCCCAAAACCAGTTTTTTCTATTCATATCTTTTTAGGTGAAACACTTTTTAAAGGGATTTTTTAGGAGTTTATGTTTTTTAGGACTCCAACCATGTGTCTTGTTTCTACAATCTGCCCCTCTTAAACAATGTACATCCCTTCAGACTCATATCTCTAACAGTCTCGTCCTGTTTGGTGGAGATGATGGTGGACAATGATATTATGCATTTTCAGTGCATAAGTGGGGTTCCCACTGATTGGAGTTGTCATGGCGATGATGTGCATGAGCTTGAGGCAGCTGTCCGTTCTGTCCTCAGCCACAGCGAGGTTCCAGAGCAGCAGAACAACCTCGGCGTGCTCGTCAGCCAGGTCACCATGAGTGGATACCTACATCCCAAAAAAGAAACTTCTTGTAAGAATTTCCACCTACTAGTTCCACTTCGTTTTAAGGCTTTCAGTGACGTTATCTCAGTTTGTTTGTGTGTGTGTGCGTGTGTGTGTGCGTGTGTGTGTGCGTGTGTGTGCGCGTGTGTGTGCGTGTGTGTGCGCCACTGCATGGCCATAGGAATGGAAGAGTCTCTTGGGAACTTGCACCCTCTAGAGCATAAACTGAATACTACACCATCAGATTGCTGCCCAAGTCCTCACCAAACCTGTCTCAACACTAACTGAAACCTGAATCTATTGGATGGGTAGAAACCTATGTAATTGAGAGGCACATTAAGGTCTATCAATGCTGGATCATGCTGTAGATGTGTAACTTGGTGTGTATGTTAGGGTTGAGGGGGTGATGGAGAATAGGGGTAGGAAATGAGTTCCCGTGTTTCATTTAACAGGTCTTTAGAAACTGTCTGGATTGATGAGCCACGGTGTTGAAATGAGATTATTCATGGTTTTATTTTTTATTTTTCTCCATTGATTACTTCCAATCAGTGAAGTAATTTTGTTCTGTTTACGTTGTCGGTTTTTCCTGCCTTGGAGAACAGTGACTATCAGCTTCCTACTGTTCTCAGTGGGGAGAGTGGAGGCACTAAGATGAGCAGTAATAATCTGTACGCTTCAACATACAGACACACACATACAGAAACACACACACATACACACACACACACACATAGAAACACATGGAAGCTACATACATAAAAACCCACAGCAGTTATCGGTTGTGGAGGGAGGAGGTTGAGAATGTATCCTACCCACACACTTAAGGGCTGAATCAGATTGTGTGAATGTGTCTGTGTGTGTGTGTGTGTGATAGAGGAAACACACTTCAGGGGGTCTGGCAGGGCAGCTCCATGAAGCTCTGCTCACCTCCCTCTATGAGGTCACCTGCGGTGACGGAGAACTGTACCTTACACCCATGAGGACTAATGTAACAGAACGACTATCTTAGACTGGACATTTAACCCTAAAATAAGGCCTATTTTTGTACTATATATATATGGTGCAGTGTAATTTTCTTGTAATTTAAAGTTTTCTTTTGTTTTTGATCTTTTTTTCTTTTTATTTAATTGATGTCAATATGCGGATTATAGATTCTACGAAAATAAAGATCTATGCAAACTTCAAAACGTGTCTTTGGGTTTTGAATGGAGATGAATCGAAATGGGAAGTGATCTCTCAACAAATGCTAGTAACCGAAACAAAGCAACTTGTGTGCTACCTGTTCAACACATGGGTATTGTGCACGGTGTAACACATGTGTGCAGCAAAGTGAATTATTCTCATTTTAATAGTTGTTAGTAAAGGCCTATTAACAAATGTTTACAATTAAATCACCCTGTTTGCTAATTATTACGTTATAGACGCATGCGGCGTGTCAATTTGCTTTAAAACCTTTTAATACCTACTATAATTAACCATGCCGCTGACGCAATCGCTATATATATATATATGTACCTTACCGTGGGCTAGTGGCGACCCGTCCGAGGATCGGTGTTCTCGTTTCTCTGCAATGCAGAAGCAAGGTTGTTTCCTGGTTTTAAGATTGATGTTGGTTGTTGAAACGACCTGCGGTTTAGGTAAATGCATCTTAGACAAGTCAGCATCTCTAATAAATGTGTGAGTGTCATTCTAAAACGTCGGATAAGAGAGAAGCGGAACGTTTGGTAGAGAATACGCGAGGTAAGGATCCTTTGTCATTTGTCTGAACGATGTAAAACCGTTTGTGAAACTTTCATGACCCGCTTGGTTGACCGTGCTTGTTAAATGAAGCTGACGTTGCCGGCTGAATTAACACAAGTATGTACGGTACAGTAGACCATAATGTATAACCTTTAAGAATATGTTGGAGGAGGGGGTGACAAGAAGACCAACTCAAAATTGTATTGCAGATAAAATATTTTTTTAAATAGATACTCCATACATACACCTACACCCTCTATTTAAAGAGAGAGTGTCATAGGCTTTAATACTTTGTCAAACTTTTTTATAGTATGGAATTTGGTTTAGGCAGTGACACAAATCTGATAACCAAAAACAGTTTGGAACTCTACAGTTCTAAACTGCAACAGGAAGTTTTATCTCATAAATTATCAACTTTCTCCATTTTAAATTAACTGATAGGAAGTGAAACCAACTTTGTGTACACACTTTTAAATATAGAATGTATTGTAGTGTTCTGGCCATTATTGAACTAAAGTTCAAAGCCATCTGTTTACCTCAGTATATGGCAGGCCAGCCAACAAACCTCAAACCTGAAGCCATCATTGTGCATTTGAGAAAAGCTATTCTTTTTTACCCCATCATTCCTCTAGGACTGCAATAGTACAATATGATGTTTTGTGTATCAAGACACCATAATGAAATATTTACATTGTCAATTTGAATGGTGTGTTTTTTTTTTATAGCTGTGTGGGTTATCACATCAAGATGGGTTTTGGGGAGGACCTGTGGTGCCCACAGGCGCACGCCTCCCTCATGAGGCTGCAGGACTCGGAGCTGCGTCTCATGGAGGTCATGAAGAAGTGGATGAGCCAGCGGGCCAAGAGCGAGCGGGAGTTCTCGGCCCAGCTGCACCAGATGGCGTCTATGGTGGAGAGGCTGGACGGGCCCCAGCCGGGCGGGGGGCTCGACTACATCAGCCAGCTCAACAAGGTGAGCTCACTTACTGCTTCCTTGCTGCTTATGGCTGCTTACTAACTGCTTACTAGCTGCTAACTGGCTGTTTACTGTCTGAGCCCATCTAGTGTCGGGATACCTGCTGTGCATCATTGCTTATGTTAATGGTTGTTAAATTGATAGTAGGTAGTGAGTCTTTCCCTTCCCACCCTCCCCAGTCGTGGGGTGTGCTGGTGTCTCAGACAGAGGGTCTGAGCCGAGTGATGCGTCGGCGGTCGGAGGACTTGTTGACTGGGCCCGTCAGCAAGCTGACCCTGCTCATCAGAGACAAGCAGCAGCTCAGGAAGACCTACGGAGAGCAGTGGAGCCAGCTCAGCCTGGAGCTAAGCAGGGTCTGTCTCCCTACCTCTCTCTCTCTCTCCCTCCCCCTCTCTCTATCTCGCTATCTCTCTCTCTCACACAGACACACACAACTACAAAAACCGCCACACACACAGACACTGAGTTCTGTGTATGTGTTGTGAGTGTGTTTGTTTTCCTCTGAAGTGAGGTGGTGGTGTTAACAGCTATTGTGTTTGTGTGTGTGTGTGTGTGTGTGTGTGTGTGTTGGGGGGGTGCAGGTGACCCAGACAGACCTGGAGCGACTGAAGGCTAGCTACAGGCAGGCTGGGAGGGAAGCTGCCCAGGCCAAGAAGAAACACCAGGAGGCCAGTAAAGGTGCCCACTATCACATACACCACACCACACACCTCACACACATTAAAAACATCACACAAATCACACATTTCACACACTTCACACATCCTGTACACATACACCAACACACACACACAAATGTAGCTGATGTAGCTGTAGAGTTTGGATTATTTTCAGTTGCAGGCAGGGCTACATGTCTAAATAGACTCAGCTACACACACACACACCCACACACACACACACACACATAACCACTCTTATTCTCACTCTGACTGTCCCACACTGGGAAGTGGAACATCATCTCTCTGCTTAGCTTCACTTTAGAGAAACATTACTTCCTAATCCAGAACAACACAGAAATGGGTCCACTAAATTCAATCAGATAAATCAGTCCACTTCTATGTACACATCCTCTTTTTGTGTTTCTTCTTGGTGTGTGCGTCCCTGATGTTTTATTTGTGTGTGTGTCTCCATTCTGTGTGTGTGTGTGTGTGTGGGTTTGTGTATCCTATCGACTAGATAAAGACCGTGAGAAGGCTCGGGAGCGCTACGTCAAGGCTACCCTGCGTCTCCACGAGGTCCACAATGAGTATGTGCTGTCTGTAAGAGCTGCCCAGGTGTATCATCAACACCACTACAGCCAGACCCAGCCAGCCCTGCTCAGCGCACTGCAAAACCTGCAACAGGAGATGGTGCTTGTTCTGTGAGTGTGTGGGTGTGTGTACAAGAGAAAGAGTAGGAGAGAGACAGACAGAGAGAGAGAGCAGAAGTGAATAAATGCACGAGACAAGAAGAGAGATGATAAAAATGAAAGACATTCCAAAGAGAGAGACTTAAAGAGAGAGTGCACGTGAGGAAATGAGTGTCAAAGACTGGAGTTTGCGTAATCGTATAAAACACTGTTCCTCTCAGTGCTGGTGTTGTCACTTCCTCCCAGCTGTGCTGGAAGTTTGCTGGTGTAACAATGTTAATTCCCACAACCAACTTTCTTCTGACTTCTGACCCAGGAAGGAGATCCTACAGGAGTACTTTGACATGTCCAGCCTGCTCCATCAGGAGGTGTTGTCCATCCATAGGGAGATGTCCACAGCCCTGAAGGCTATTGAGCCTGAGAAGGAGTATGAGAGCTTCATTCAGCAGAATAGGTCACTAGTCACCACCAACCATCCTTCTACCCACTGTCTACCATCCTGCTGGTCAACACTGGAGTACAGATATGTTGCGTGTGTGTGTTATGTTGTGTGTATACATGCATGCATTTATGTTTACATGTGTGAATGTGTGTGTGTATGTGTGTGTGTGTGTGTGTGTGTGTAGGTCTGTTGGGGAGCTTCCAGTGTGTGTGGAGTTTGACTGTGGCCTGCTGGAGGACACAGACTGGCTGACTGCTGGAGAGCTGGAGATGAATGAGCTCACTGTAGAGGGGATCCAGCACAAGTCTGTCCAAACACACGTACACTTCAATCCACACAGTGACATGTCTGCACACACCACACACACAAACACACCACACACACCATTCACCCTACATGTCCATATCCACAGTCCATAACTCAGACTGACTGATAGTGGTACTTGGCTTTTATACTATGGGACTTTAACATTCTTTAACCTCCCTCCCTCCCCTCCCTCCCTCAGCCTGACTGCGGTGGAGGAGGAGCTGCTGTCCCTGGCTGGCTCTGTGGGCTGCCAGCAGGCCTATGTGAACCAGCTAGAGCTGGAGCTGGAGGCTGATGAGGAGGACATCAGGAAGGGACAGAGGTGACCAAGCAACACAACAAGACATCAACGCAACAACACGGCATCACAACACAACACATTACAGCAATGTAACAACGCAGCATACCATCACAACAATATCACAACACAGCCTCGCATCACAACAACACAGTATGTCAACACAACACACTAAAACAATATAACAGCACAACATACCATCCCAACACAATAACACATAATCACAACAATACAACACAACACAAAATCACACCACACAACAACACAATACATACTATACACAACAATACCATACTCCCCAACACAGATACAACACAACTCAATACAGTTCCAACCCCACATAGATACAAGTCTTGGAAAGTCATGGAAGGACACACACAGCACAGACTGTAAATAAACGTCACCAAACCGCAAGTCGTTATGTGTGTACATCTCAGCTGTAGTAAAGGGTCTTAGGAGGACGTTGAACAGAATCTGAGATAAGTAGCTGTGTGTTGTAAGTGTTGTGTGTGTGGTGGGGGTGCTTTCTCTTCTTATTTGTCTGGATTTCCATGGCTGTCTGGTGTCATTAGGACCTTCTCCAGTCGGCAGGGGGGTTCTGAGCTCATTAGTTAGCTCATGCAGCCTAGAATGAGCTTCTGGAGGATGGCGGTGGAGTTGGTGGGGAGGGGGGTGGAGGTTGTGGAAGTGGGGGGGGGGGGGGTGGCCAGATGGAGCAGGGCTTCTCAGTGTTGACGTGGGAACTGCAGAACACTGAGTTTGATGAAACACTCTGGGTATCAGCACTGACTTGGTAGGGAGTGGCTACCTGCGCTCATTCAGACTCTCTTTAACACCTGTGGTTCACTATTGTTTAGTGTTGTGGGGCAGCGTTCAACTGAGAGAGCCCCTCCTCATGTTTTTGTAGGATGTTGTGTAATGATAACTCATCTGCCAATAAGAATGTCACGCTTAATGTGTTGAAATTGAGGTCATATTGTACATTAATTAGGAAAGAACAGGAACACATCAATGTGCTTCTCAATGTCTCACTTTCAGACTGTTCTTTGTGAATGGCGAGTCAGTTCTGTGAAAAATAACTAGGGGATTGTATCATCTATGAAGTACAACATTAGCTGTCTCTCTGTCTCTTTGGCTTCAGAGTGTACCAGTTCAGTAAGAGACATGCACTGGAGGAGAGTCGCCAGCAGGTGGCACTGTCCCTGGGAATGCGAGCCAGACTGGAGGCCCAGAGGATAATGCTGAAGGGGAAGCTGGAGTGGCTGGGAGCCCGAGATGCCCCACCTGCCCATGGCATGGTGGAGGACAGGGCCTCCCTCTCCCCCAGTGTAAGAACCTCCCTCTTTATCTCTTCTTTCTTCATGTTTCTCATGTGACCTCTCTTTCGCTATTTGCTCTGGGTAAGAGTGTCTGCTAAATGACTAAATGTAATGTATTAGTCAATATATCTACACTTTGGGATTGTGACCCTGTCTTGTGTTGACTGATACTCTCTGTCTCTTACAATGTTTTATAATCCCACAGTAGTGTTGTCAGCTGCATGTGTGGTAGGACAGGTGTTCTGTCACATCCAGGGTCATGTGACAGAACAAGACTCACTGAACCAGTCAGTGTTCTTCATCTCAGAGATAACCCTCACCTGGAGCTTCACGCTGACACGCGTCTCCATGGTTGCCTGGTTTTGCATGCTGTTCCGAAGGAATTTCTGAGAGATCGTTTAATCAGTTGTTCTCGTGGCACGAGGCCCTGCACAGTGTGGCGGCAGTGGGGAGGATGTAGAAACCCTCACCTGACCTACCCAGTGACTAAACTTAAACGTGATCTCCTTCTCTGTCAGCTGACTTTTGTCCTTCTGCAGTGCCTCGTGACAGACAGGCATCCCGGAGGAAGTGCTTTTAAATTAATTAAATGTCAATTATGCCAAGCACAAATTGCAAGAACCTGGAAGTACCTGTATTTAACATGTTTGAGACGTGAAGAGTGTAAACGTGGTGTTCCTGTGGTGCTGTGTGTTCCAGGAGAAGGATGGATCCAAGGTTTCCATCAGCATGGATGGGATCATGAACCACCTCAGTAACATGTTCAAACCCAAATACATGGTCAGTCCTGCCACACACACACACAATAGCATACACCTCACACACACCTCACACCACACACAACACACGCACACACTGACAGTGGAGACACATACACTTCAACATACTCACAATGCACAGTTCCCTCGCCGTAGCAGACTCTTGGACGTGTGTTCTCTGAGGGTTCTGAGGCTCAGCGCTGGTACCACACAGTGGTAGGAAGAACTAATGGGGTGGAAAATGTGTAGAACATTCTGGTAGAGCGTAATTAAAAGACTGGTAATTACTCCTACATAAGTATATGGCACCTTGTGGTAAAACATCTGAACTTGAACTAGACTTGGTGTAGCTAGCTTGCCAGCTCAATTAGCAATTCCACCACAGGGATGCACAGAGACTCATTTACTGTGTGTCAGGCTCTTGTATCCAAAGTTAACTTCATAAACTAGCATGCCTAATCTTCTGATCTGAGTAACGTTACGAATGCCACTTCACCTCCCAGGCATTTGAAAGTGAAGAGGCGTCATGTTGTCTGCGCCAGTGAAGGGTGCTGTCGGATGGCTGTCACGGCGGTCCCCTTAGAGACTGCACCCTACAGCACAGTTGCTGTCATGTCAATAGATCTGTCCTCCTGATAGTGCGTTTGTAGTTGTGCTAGAGTGGTACCGTAGTTCATTAACTCCGTATGATAATTGTGTTACTCTTACCCCAGAGTTAGGGTGGTTCTAATTGCTACATTGTAAGGTCTTACTCTAATCAGCACAGTGAAAGGAGTCTGTTGGCCCTCATTAATGGTGTTTTCCTTCCTGATAGGTGAATCTGATCTAGTGATAGAGGAACACATGTCAAAGTTTCACCGCGTGACTGAATAGAACGTAGCCAAACTTGACTTTATAAGTAACGCAAAGATAACATTAACACCCGTACTGTCAGGACAGGAGAGGGACTCAAAAGGGGGAATCCAAAAACAGGTAGGCAAAAATAGAAAACAAAGAACAGGCTCTGGCAACAGCCAAAACAAGGAACAGAGAGAAAGACGAGGCAGTACGGCACAGAACGACCACAGCAGAGGGTGGTAAACAGACCCGGATGGGATGCACATGGAACCTGTCGATGTAGAAGTAGAAGCACACAGACAATTTAGACAGAAGTACTGACACATACAAAACCATGAACCTTTGGATCAAATAGTTCCACCTGTGATGTGTGTGTGTTAAACAACACACACACAGGTCGCCCTCTGGGTGACCTGTTACACAATACCTCACCCCCCCCCCTAAAACCTGTAATACCCAACAGTCTGGTCTGTGTGTGTGTACGTGTATCCATGCACGTTAGTGTGCTTCACTAAAGTATGTATGTACGTGTGTGCATGCATGCATGCACAAGTGCGTCACTGAAGTAGCATCCCTTTTCTAGTTTTTGGTTTCCTAACAATACTTTGTGTGTGTGCTGCTCAGGTGCCGCCCGCGGTCGTGGCGGTGCCGGAGGTGGAGCGGCCTCTGGGCCAGCAGGCCTGGTACCACGGCGCCGTCCCCAGGCTGGAGGTGCAGCAGCTGCTGCACAGCGACGGGGACTTCCTGGTCCGTCAGAGCCAGGGCAAGCAGGAGTACGTCCTCTCAGTCCACTGGAAGGGATCCTGCAGACACTTCCTCATCCAGAAGTCTGAAGTGAGTGAGCGTGTGTGAGAGGGAGAGAGAAAGAGGGGGAGAGAGGGAGGGAGAGAGTAGGTTGGTGGGGTTGTGTTTGTGTCTGGGTGAGGTGAGGGGGGAGGGGGGGTTGTGTGTATGTGGGTGGGGGGGTTCTATAACTATACAGAACATTAAGTATCAGTGGGTGATCACTAATTACAAAACTGAGATTTATATGTGTGTGTGTGTCTGTGTAGAATATATACCGTCTGGATGGAGAGGGTTTTCTAAATGTCCCTCTGCTGATGCACCATCTGGTGTCCTCCAATCAACCAATCACCAAGAGGAGTGACATCATCCTGAGGAGACCTATCCTAAAGGTAACACACACACTCACTCATAAGCACACACACGCTCAAGGATGTGTAGTTGTGTCGTCTTGACGGGTGTGTGAGTATGAGTGTGCGTATGCCAGGCCAGCTGCTTCTGTGTTCTGTGCTCACTTAGGATCTATTTGATTTTAATGAGATCCCAAGTTGCTCTCACTCTCACTTCCTAACACTGGAAAACCACACAAATGCCCACACTACTCAGTCTTGCCTCAAATGTCCTCTAGGGTGGCATATAGCATTATGCTGTCAAATGACCACAGAACTCCCCGTATCCCTCTCTCTCTTCCCCCTCTCACTTTCTTTATCTCTCACGCACACACACACACACACACACCTCTGTGTGGCAGGTTGTTGCAAGTGGCTTGAAGGACCATGCAGTGTTAGATCACACATGCAGCCCTTGTCTGACTGGCCACCATCACACTCATTGTCTCAGGTCAAAGAGAGTAACTACTCTGTGGGTTGCTTTAATGACATCTCCTCTTGCTTTCTTTCTCTCTATCTCTCTCTCTCTCTCTCTCTCTCTCTCTCTCTCTCTCTCTCTCTCTCTCTCTCTCTCTCTCTCTCTCTCTCTCTCTCTCTCTCTCTGCCTCCCACTCTCCTATCTGTAGGACAAGTGGGTTCTGGAACATGATGATGTAATCCTGGGTCAAAGTATTGGCCGGGTGGGTTTAACTCTTTGCTAGCTGGAATGTAGCAATACAATACCTAGAGTACACATACACATCAATCAAGTTAACCATGTTGCATTCAAATAATAGTGTGTGTGTACTGGGTCGTGCAGACTGCTTGGTATGATAAAGTAATTAAGCTTGTTTTTCAAGCATGATGTTCTGGTGTTGTGTGTTGCCAGGGTAACTTTGGAGAAGTGTACAGTGGCCGTCTACGTTGTGATAACACCCCTGTGGCTGTGAAAGCCTGCAGGGAGAACCTAGCCCCAGAACACAAGAATAAGTTCCTAATGGAGGCTCGGTTAGTCACACACACTGACACACACACACATACATACAACCACACACATGCATGCGTACACAGAAATGTTAACTGTCATGTTGTTCAACTGTCAACTGGAAACACTAATAGGATTTTTGTACATGTCAGGATGCAGTTCTCTCTTTTTCATCTCACTTGTTTCCTCTCCCTCCCTCCCTCTCTTCCTTCCTCCATCCTTTACTCTGACCTCCAGGATCCTGAAGCAGTATGATCATCCCAACATTGTGAAGCTAATTGGTGTGTGCACACAGAATCAGCCCATCTACATCATCATGGAGCTGGTCCAGGGTCAGTGTCAGCTCTGGAAACCACAAACACAGCAGTAGCCAGTCGCTGCACCCTCTAAATCCCTCATTAACCTTGTGTCTGTGTCGTGTGTCTTGTGTGTGTGTCATGTGTGTGTCTGTGTTGTGTGTGTGTGTGTTTGTTGGCAGGGGGAGACTTTCTGTCCTTCTTGCGCAGTGAAGGTCAAAATCTGAAGTCAAAAATGCTGGTTAAGATGGCGGAGAATGTGGCCGCAGGCATGGAGTACCTGGAGAGCAAAAAGTGCATCCATCGGTGAGAAAGAGCTGAATGAATTAATCAATAAATCAATTAGTCTGTCCATCAGTGAATTAATCCTTGAACGAATGAATGAATGAATGAATGAATAAGTTATGTTTAACATCCTAAACGACCTTGAACTCAATAGTTGTTTTAAAATGTTTTGCTTTCAATTTTTCTTCCAGTGAGATGAGTGCTTCCTCTTAGCATGCATACATTACAGCCAGGCAAAGCTGCCAGAGTTACACATTATAGATAAAGCAGCTTCATTCTTTCAAAGGGGCTCATCATTTAATAATGTTCCTCTCCACAAATTAATTTGAAACTCTAACTGCTATTTGTGTTCCTCTCTCATTCCCTGTTTGTGTACCTGTCTCTGCAACACTCACCCTCTCTGCTCCTCCTCACATGTCTTCGCTCACTACACCGGCTCCTATATATCTATCTCTCTCTATCTCTATCCACAGTGACCTGGCGGCGAGGAACTGTCTGGTGGGCGAGAAGAGCCTGGTGAAGATCAGTGACTTTGGGATGTCGAGGGAGGAGGAGGACGGGGTGTACTCCTCCTCCACTGGGGGTCTCAGGCAGATCCCCATCAAGTGGACTGCCCCTGAGGCCCTCAACTATGGTAGGAGCTGTTTGTCAGCGAGACTCTGCACCACGCACGGCTGGCTCCCCCTCTTCCTTCCTGTCTCTCAATCCCTGTCTTTCTCTCCGTCTCTATCTTGTGTTTCATGCTTTTCCTCCATAACCTTTTTGCTCTCTCTCCTTCTCTCTCCTCCCTTTTTTACACCCTCCATTCCTCTCTGTTTTCCTCCACTCATCCATCCCCTTAGCATTGTTTCCTCCTTCCTACATTCCTGCCCTCTCCCATGCTCATCAATATATATCTGTCTCCACTCACCTTGAGTTACAGCTAACTCAGGGACTGTACCCACAGTGCAATGTACCCACTCAGAGCTGGAACTCAATAGTTCCACTGCCGAGTTATCAGCCAGCTGTAGGTGTGTGTGTGTGTCAGTCATGCAGACAGACAGCTTTCCGTGGGTGTACTGTGGGAGTGTATGGGAAGATCTAACTCTTACTCACAGAGCTATCCGATGGGTTGTGATGCAACACACAGGAATGCAGCCCGAATAGATGTCTAAACAACTAAGAGTAGCCCCTATACTAAGAGCAGACATGCCAAACATCCACAGAAAGGTCTGTAGCTTTGGGATGTGGACAAGAGGGGGATATTGACATGAGCTTTCATAAAGGCTTAATGGTTTTTCAAGTATCATGGTCATGAATGAGTATATATGTCAATGCTGCCCCCTGGCTGTGCTTCTAGGGCGCTACACCTCGGAGAGCGATGTGTGGAGTTTCGGGGTTCTCCTATGGGAGACCTTCTCCAGAGGAATGGTTCCCTACACCAGCATGACCAACCAGCAGACCAGGGATGAAGTGGAGAAAGGTGTGTGTGTTTGGCAGTGTGTGGGTTTGTGGCAGTGTGTGGGTTTTTGTGTGTGTGTTTCAGAGCTGGAACTCAACAGTTTCCCTTCCCAGTGATCAGCTGTGTGTGTGTACATGTATGTGTGTGTGCATGTATGTGTGTGTGGGGGGGGGGTCTCTTTGATATATAATACCTACGGCTGGAGACAACTATTCAATTTGATTTACATTCTGTGAAATTGTTACCTTTTGAGTATTACTACTATTATTATTTTACCTGTTTTTAACTTTCTTTAAAATAGTGAAGTACCCCTTTAAAGTTGTCTTTGTTTCTTAGGATACCAGATGTCCATACCTCATGGTTGCCCCCCTGACATATACAGCTTGATGAAGGAGTGTTGGCAGTACACGCCTCAAACACGCCCGTCCTTCAGCCAGCTCAGGTCCCAGCTCAACACCTTGTGCAACACTGTGACCTAGCCTAAGTGCCATCATTCATGTATTTGACTACTTTTTACATACATTTGTAGAATCAATGCGCAGCACCACATCCTCAGTTCCACTTCTACAAACTAGATAATGCATTCAAAAGTACCATCAATCAGTTGTATTGGCAGAGACCTGAATGATGCAGCCCCTTTGTCACTGGTCACAGACTCTCATCTCGGACCGTCGTTGATTTGCACAAAAGGGACTGTAATGTTAAAAAGACAGTCACACTTCAATGACACACTTTACACCTCTGAAATGTTGGTCTCAACAGTTGAACAGGAAGGTGAACCGAGGAAGACTCTGAAATTATCATTAAAAGTTATGTTCATGAAAATAGAGTTCTAAACAGCTTTTAATGTCATGTTTGATATGATTTTGTTTCTTATTTTATGTATTACATTCTAGGAATACTTTTAATGTTGTAACATGTATATTTACAGGGTTTACAGAGTTTGTGCATGCAGTAGTCAAACATGTGTTTACATATTCCCTTGTCTTGCGAAGGCATCAGACTTGGTCTACTGCAGCCTTGAGTAATGATGAGTGATGGTCCAATTTGAATTTGTATGTGACAACCTTTCTTTCATATGACCGGTGTCCCCAGTTTTAGTATGCAGGTTTTGGTGTATATATGGGAAAGATTTACCAATCACTTTGAGTTGTTGTTTACTATACAAGCTCCGGTGCACTAGGCGCCTAGTTTCATTATGAATACCTTTTGATTACCTACGATTGCTCTGAAGGTATGTTTTGTATTTGATTATGTTTCATTATAATTGTATTGATTATCTTACTATTTAGATAATAAACTATCATTCTGCATTTACAGTTACTGGTTATCCTTGTATGTATCTATCACACTACGGCGGTGAAAACCTTAATCTAGTCTGGTTGATACAGATAATACTGGTTTTTAGACATCCACTTTCAAAATCACTTTTTTAAGTTTTAACTTAAGGCCTCTGAGTCACTGGCAGTGGACTTTCCATGCTCTGAATAGCGTAGCCTCTGGGGGTCAGTTAACATACTGCATTGGTGGATAAATCCATATCCATAGCAGAGATAAACGGCTGCATACTTTAAGGTCGGTGCTCTGATCAAGCAGACGATTTTTACCTACGTTCGAGTTTCATGTCATTAACTGTTTAGCGCTCAAGCTTACTTGCACATTTCTAAATTGAAAACGAGTCAATCTCCCTGAACATCTAACCGAATTGTTTCACAGCCGGGGACAAACACAAGTGTCTCCGGCCTTACAATTTGCCTTACAGTCATGTAATTGATGTTGATTCATGAGGCACACTTACAAATTAAATAATTTCAAGTGTGTCATCATAGATGAAATGGCATGATAAAAGACATGAAATACAAGGGACAGTAAATCAAATATAATCAATCTAAGTCTGTTCCAAAGAATGGGAGGAAAATTTAAAAAAATAAAAATAATAAGTATGCAGAATAACAGTGTTTTTGCTTGCAACAAACACACACAAAAAAAATATAATAAGTATGCAGAATAACAATAGTGTTTTTGCTTGCAGCAAACACAATAATAGGTATGCAGAATAACAATAGTGTTTTTGCTTGCAGCAAACACACTAATAATATATATGTGAGAGAACAATGGTTGTGCTCGCCGAAGGCGTGAGCACACCCAATTAAGAGATTTGATGTACAGTACAGAATCAACAATATTTCAAGTTTGTACATACAGGTAATATGACACAGGTACAGTATATCAATTATCCATATATGTATTCTTTGGAACAGACTAATATTTAGATTGATTATATTTGATTTACTGTCCCTTGTCTTATATGTAAACAATGTACATATTAAGACATCACGGCTTAAAAAGACCTAGACCAGCTGTGACGCCTGCATACTAAAAGCAACGGTCGGGGAGGTGTGCAGCATAGGCTATCTGCTGGTTACTTGTTGAATAACTGCTGTGAAATAGTCATTAATAAACGCACCGATAAATGTTCAATATGATCTGCTGTTTTTACATCACCCACCTGTCATTTCTGAACCCAGTGTATGGTCGAGGGTTAAAAAAAACAGGTGGATATGAGAGTTAGCCATAGCCTAGGACTACGCATGCAGTGTCAGATCCACAACCGAGTTATCTCAACTGATGTATATTTATTGTTCAGGTGGATCCCTTGCCTGTTGCGCAAATTAATTTCAGTAACCTAAGAAAGGACACATCGCCACTGATGCTAGGCATGAATGGAAATTCCCTTCCATGACAATTTATACTCCCCAAACCACCTTTTTAAAGCACTCCCAGATAGCAAACTTCATTGAAACTACGCTGAATCAACATCCGCTTTCAAAGCTAATTTCATTGAAACAACGTCAGACCCTGATGTTGACCAATCATCATTTTGCACCCTTATTTAATATTGAATATTGAACAATGTTGAAAAACCAACGCGATTCTAACGGTATTTCCACCAATATTACTATTGAAACAGCGTTGAAAGATCAACAATTATTCTTTACAGCAGCAACCCACTCGTCCCGTTTTTATAGGAAATTTAAACTTGTTGACAACTTGTTCTTCCCCAATCTCAACGAACAGCCAAACACAGCAAAAAAAATTGCCACAGTTACTTGCTCACTTTATGCTTCTAAAATGACTTCCATCAAAACAACCATTCGCGCGTCTGAAACCGGAAGTTTTCAAGGGCCAAACTTGACGAATTAAAATTCTAGAATTTTCATCAAAAAAGGTCTATTCGAAATATAAAACGTTATGTCACAGTATTGTACTTTAATATGTAAATAGACACCTACAGCATATCTAAACATCCCTGCTTATAAATCCAATCCTAATATGTCGTCAACGTCAGAGTTTGAATAGTCGATAATAATAATAAGTGTAATCCATACACTTTCACAATAGACAATGACTTTAATATGAATTCCCTTCTTTTAACGGCAGATACTCATCGTGGTGACCATCCTACATTGACCTGTGGTGAGTTCACACAAATGCTGCCATTAAATTTCTTTCTATGAAGACGACGATGACATTGAAATACATTTCCTTTTCTTAACAGTAGACACTCGCTCTCCAGGCAGATATTTCTTCTCAAAAACTGGTAAGTTAGTTTTTTGAGGGTTTATTTATTTTTTCCTTAACATTATGTACAATGAGCTGTTATGATTAATGTACAAAAATGTTGCAGACACATACAGCTCTGAAATTGTGTTGAAAATGTTGCACACACATTACTCTAAATGGGCGGTAATATTTCATTTGTGTACAGCTTTATGAATTAGATGTTCAACTATTTTTTTTAATGGTTCTGTCAACTAAATTACTTCATTTCTGTGGTAGGTCTGTCCTGGGAGAGAGGAAGCTGTGTGCCTTGGGTGAGTTGGTCTCACCCCCACCAAATTCTCAGTGTTGGTTTGAAAAAACCTCACCTTGAACTGAAATAAATCTCTCTTGGTTTGGGTTTTCTTTAAACCTCACCTTGCCAGAAATCCTTTCTTGAAATAAGAGAATTATAAATCAACTTCAAATACCAGAATTATAACAACAACTTGAAAGATCTGAATTACTACCCAACTTGAAATATCTGAATTACTACCCAACTTGAAGCGTCTGAATTATCATTGTTGGTTGAAGAAAAAATTCACTGTGTCCAACTGTAAGCATTTGGGTGATATTGTGTTAAACTACACACCCCACACAAGTTTAACAACCATCTTTGAATACTACTGATATATATTTGTATATTGCTGAATTCAAAACAATTTCATATATATATATATACATACACACACAAAGTTTATTACTGCAGCCTTGACAACTGTTTAAATTGTTTCTGTGAAATTCCCTGAAAGCATTTTTAGAAATCTCTGACCTTCATCTTTGAGTAAATTATTGTCTTTAGTTTTATTTGTGAATTATAGAATATTGGTTCTTTACTGTATTGCCGTAGTTGTACTAATACATCTGATTGTAACTCAAGTGTTTTGTTTTTGTAATAACTTATTGAAATATTTCACTGTCATTAAAAAGAAAACTGCTGGTTTACCATTTGTAATTAATCTCCTGTCCAAAAATGCAGAGGAAAGGAAAAAGATCTGCAGCCGCAAAGCAGCGCTGGACGAAGTTGTATCTCACAACTGGAAGCATGCCATATTTACAGAATCAGATGCAAGGTCCTTGGAACAGACAGCAGGTGGTACAGCACACTCACATTGAAAATGCAGAAAACACCCACAGACTGGATGTTGTAAGTGTTCAAGCTTCCCACAGTCAGAGTGATAATAAATACGGTTCTTTCTCCAATAATCGACAGTGCACTTGTAATGCGCTAACATTTCTTGTCCATCACTTTGAGAATGAGCATCTGCAAGGACCGGACCTTGATGATATATTTAAAAAAGGTGACGCCATTGTAATGGCAGTTTTTGACATAGTTACAATATCTATGTTTCTTTAAGCGGTAAAAAGTTAGTTCCTTTGTTATAGACAGTCGAATGTAAGAATCTGAGGATCTGTGGTGTGGTTTAGAGAGTCAGATGGCTGAGTGGTTAGGGAATCGGGCTAGTAATCAGAAGGTTGCTAGTTCGATTCCCGGCTATGCCAACCGCATGACGTTGTGTCCTTGGGCAAGGCACTTCACCCTACTTGCCTCAGGGGGAATGTCCCTGTACTTACTGTAAGTCGCTCTGGATAAGAGTGTCTGCTAAATGACTAAATGTAAAATGTTTACTCTGTAGAATTGGATGTAGCGGTTGGTTTAAGGTATTTATGGTGTTGTTTTATGATACCTAACTAAGAGCAAGAGGGTCTTAGTTGGGTGTGGAGGTTGGGGGATTCTTGAGTTCCCGTGGCCTAAAGGGAGAAGTGTAGGGAGTCAGATGGCTGAGCGATGAGGGAGTCGGGCTAGTAATCTGAAGGTTGCCAGTTCGATTCCCGTCCGTGTCAATTGACGTTGTGTCCTTGGGTTAGGCACTTCACCCTACTTGCTTCGGGGGGAATGTCCCTGTACTTACTGTAAGTCGCTCTGGATAAGAGCGTCTGCTAAATGACTAAATGTAAATGTAGATGAACTGATTAAGCTGCTCTGACTCTTCCTGTTGCATGGGTGGTGTTAATTATATACTTGTTTGAAGATGTCCACACAAAGGACAGTTGACCATTTGACTGGTGAACTCCTGTGGCTTTAGTATCTACTGGTTTGGGGAGAGACCACATCAAAGAACTGTTGGACAAATGGTATGGAGATGTATTGTTTCAAACTGTCACAGAGTTTGCTACATTGATGGATTGACCATCAGAAGAACCATTTGATCTAAAGTTTATATAAGGCAGGGTTTTAGGGTTGTTCTTGATCACTCTTGCGAACGATCTGTGGCTAGCACCTCCTTCGTTATGACGGATCACAAAGTACTTTGTTAATTCTTAATTTGTACAAGCTAAATAAATGATATTGAAACCGCCATCTCTTGACTATTCAAATCTACACAGTGCCACTAGAATTCTACCACAGCAGCCATGTACAGAGAGATTAAGAAAAAGCTGATGAAAGAGGGAAAACTTGTATCTAATTATTTGGCATTTGATGAATGAGCTTCTGCCCCGAGTAAAGAGATGGAGGAGTGGTACCTTAATCTTTCAACAAGACTTGAGTCTCTGGCATCAGGTGCTAACGATGCATTGCTCACACTGGCTTCAAACACCATTGCTCTGTTCAGAGACAGCTCTGGAAGGTATGGAATCTTTGATCCTCACTCAAGAACGCCTGAGGGGTTTGCATGTCTGAATGGTACGGCCATAATGCTCACTTTCAAACATTTAGGTGAAATGATCGATGGGATCCACACAATGTTTTCAGATGTGTCTGATGTCAGCAGCTATGATTTCATGCCACTTTCCTTCCAGAGCGTAATAAGCTACGCAAATTACAACCAAGACATACACATATCCAATCCTGCGATTGAAGATACATCTAATCCTCAGGTGCTGTGCATTAACTGTGATGAACCTCCAACATTGAACACCCTCAAGAAATTGAGCAAAGAGAAGAGAATTAAGACAATGAAAAAACAGAGAGAACAACAAAGAAATGAGTCAAGGAGGCAGAAATCTAGACAAAAATATGCAGATTCCGCATGTAAACAGCAGAAAAAAATGTTTGAGTCTGCTAAATATAAAAACAAACTGCTACAAACAGAGTGAAAAAACAACAGTCAGTACTTCATAGATATTCACATGACATATACAATACCGTTCAAAACAGAAATCTCGTGCCACAGACCGCTATTGTCAAGATGAGGCATTCAGAAGGAAACAGAAATCTGGTGTCACAGACCGCTATAGTCAAGATGAGGCATTCAGAAGGAAACTGAAATCTCGTGTCACAGACCGCTATAGTCAAGATGAAGCATTCAGAAGGAAACTGAAATCCTATATCACATCTCGATATGCAAATGACATGCAATACATAGAAGAAAAAAAACTTTACATTCTTAACCGGTACAGAAAAGACACACATTTCAAACACAATCACGTTAAACGTTGCACACTTCGTTCCAATTACAGATATGTTAATGAACCATTTTATAGAATGTCGCAAAAAATGAGGTGTGCGGTACACATACGAAGAATATACCAAAGGCACGTACACATCAACCCACAACTGACAAATGAAAATCAAACCCCAGTGGTTCAAGTGGAAGATAGGTTAATGCAAAAAGCTATCTTCCTTCAAGTTAAAGACACAAAATGGGAGAGATGGTGATGATTTTTTGTTTGTATGTGCAATGAGGCTTGTCTGCATGTTAGTTTTGACATGCTGATACTAACTACCGTGTTAATTATTTCAAAATTGTCGATTCATAAAATTGTTTTCTAAATGTAAACAAATAAAACCTGTATTTGATGAGGTCACCGTCTGCTTTATACTTTTATCACTATATTTGCTTGAATACTTTTAACGCTTTTAGACTTATGAAAGTAAATTAGATAGGCCTACTCTTTTCATCACTCCTTTTTCAACAGTAAGAAAATATTGGAATGGATATATAAATATGTTTCTATTGTGATGGCATTAAATGTTTTTTCTCAACATACTCTCACATTGTTGATTGCACATAACTCTTTAAACAACTTTTAAAAACCTTCTTCACTATTCATTTTTTCAACAGCAAACACACACATTTTCTTCAGGAAATGTACCTAATTAGTTATTATTATTATTTCTATTCTTTTCCCATCCCTAAGGATCCCTCAATATCTGCGCTACATATGCCAGTGTCAAGGTTTGTGTTGTTTGCGATTGCGTTGCTTGTACTTGTATTTAAGTTCCCCTGAAGTTTGGCTAGCAACAGCAGCTAGGCTAGCTTGCTCCTAGCACAATTTACCGAGGTCAGCTTCTCCACAGTGCAGGGCTCTAGTCTAAGATCAAATGGTCGTATTTGGAATTGTTACTGACAATGATCGCTTCCAGCAAACTTCTTTTGAATTAGCCATTTCCCCCTAAATAAATGTCAAGCTTATTTACGTTTTTGGGGGGCATATTTTCAGTTAGCAGATGGTACTGTTTCAATCGCGATTCCATCTAATACTACCGGTGAAAACGTTGTTACTTAGAATAGCTTGTTTCAAAGGTTGTTCTTAATGAATGAATATCACTACTGTACAAGGGAAAAACTTAAGGTGACGCTTAAGTCATATAGGTTAGGTTCATTCTACATTTAGTCATTTAGCAGACGCCCGTATCCAGAGCGACATAAAGTAAGTACAGGGACATGCTACACTTCATTTTTGTATTTTGAATTGTACATGAGCAACAAACGTAGGCTATGCTTTTAAATCTATGCAATCTTCATAAATAATAAGTAGGCATTTTTATATAAAATATACTAATTACAGTTAATAAACGGACCCATCTGCAACCGATGCAAGCAAGCACACCCTACAATTTCCCCAGAAATTGTACCCTCTCTAGTGTTTAGTGTTTTTTGTATTTTGGGATCTAATGTATTGTTTAAAAGGTGCTGAACACATGTTGTGAAATGTTACAACAATATTAAATATAATTAGATTTTAGTACCAAAATGAGTCTTTATTTACTGTAGTTTGTGCTCTTGTGTGCATATTATCATTATATTATTATATTATATTAGAAAGATTAACAAACTAGCAATCACCAACAAATCACTAGAAGTTTGTGGAAAGTTCTAGTTTGAATGTACCATGACCTCCGTGCCCTCTGCAGCTCTGGCACACCTTCATATTGAGTGAGCTTCATTTATTGCTGAACAGAACCCTTCATTACTGTCTGGAATATCAGCTCAACCGCACCCACAGACATATCATTCTCAGACAGCAGCCATGTTGCGGCTTAGAGAATTAACAGAGGGCGGCTCTGGCACTTTTCTTGTCAATCACGAATGAGAGGAATGGGTCAAAAGGTGTTCACAGTGGAAGGAAATGCAACTTTCTCTGTGCATAAGCCTCACTGCCTTCTTCCAACAGCTTGTAAAGTACAATATGTTCTCAATCAATACACTCTGAATATAGAAACCCACACCCTGTCAACATGCCACTATCCAGTTCCCATGCAGAACACAGCCGAGCCCCAGGCGTTGATGCAGCAGAATTGGGTTCCTTGGGTTTCTATGTGGAGAGTCATTGGCAGGATCCTCTCCTGTTACCTAATGTTATCTCTAAATCACTTTAGACTGTCTATCAACTGTCTCTTTTCATTTGCCAAAATATCCACTAATCTGTATCCTATCTGACCCTGCAAGTAAGCCAGTCTACCAGGGTAGTATTGACTTTAGGCCAAGGTGTGTGGGAGTGTCACTCTTGAGTCACTCTTAAAGGCATGACAGTCTTGTGATGTGATCATGAGAGAAGCAAAGTGCTCTGATGTTGCTCAACTAGTCCAAGCTCAAAACCACCTAGCCAGTTAAGCATATTCTGTCTGCACTTTGTGTCAGCACGCCTGTGTCTGCCATGCTGGGTCTTCGTTGTGTCTGTGCCTGTGTCTGCGGTGTATCTGCCTGGGCTGTGTCTGTATGTAGTCTGTGTCTGTGCTGCTGTGTCTGTATTTGGTCAGTGCAGACACAATTCTGCCTTCAGACTGATATTAAGTCAGTGACTATATCTGAAATTCATAAATATACTGTATATGATAGTGTGTCGGATGGGAATTAAATGTTTTTGTCATGTTAACCCTTTAAGTCATTTGTGTTAATATCTGGGCTGCCAACTTTTCAAAAAACCTTGAAGTGAGATTTGGTGGGGCCAACCAAAATGTTGCTGCGTACAATGCTCTACTTGGTTGGCGTTGCCTTCTCAGCATAAGAAATACAAGGTGTGGCGTGAGAGCATGAACTGGTTGAAATGCGTGTGTCTCACGGCCAATGCAGGAGAGTTGGCAGCCCTGTAATATTATAGAATAATCTGAACAAAGTGAAGAGAGTAAGAAGATTACAGGAAAGCAGCAGTCCCAGTTTTCTGTGTAGCTATATATATATACATTAAAGAATCTTGAAACAGAACTAGAGTGATAGCACAAATAGTTGTTGTTCAATATTTTGTGGCTTGTCATCCTTTTGATTGACAGGTCCTCATACCATCTCATCCAGCATCGCAGGAAGAATTCCCTGCTTGACCGTGGCGGAGGACGCAACAGTACCCAGTCCCTGGAATGTCTCCATCTGATAGCTATCTGGAGCCTCCATTCTATCTCTCTGTCACATGCTCCATACCTGGTGTTCAGATCATTCCTCAGATTACTTGCATGAAATGACAATTGTGTACTCTGTAAAGGCTACCAAGCACTTGTTGGTCAGGACAGTAGTTCTCCAATATCAATTCCAATGAGGTCTTATAGACGGGCATTGAATACCCTTCGATTGGGTGACATTGACAAGAATATATAAGACTATATCATATAACACAGTCCAGATGTCCATGTGAAACAGTGAAGGTGTATGTAGAATAAATATAAGTAACAACAAATATGAAAACATTTATAATAATGACAATACTTATGATTATTTATATAATGTATTATTAAATTAAATTGGATGTACTTTTTGATCCTGAAAGAAATTTCAGTGTTCACTTAATGTGCACTTGATACTGCAGCAGTAATGATATATCCAAATGAATGATGCAAGATCATCAATGATGTTTGATTTCAGTTTTCTATAGCTGCATGTACCTTCATGCTCACGTGTCTACCGATGGAAGCAGTCATGAGGATAGAGGAGCACAAAGGGATGCGTCTGTCACGTGTTCTTACCAGGTCCACACACATGCTCACAACGTTTTTCTAGTCGTGATCAAAGAATCATGCGTACTGATAATAAAGATATAAGAAATGTAATAAAATGTGTTTGTACTTTAGTGGTGGTTGAGAATTACTTAGATACTGCGTATTTGTGAAAAACCTGTTGCATTATGTGTATACCTCTCTATACCCTCGACCACACATACATCCTTCACTGATACATTTATTCTGGGTGCTTTAAAAGAAGCTGGCAAAGTTTGATTTATTAAAATAAATTAAATGGCTGAACCATCTCTCTAAATTAGGTAACAGCTTTTTATTGGTTCATCGGCATCCTGCTGGGTGGTTAGTGTATGGTACCATGTGAGATTAGAATATGACTGATCACCAGTCTGTTGTAGATTCATAGAAAAAAGAAGTGTACAGTTCTAGCAGTATCTCAGTGGTCATACACATTTTTCATTATGTTTTACATGATCCCACAGATTGTACTTTTGGAACTGATTCAGAACCAGTGCACACAGAAGCACATTTCAAGGATTCCTTAGGATTTCAACTTCTTTGACATATGAATCTGAAGGTCAAATCAAGTTATGAATAACAGGCACATAATTCAAAGACCGTGGCAGGTTTGTCCTGATCTCGTACTCTTCCAGATCTTGGCTGCTTGAGGAATGCTGCTCCAGAAGGCTGTCCCATGCACGGGCTGCTGACGGTTTGCGTCAGTCAGGAGGGGCGGGGGAGGGCAGGCCGACTCAGGGGACACACCTCTCCAACAGGCCTTATATATCCGCTGGCAGGTACAGCCTAGACAACCAGGGTCATAGACAAGCAAAGCAGAAGGTCACATCAGCTTCACAGAGAGAGACACCATGGGGAACTGTGTGGAGGGTGCCAAAGGTTACTTCTGCCGACCGAAGAACACCAACGTGCGTCTCAGCCTGCCAGTTGTGTGCTTCGTCTGGCAGATCGCCATGATCATCCTTTTTGGGGTCTTCATCAGGTACGATGAGGAGTCGGACGCGCACTGGGTGGAACACAAGAAGTCCCACAACATAACTAGCGATATCGAGAACGACTTCTACTTCAGATATCCCAGTAAGTAGTTGGCTTGACTATCCCAAGGCTGATTAGGGACATTTATTTATAACACTTTATCCAAAGCAATTTACTAATAGTGTATATGAGTAGTGCAGCAGATAATATAAGATAAGACTAGAAGTGCATAGTTTTAAAATTAACATCAGTGGTTATTGTCAAGGAATGATCTGTATTTTACAAGACACCATTATTTCTTCTGGTTTAGTATCTTCCTGGCTGAACTTTAGCTGAATCCCACAACCATCTCATACTCATTTGCTGGTCTTCTTTGCTACTAGTCACCAGCAAAAATATGCCTGTCCTGGAAGATTAAGTCCCTGGGCCCATTGAAAATTAAGGCTATGGACAGGATGCTGTTTGGTGTCAACGTTAAGCTTGCCACTGTCAATATCAGATAAATGCCACTTTGCTAGGGTAATGATTTGAGCAAGAATGGAAGTGTTTGGACATATTCTTGTTATCTGTGCCCTCTGATTTTGTATTGGTCTGCCCGCTCTCTCTCTCTCTCTCTCTTCAGGCTTCCAAGACGTCCATGTGATGATCTTTGTGGGTTTCGGTTTTCTGATGACCTTCCTGAAGCGCTACAGCTTTGGCGCGGTTGGCTTCAATTTCCTTGTTGCTGCCTTTGGCATCCAATGGGCTCTTCTCATGCAGGGCTGGTTCCATTCTCTTGACCTCGACACTGGGAAAATATACATCGGTGTTGAAAGGTATACTACTACAATGAATGATCAAAATGTTGCCTTCTTACACTTAATGCTAACTATATTTAAAAAACGATTTATGTTCACTATCCTTAAATGATAAAGGTCTAACATTTGAAAGGTTTACCCACTAAGCAACAGTTATCTACAGTTATTTAAAACTTAACTGTTTGAGTTGGCATATTAATCAGATCCAATCAACAATTTCTGGTCAGAGTATAATATAGATGAAGGCATGTAGGCATATTATAGATCGATGATTGACAGTTGCTAAAGTAACGAGACAAAACGGTTAGAGGTCTCACTCATTAGCTCCAAACTTTAACATGACAGGTTAATCCAGCTATCCTGGGAACTCCCTCCACAGTTTTCTGAAACTGTTTAAAACATATTATGTAAAGTGTGATTAATGGGACTGTCATTCTCCTCATAGCAGGCCCATATTAGATGACGGATAACCGATCTGGTTGGTCTAGTTTGTTAACAGATCACATGGCAGATTCTACCAAAGCAATAACACCACGTCCACTTTTTGCTCTCTGCACAGTATGATCAACGCTGACTTCTGCGTGGCAGGCTGTCTCATCGCTTATGGAGCGGTTCTGGGCAAAGTGAGCCCAGTTCAGCTGTTAGTCATGACCTTGTTTGGTGTCACTCTGTTCGCAGTGGAAGAGTACATCATTCTTGACCTCATTCACGTGAGTTTCATCAAGCATCGTTTTGTTTATCAATCCCCATAATTATTGCATTATTTCGTTCAAACTCAATTTCATGATTAAAAATCAATTTAATTTGAACCGAAGTTTCAAGAGAAGACCAACTGAGCAAATAAGCTGAGGTAACTCAGTTGAGGAGATTCCTCTTCTCATAGTCAATAACTGGTTATGTCTGTTCAGGCAAAGGATGCTGGGGGTTCCATGGTGATCCATACCTTCGGAGGATATTATGGTCTGGGCATCTCCTGGGTTCTCTATCGGCCTAACTTGCACCAAAGCAAACGACTGAATGGTTCCGTCTACCATTCCGACATATTCGCCATGATCGGTGAGTCACTGACTACATGCTGATATAATAATAATAATAATGAATTATACTTGATCTTTAAATATTGCATCCAGACAAAAGATGAAGAAGAGTTTGCATGTGTGTTGATTTCTATGTTGTGCTGTTTCCTCTCTGGGTAGGCACTCTGTTCCTGTGGATGTTTTGGCCCAGTTTCAACTCTGCCATCACAGACCACGGAGATGGGCAGCACCGAGCAGCCATGAACACCTATCTAGCGCTGGCATCCTCTGTCCTCACCACAGTGGCCATCTCCAGCTTGTCACAGAAGAAGGGCAAACTGGACATGGTAATTCCCCTGTCATTCCATGGGAACACACATTTAGTCTTCCATTGTCTATATGTTCATGATGACTGCTGTCAAGGGTGTTAACTGGTATGATTACAGTCATACTATCATGGCAAATCTCTTTAACTATTGAGTTTATCTCTGTTTTGACTGACATGTTGATGTTACACTTTGTGACTGACTTGTTCCTCTGCTTCGCAGGTGCATATCCAGAATGCAACCCTGGCAGGAGGTGTCGCCATGGGAACGGCAGCAGAGTTCATGATCATGCCCTACGGCTCTTTGATCGTTGGGTTTTTCTGCGGCATCCTGTCCGTCTTTGGTTACCTCTTCTTGACGGTGAGTCTTACTCCTGAGACTGGAGAACAAACACAAAACTATCTGATACTCTTAGTCATAACTAGACTCTCAATGACCATTACTGATATAATCCCTGGCCATATGTTGCTGAAGCTGACTATTTGTGAAGTACAAGAAAGCTCTGTCATAATATTCACAACACTCTTCTTCTTTCCTTAAAGAAGAGACTGTTTAATTAAAAGTGCAAAAGCAGGGCCTCTAAACTATTCGACAGGCTTGGTGGCTTACCCTGGGGGGATTACAGTAGAACCTAGTATGATTAACTACTCTTTGCTTGGAGGAAATGACAGGTGACAAATTCCCCTCCAAACCATGTGATACAGACCAGAAAGTCTGGAATTCCACCTGCAGTTGCGACAGGTTGTCCTCTGAGCTTATGAAAGAGACAGAGGCCAGGGGCGTAGCCAGGACATTATTTCTGGGGGTGCCAGCTCTAGCCAGTCTTTTATTTGGGGTGGCACTTGATTATCAAAAACTACAATTTAAAATTCACACACTGAATCACTCAGAGCAGCAGTTTTCTAATGGTATCCAGTGGTTAGCTGCTAGTTGCGAATATGGGGCTTGTAGCATAAGTGACAAATGCCAATATAAGACGACTTTATAAAAAAAAATACTAATGCATTTATTTCAGCTTGATACCGTTTCTGTCCAGGAAGGTTTAAAAAAAAAAGTTGGGGGGGGGGGGGGCCGGCAGGGTGGCCATTCTCTTACCAATGGTGGCCGTGGCCCCCCCTGACCACCACGTGGCTATGCCCTAGCCAGAGGCTTAGTATGAAAGGGTGTGTGTGTCTCGTCCAATCACAGCCCTTCCTGGAGAAGCATCTAAAGATCCAGGACACATGTGGGGTCCACAACCTGCACGCCATGCCCGGGGTGATCGGCGGCATTGTTGGAGCCATCACTGCTGCGACTGCAACCGAGTCTGTCTACTCCCGTGAGGGGTGAGTCTCTCCATTTGCCTACCAGTCAACCAGAACTCTCATTGCATTACTCAGCCTGACTTACAGAGATTTACATAGTATCTATCAGAGACTCCCAGACATGTATTTATCCAGATCTGACTTTTGTTTTCTGGTTTTGTTTTGTTTTCTGTCCAGATTAATCAATACTTTTGACTTTGAGGGGGATTTTGAGGGCCGGACTGTTTGGTCCCAGGGAGGTCACCAGGCTGGTGCCATGTGTGTGGCAATTGTCTTTGGGATCTTTGGAGGTATCCTAGTTGGTGAGTGGGGCCGTGTGAGCATTTCCAGACCATTCAGTCTGCTTAGATGTAACGATATGAAAGCCATATGTGAAACATAAAATAGAATCAATAGATATACAAATAAGTTAATGTTATCACAATTCTTTTTTAATTAAGGACTAATTAGCTATTCCATCAACATGGAAGATTCTAGGAATGTATTGATGTTCTAAATATCAAGGAACTTCCTCTCTATAGGTCTCATCCTCCGGTTCCCCATCTGGGGAGATCCTGCTGATGAGAACTGCTTTGATGACGAGGTGTACTGGGAGGTGAGGAAGCCACTCACTTATCTACTGGTCATTATCTACTGGTCATTATCTACTGGTCATTATCTACTGGTCATTATCTACTGGTCATTATCTACTGGTCGTTATCTACATATATCCCCACTAGGTGGTGCTATAGGCTTTCAAAAAAAATGAGCTCACTCTTCATTAAAGAGAAAATACATAGGATAATCCAGAGCATCTACATAGTATTAGATCATAGGGATGACATTGATTTCTTCTTGAACGAAATGTTCACTAAGAAACAGTTGATGCTAATTGTCTAATTTTGAGAATGATGTTAGCTAACTTTTGTCTGGGTGTAGTTGGTGTGGTGTCAATCGTTAATCGTATGTGTATCTCCCAGCTGCCCGAGGATGAGGAGAGCATCCCTCCCATTCTAGAGTACAACAACCACATGACTCACAAGCACCAAGACATGTGAGTTAAGACAGTCCCGCCCTGCAGGACCAGTAGCAACAACATGATATTGAGAGTATTCAGTACTCAAATCTTTTGATTATAAAGTATGTTGACATCTGCTTCAAGTGTGTTGATGTATCTAAATGGAGGCATTGTACTCTCTGTCTTTGTGTGACATTTCTCTCTGACAGATCTGAGTCCAACTTCTCTGTGGAGCAAAGTTAGAGTACACACCTGACACCCTCTTCTGTTGACCTCATTCATGGGACATTCTGACTCTACTCCAGACCCACTCACATGGCCACAGTGAACTTGGTTTTGAATGGTTTTACATGACTCTGAATTGAATCAAGATGAAATTGTAGATATAACCAAGTATTTTTCTATCCACCAGAAATTTGAATTTAACATGTAAAGCCTCTCAACATAACATTTATCCAGAGTATTTAAATAAAAATGTACGTAGTCCTGTGAAGAATGTATGAACAAGCTGCTCTGAGGCAGGTTGTGCTTTTTTTGCACAAAGCATGAGTACCTTTCTAAGATCTCATCAGATGTTTGCCTTTGTGACTTTCTGATTGCTGTGTACGGGATGGAGATTTACAGTATTCAAACTACGAGTCAGTGATGAAGTTATAGTAGAACAATGAAACTTTCAGGTTTTGATTACAGATGATGTGTGTAGCTTTGAAAGCAATCTGTACATGACACTTAGGCACTCTGTCTCTGATCTATCGCTTACTTCTTTACTTTGTGATAATGTAACTAGGATGAATTTCCAGACATCTGCCATTTTCTTGTCTTCTTATGTGAATCTGTTTGTTAACTAGATATTATGCTTATTTAAAGTTTCAGTAACTGTATAATAAATGTTCTAACTGAAATAAAATAGTTATGTAGTAATGTTAAATGTATTTCTTGGCTTCCTCTTTCTGTTCTAACTCAGGTTCAAAATCATCATACCTGTTTATAAAATAATACATTCACTACCCCAACCTCTGCAGTACCTCCAGGCAGCTATTGATTCATAGTAAGAGATTGATTGATTTATAAGAGAGTTACAAACAGGTCAAATGAGGTCAATGGTTTGAGTTTTGGGGTCAGATTCTTCTGTTAATTCTACTACAAGTCAAGTCTGTTGGTGGGAAGAGGTGAAAGGACAGATCCATCGCTGTCACCCCAACAACATATCTCTCTCTCTTTATCTGTCACCCCAACAACATATATCTCTCTCTTTCTCTGTCACCCCAACAACATATCTCTCTCTGTTTCTCTGTCACCCCAACAACATATCTCTCTCTCTCTTTCTCTGTCACCCCAACAACATATCTCTCTCTCTTTCTCTGTCACCACAACAACATATCTCTCTCTTTCTCTGTCACCACAACAACATATCTCTCTCTCTTTCTCTGTCACCCCAACAACATCTCTCTCCTTCTCTCTGTCACCCTACTTTGAGATACCTTGTTCTGTAGCAGTGCATACTGATCTGAATTGTTGGATGGATAGTTCTCTCTCCATGAGAATGCTGCTCTATTCATAGTTCTGCGGAACGTTTGATGGAATAACTGTGGTGCTTCCTCTACAGATAGATATCACTTATGCCTGCCAAAGATTCTGTTTATAGATAAGATGTTAGAAAGAGGTAACTAGAGGTGACTGTCCCTGTCAGAGATGACCCTCAGTTGAAATCTGAATCTGAATCTGGAGTTGAATCTGGATCTGAATCTGACTCGTTTGCAACATATCTCCAGGTAGTAGTCCAGATCAGGCCCCTGTCATCAGGGCAAATGAGTGGGTTGTGGCAGGCTAAAGAGAGGGGCTGGGCAGATCTAATCAAGGCTGGAGGGGGGGAGGAATTCCCTGTGGTCATTTCAGTCCACCCCACCCAGCCTTTTGCATTGTCATGGTGATTATTCCCTGTCAGTCCCGGACAGAACTGTCAATAGGGTCATTTCCTGACCAATCACCGTGACATAATGAAGTCTAAACACACAGGCAGGACAGAGGCTTTGTGGCCTCTGACAGTTGAAGGCTAGCTCTATTGAGTGCAACGGTCTCAGGGTGACCGGATGAATAGGTCATAAATGGCTTAAACCCCAAGGTTATCACTTAACTTCCATAAATCAACTTGAACACTGCCACTACCGAGAGAAGACTGGACCAGCAACTTCAGATGGTTCCAAAATACTTAGCTGTGCAGGATGGTACTGATGGGACTTGTTTGAGTACATGCTCTACTGACTACTGTCAGGTCACTTATTGGGAGAGAGGTACGGAGAGAGGTATGGAGAGAAGTTTGGAGAGATGTTTGGAGAAAGGAAGGGGCCTATTTCTCTGGTTAGCCAAGCTTTTGCAGACAGAGGAGAAGGACAAGGGGGAGAAAGAGCCAGAGGAGGAGGGTGCCACTGGGGCCTCAACAATTATGAAGGACCTGGAGAGAAAGTGAGAGGGTGCAAGGGTCAAATCTCTTCTCCTAACTAATCAAACAAGGCCATGGGGGGGGGGGGGGCGGGGGGGGGGGGGGGGGGGGTAACGGTGGGGGAGGGAAGTGAGAGAGGAAGGGTGGGACTGTAACAGAGATGTCCACGTTAATCCCCAGTGTGAAGAGCACAGGCAGGTGGGCAGGGACCGCAGTAGTGCACACACTACATACACATACTATACACTACACACACTCACACCTACACTCATACACAGACACACACAGACATACGCCAGACTACGCACATACACTTACACACCAGCACTGGGAGAGAATGGAAGGAGCTCTCCTGGATCACATGACCCTGGGAGTGTGTGTGAAACCACTCAAATCCCCATTGTCCCCCGGGGGGGCTGGCCCCATCTGAAAGGCTGTAGAAAGCCTGTAATCAGATTAAAGGTTGACGGGAAGGAGGGGGCTTTTGCGAGAGGGGGGGCTGTTCTCTAATCAGTACCTGCCATTGGAGTGCAGGAGAGGGGCTAAATAACACAGCGGGGGCTGGGGGCACCGGAGAACTGGGGGGACAAATTGGCCTGTTGTTGGAGGAGGAAAACGGGGTGAGGAGTACAGAGGGGGTGGGGTTGGGGTCCTTACAATCAACGAGGCTGGAGTGTGGTAGAATGGGCTGGAGTGTAGGAAAGAGAAGGGGGGGGGGGTTGAGATCTCCAAAGGTGGTGTCCCTCTCCCCTCCTGACCTGCCAATTATATCATTTTTGTGAGCTGATTGGGGCAGGCTGCAAGTTCCATCTGGTCTGATAGATGTGTGTGACACAGTCTCTGGTCTGCCGGCGGGTTTCACACTGGCCTCCCCTGGCCTCTGAATGGAGCTATCAGGGGCCTCCTCTGGACTAAATAGGACTCATCATCGCCCTGCTCCTCGAGAGCCTCGTCCTAGTCAGCCAGCCTGCACTCACTAATGACAGACAATGGCCGCCTCTCCCAGGTGGACCTGTAATAGAGGCTCCTCGTGGGCGAGCGGAACACTGAGGAGAACTCTACGTTCTCCTTCTATAAAGTAATGTGATCTGCTCCATACCCATGGTGACGAGAGAAGAATATAACTAAAAGATAGCTGCTGCTTCTATTTATTGTGATGGATGTTCAATTGCTCCCCTAGAAGGAGACGAGAGGATGAGGGGAGTAGACCATGTTACACAATCCGAATGCTCTGCATCTTCCTATTGTGTGTTTCTACAGAGGGACCCATGTCAGAATGTACTGTATAAAGACGTCTAAACTTTTCAGTACTGGTTGGCACAGTGCCACAGCAGCACACCTGTCTCTTCTCCCTTTGTAACTAACCAGTCTGTGTATCTCTGAAACCTGATTTTGCAGCACTGCTGGATTCCAGGCTCTGTCACAAGGCGTGGTTGCTTGGTTCAGCTGTAGCTATAAACACCTGTAAGAGTTCAAGAGTTCTTCCTCCTCCATTCCTCTATCATTGTCATCACAACTCTCATTTCTTAATTAAATGTCCACACACCAGCTGAACACTGGGATGCAAGCATGTTTCGAGGGTCTATGTGTTAGTATCTGATTGGCTGGTGGATGGGGTGACTCTGTATAGACACCAGAGTAAGGGCCAGAGCTCGACCCGACTTTGATTCACACACAAAGCAGTCTCATCGCTGCTGGTGTGAAAGTGAACTGGCTCCTTTACAAGGATGTGAGAATGGTCAGAGCTGAAAGGTTTAGCCAATTAGGTGCCCCACCTGCATCTGGACTAAAATCTCAGCGGGAAAGCAGGGGGCAGGGCCAGCCTCTGATTAAAGAGCCGATAATCAGTCAGCCAAATCATTTTCTTTGTTGGAAAAGCAGGCTGACGCAGAGATCAATGGTGAGAAAGACCATAACTGACCCCGGGTCTTGTGAAGCTGCTGTGAATGGCCGTAACTGGCCGCAGCTTTTGCTGTGAACCCTGGAGTGCGGAGCAACCAGCCAGTAATTAGGTCTTGTGCAAAGTGTGACAGGTTGATGCCAGAGTGTGTGTGAAGTGGCCAAACTGTTCTGCGGTATGATGCTATGATGGTATGATGAATACAAGCTGGAATGTCACCCACCTTATTTGGATGTTACAGTAATTAACACCATGTGCCCTGCGGTGGTTCCCTGGCAGAGGATCAAAGCCGTAAGCCATGGCCAACCTCAACAGTCCCTATCAATATTACTTCATAGGGCCAAGTTTTACTGCATATTCCTGTACTATACTGTGCAGCACCATCACTCTCTCTTGAGGCTCCAGGCAGAAGTACCTTAACATAGGATGAATGAAGTATGCTGTAAACACTTGTTGTCCTACTGTTGAACGTATACCAGTATGTTGAATTGTGAGCCCAAAATTAATTTGCATGTCCAATGTTGGGGGACCACGTTTCCCAGCACCACTCAGACTTGTTGTGTGATGACGGAGAGATGATTCACCACGACGGCTTGTATTTCGAAGCTGTCAGAGTGATTTGTGGCTCTCCGGTGTTCTGAGAGCAGATTCATGCAGTATTTCAGGCCGGGAACAGGATCTTGACAGTCACTTTGGAGGGACTGCGTCAGACACATTTCTGTGTTTATTCAGCTGTATAAGTTGACTTGCGTTGATAAATCAGGTGTGAGAAACAAGAACACAAACTAGTTCCGGTGTTTGTTATTGTTTTGAACACTAGTTCAGATCCTTGATGTCGGCTTTTTGCAGTGGTCAGAAGTGGAGAACAGCTGGTCGATCATCTGTTTGTGTGTGTGTGTGTGTGCATGTGTATGTGTGTGAGTGTGTGTGAGTGTGTGTTTCTAACGGAATAGACTAGGGTTGCTGATAATGAGGGGTTTGAGGACCTGAATGCAAGGCGTGCCTCCCAGCCCAGTGCACCGCTGATCCTGACTAATGGATCGGAAGAAACTGATTGACAGCCTCCTTTAATCAATCCCCCTTTTAACAGACAGGAACACTTAAATTATTCCCCTTCACTGGCTAGAGAAAAAATACTGGCTACTTAACAGAGGAGGAAGAGAAGGAGCAAGGGAGTGAGAAAAAGATAAATAAAGAAATATAGATAGAGAGAGATAGAGTGAGAGGGAGACTGAGAGAAAGGGATACAAATAGAGAGGAAGCGAGAGAAAGAGAGAGATGATGAAAGGGAGACAGACATAGAGAGGAAGAGACATGTGCAAGAGAGCAGAGATGGCACAAATAAAACAATCCTCAAAAATTCAACCAGACTGCCAGACAAAGAGAAGTGGTTTGAAGACAATGACAGCTCATGACCTTTCTGTCGGACCATCCGGGGTATTACTCATATGGGCTGTAAGGCACCACTTTGGGAAGCTTTTCAGACTAATTTAGCTCAGTTAAGTTTCTCAGAACTCAGAAATCTCTTCTTGACCATAGTTAATGGTACATCTCTTTCCCTGAACAGGGTGCTAATAATCCTGAACGTGAATGATTGTCTGTTACACTGAAACATTATTCTTCTATAGACGACCTTTCCATCTTCCAACTTCCATAGAAAAAAACTACTGATTAGTTATGATATTATCTTCCAAGTTTCCCCTCTCTCTTTTGCACCTGGGATAAGAGACTTGGCACACCAGGGTTGTCCTAGCCAGGCCATCAGACATACTTCACACTAGACAAATAAAGAGGCCTTTTCAGTCGGGCATAGAGAAGGCCCTTGCATCGCTGCAGGGCCCCGTTGCTAAGGCGTTAGGCCTTTCTATTGCCAGGCTTCTGTTGCTAGGGATGGTGCCTCTCTCTCACTGCAGGTTGGTTGCTAGGCAAGGCGAAGAGCTGGAAAGTGCATGCGCCTGGGTCTGGCTGTATTGTTCTGCCCGGCGAGACATCTCTGTCCGACAGGAGCCATGATTGACATTTCCCTGCCTGCCTCACGATGGCCTCCTGCCCCTGGGGGACCTGGAACCTGCTGGGTGGCAATCACACACACACACACACACACACACACTCACGCACACATACACTCACTCACACACATACTTACTCACTCACTCACTCACTCACACCCACACTCACTGACACACACAGACACACATGCTGTATCTTTGAATGAGTTGGAGTGGGTGAGTCCGTCAGGGTGGGCCTGCTTGACTCTTCAGTGAAAGCACACATTCTTTCACAGCCAGGGGATGGTCCGGGAATTGTCACTTGTCATCCAGTTAGAGTCTGTGGAGACTGTTCAGTACACAGAGAAGCCCCTTGTCTCTCTCCAGGTACACCAGCCATGTCTCAGGAAGGTTGATGAACCTGACACTTGTTTTTACAATAATTCAAGCATACCGGGTTGCTCTGTAAGGCAGGCCAATCAAGATGCAATGACTGAAGTGACACAATACCTAAAAGCCTTCGAGATCTACAAGATGCTTTGACTGTGTCTGGATTTTCCTAGAATCCTACAGCATTTTCTGTACAGACAGCTGGTATATCCTTCCTAACACATTCTTATGCATGCAAATGAGAGGGGAGGGGCCTGTCTGTGGGCGGTCGGACTGTCCAGCAGTGACTGGCGGAGAGATGAAAGGGAGCGAGAGAGACAGAAAGGGCCCGCTACTGCCCACAGCGTCCCTGTGGAGTTGGGAGAAAACCTGAAAGTGGCCCCTGGTGGCCCCTTCTTACCACCAGACATGCATATTCAGTGACACATGCAGATGTATGCAGAGTGAGAGGCGTGGGAGTAGAGGTTTATGAAGCTGTGGTCTGGCTGACTGTCAGGGACAAAAAGCAGAGTACATGCCTGTCTTCACTGAGGCACAGACTCTGGACCAGGGGAAGGCGGGGCGAGGGTGGATGGGGGGGGATGCACAGTGAGTGGCTGGAGGTATGACAGCTTCAATGGGGTTCCAGACATCGAGGTTAGATGTCATTCTTTGCCAGTGGGCTGATGTTGTGGAGGGCCCAATAGCTGTTGCATGTCACCCAATGCGTGGGAATGAATTTCAGATTTGATCGGACGTGGATGTCAACACCCTGATCCTTTGTCCTCTGGGCAGTGGTGAGGTTGCAAACAGGATTTTGTAAATGTTACAGGATTAAGTATGTCAAAATGATGACAATGATGATTTACAACTAACATGGATAAATCTTCCACTCTTTACTGCTACTTTTTGTAGAACAGAAAACTGTTCTACAAAAGCTAGATTTTAAATCTAGAACATTCAAACCTATAACTCCATTGGGTGATTTCTGGACTTTGGAAACCCATCATAATATAAATGACTTTTTATCTAGACTTTCTACTCTAATATTAAGTCAGTATTGAAACAGCCTTTACTCTTGACAGCTTAGTTGAGTTGCTTTCAGAGGGTTTCAGCTGCACTGCTTGCAGTTCACAGGCAGGCAGACAGGGGGCAACCTACTCACACTGCAAAAACAGACAAGTGCATTGGAGGCAAGGAGAGCAGGGGAGAAGGAGGGAGGGAGGGAGCGGGGAAAGAGGGGTGTGTGAGTGTTCTCTGAGGAGGGGTGGGTGTTTGGGTGAAAAGAGACAGCGTGTGTATTGTTGGAGCCCCTGACTCGCCACCCTGGAGAGATCCCGGTTCCCACGGTCCACTCAGAAAACAAACGCACCCCCCCCCCCCTCACAGGCAAACACACACACACAGTGATGTCATTAATTACCATAAAAATGAGTGCGACAGCGAGCGAGCGTGCGTCTGCCAGCAAGTGTTGTGTGTGTGTGTGTGAGAGAGAGGGAATCGGAGGGAACGAGAGAAAGAAAGAAACCATTGTCTGCCTTGAAAATAAAGAAATCTCCACTGAACCATTGTAAATGAGGAAGGCAGAAAAATGAACCAAAATACGAGGCTGTGTGAGTGAGAGCTGTGCTGTCACATCCTGTCAGGGTCTCACAAAACCTGATGTCCACAACCTGCCCTTCAAGGCCACTGGCACACACCCTGCCTCTCTCCCAGACGCTGGCACACACCCTGCCTCTCTCTGGGCCACTGGCATACCCTGCCCCTGTGTGTGTGTGTGTATGTGTGTGTGTGTCTGTGTCTGTGTGTACTTGTGTATTTGTATGAGTGCATTCGAGTTTGTGTGTGTGAGCACGTCATATATTATGACACAAAGCATATTGGTCAACAATGCGACCATAAACAAACTAAAAGAACATTATTTTGTGTTTCACATTAATGCATGTACAATGTACATTTACAATGTTCCATCATCATTAGTCAAAGTCTAAGTGTTTTAATTTTCAAGTGAAAAGTAAACCATAAGGTATTTCTGAACAATGAAATTCTTTGGCATAAAAAATAATATCCTAAATCATTATATACACACTTACCTTATAAATACATCTGTATGTACATTACATGTATACAGTCTATAAATCACTAAAAATAAAACATTTTCTTTTGAGGATCACAGTGTTCTGAAATGTGTGTGACATGCTCCAGAACTCAAGGTACCTTCATCAGAGGAGTGTTGTGTTAGCAGAAAAGTCCTCACGACACCAGTCTGCCAGCTCTCTTTGAGCAGGGACTCACATTCCTGTTTATTAAATGTGCAGCCACATGAATGCATGGGAGCCCACCTCATCAAAGCCCAAACAGATAATTGCTACTATTTGATCTGCAGTCTCTCCAAGGACATTCAGTGGTAATTAGAAGCTCTGATTGGAGCAAAAGCGGGGGACGGAGGGAGGGACGTGAGCTTTGTCTGTCTTGCTCCGAGTTCTGTTCTCAGGGCTCCGCGTTCTGTCGACGCTGCCGGGATCAGAGTCCCACAGTCTGAGAGGCTCCTTGTCTCTGGACGAGGTCCGTCTCTGTCTCTGGGAGAATGTTCATCTGGCCCTTATCCTCCCAACTCATCAGGCATCCAAATGAACAGAAACAATGCAGAGCATTGAGGGTGGGAGATGGACAAACTGAGGCCCTTTGCTCTGACTGCTAATGTTTATGGAGTGCGGGAAGTCTTAACAGAGAACTTGTTGTTAAACTCATTATGGTAGCCAGGCATGCTACCTTTAGAGCGAGGGCCACACAGCTCTGTTGGTTTGTTAGCGTGGGTCTTTGTGTTGTGTTTGTGTGTTTGTGTGTATACAGTATGTGTGTGAGGCGGCGAAACAAATGGAGGGAGAGAGATAGCGAGACAGAAAATGTGTGTGTGTGTGCATGTAAATCATGCACACACACACAGTCAGTTGGCTGAGCCGTGAGGGAGTCGGGCTAGTAATCCAAAGGTTGCCAGTTCGATTCCCGGTCATGCCAACTGACGTTGTGTCCTTGGGCAAGGCACTTCACCCTACTTGCCTCGGGGGAATGTCCCTGTACTTACTGTAAGTCGCTCTGGATAAGAGCGTCTGCTAAATGACTAAATGTAAATGTAAATGTAAATGTGAGAGAGAGCAAGAGAAAGAAGGAGAATATGAAAAGAAAATATTGGCAAAAACTAACAAAAAGCAATACAAGGGAAAACACTGTCAAATGAAAACATGTTTATTTCATTCATGACAAATACTGATCAAATAATGAAGGAATATCTCAAGAAGTATCATTAGAAAGACAAATCCCTTGCTCCCCAAACACCTACTGTACAACCTGGCGAGGCTGACACATCTAGAGGATGGAGAGGCTGAGACAGGTGTTACCAGCAGATGGTGCCACTGTGGCACAGACGGGCTGCATGCATCTGCGCCTCAGGATGCTGCGGGCAATACATACATTTTAAAGACTACTTTTTTAGTTCATTTGGAACGATTTACATTACCAACACAATTTATTCATATACAACTTTATTAGCCTATTTTAGAACAGTCTACATTCGTAACCCAATACATTCATGTGCAGCTTTATTATTTCATTTTACTGTAGAACAGTGTCAATTCCTAACCCAATACATTCATACAAAACTTAATTCTTTTTTTTAAAGTCTACATTCTCAACACAATACATGTATATACAACTTGATATATTTATTTTGGAATAGTTTAGATACCCAACCTTCTACTAGCATGTTGCAGCCGAGGTAAGAGGGGCAGTAGCAGGTCAGCTGGTGCCAGCTCAGGCTGCATCACACAGACTCCTGCCTCTGCTGCTTCCTGCTTTGACAAGATATACATGTTAACATCTCCAGGTGTGTATGTGTGTGTGTTGGAGTGTGTGTGTGTGTGTGTGTGTGGGGGGGGGGGGGCGATGAGGTTGGTCCTCCAGTGTTTAATGGGCCATGTAGATAACGGTGTGCATGCACATACAAATTAAACATACATAATTGAAATCATGTTTATGTAGAAATGGTCACAATATTTTTGTTTCTTCCTATTAATAAGAGACATGAAGTGGATTTAAAATGGTGGTTTGCCTGAATTACTACGGAGCTGTTAGTCAGTAACATAATTTATATGTAAATTCAATAACTTAATGTTTTAATCATTCACAAAGTTCAAGAGTTCACAGGTCAATGCAGACAAAGATTTCACAGGCAGTTCTTTCCTTGAGGTAGCTTCAGAAACAAACATAAAGTCCTTACTAAAAGCATGTCCTTTTTTATACCGAACGTTTCATGGGCATATCTGCACAATGTCCCCCTTTAGACTCTACAACTCTCATCAGGGATTCCTCCAGTCTGCCAGGGGAAAACCAGTCTGACTGAAGGCAAGAGAACTGTTGTGGCATCCTCACACCCACCCAGGCATAATGGAGGGCTTACCCTGTTCCTCCCATTTATTTCCAGACCTTTTAGAGAGAATGAGAGGGGGATAGTCAGTTCTCAAGTCAGTTCTTGTTGTGGGAGTCCAGGCAGTGGTGCTGGACGTGCTAGGGCCTGAATTTATTAGCATGCTGTAGCTGTCCCACCCCAAGCACCAGCACCCCCCCCCTCCCTTCTTACACCCTTTTCCTCAATATCTTTTGTCCTCTTTCTCTCCTCTCTCTCTCTCTCTCTCTCTCTCTCTCTCTCTCTCTCTCTCTCTCTCTCTCTCTCTCTCTCTCTCTCTCTCTCTCTTCTCTCTCTCTTTCTCTCTCTCTCTCTCTCTCTCTCTCTCTCTCTCTCTCTCTCTCCATCTCTCTGTTGTTCTCACTCTCATCCTCTCTTAGGACGATTGCTCCACTGTGTGACTTCCTCCTCTATCAACATGAACTCCTCCTCACATCACCAATATACCCTTAAACACTGCAGTGAATGGAAGCCTCTGTGAACTAACCACACAGTGGAAAATTTGCATTGGTACCTGCGTGAGTGGCGCTCACAGTGAGTGTAGGAAAGTCAGATCTCCCATCTCCAGACGAACAGTTTATTCATTTGTGGCTACTCTGCTCACAGCCTTAAAGAAGAGAAGAAAGTAGGCAGAAATGGAATTAGAATGTACTTCTAGAGCCGAACTCTAAGCCACTACTAATAGGCATGGCGCAGTAAATTGCCCAGGCTCTCTGCGCAGAATAATATAGAGTCTTCCTATAATCTGAAATTTACGTCATGTTACATGACGTAAAATACATATCACATTTTCGAAACACTCGTGAGAAAAAGGCTAATTGCACATGCCTGCAGCTATTCAACCAGATACAAAATTATGATAAGCAATAGCCCCACATTCGATTCAAAGACTGCATTGAAGAATAATTTAAATAAAATGTCATAAAAAATATGAGTATAATAATTTCACTTATATACCACGGATTTAAATGGACATCTATAGCGCTAAGTGACAATAATGGAAGGAAAACATCCCACATCCTTGTTTTGAATAGTTCATCTGTATTAGTCAAAAGTTAGTTGTTACATCACAATATAACAAGACAAACAACCGTAAGAACGCTTTAACCAACAGTTGGTTAAATAATAATAATAATGACATTTAGAGTAGCAATAGTTTTTTGGGGATTACTTTAAAGTGACTCTACACATCCTTGGAGAATATTTCTTTAGGCTATAATTTTCAAACTAAAAATCCTTTCTAATGTATGCTGTAAATGCAGTCAGAGGTTTTCGTGAGACTAAACCCAAAAACAAGTACTAGTATTAATCAAATTCATATATCTCTATATTTTTTTAGTTCGTAGGATTGGATACGTTTGGGTCAAGGACAACTTTAACAGAATTAATGTATTTATTGTTGAAGCCTACTTTTATGTTAAAATCTCATCCCTAAAGTTGCAGCTTTGAATACAAATCGAAAAGAATGAACAACATATGCAATTGGCTACATTTTCGATTCTTCCAGGACTGAAATATAATTTTCGATGCCTAATTAAAACATGCCTATGAGACACTAGCCATTTAGTCTCCTATCTCTTCAGAAATATTAAATCATGATATGACATTAGCTATAGACTTTATAGCTCAAACTTTAAAGCGCTGTATCTTATCTTATGTCATTGTGAAAGCAATGTTTTATAATATTGATACAGCTGAGTGACTGTCAGTCGGAGATACCAACTGATAGACTCGGTCTATTTTTGACGGCCGAGATCAGAGCAAGTCCAATCTGTCAACTCCAGAAACATTGACTTTGTTCTTCTTCACAATGAAACCATAGAAAATATTTGATCATCTCAGTTTCGCTACTCAATGTTTTAGAACATTTTTCATTTGATATGAATCTTATAGCCTATTGGTAAATTCAAGATTCCAGTTGGACTGGTAGGAATCAAAATGACAATGTAGCACTGCGCTGCAACACTGCAAGTTACAGCAGAGGCTGTAGGCTAACTATTTCTCGGCTAATGTTATTAAATCGAGAACACGGGGCCAGCTGGAATATTCCACGCAACTCCTGGACTAAGTAATGTAAAGTATAGCTATAAAGGCGGCTGTGCAACCTATTGCGTGATTTGCCTCCGACTTAAAATCGTTGGTTTGGGACGCTGCCATTCAGAACAAAAAAGTTTGAGAAATTGATCAGATTATGAATATATGTGATTGTTATTGTTGTAAATCTATGCATGGCCTAGTGTTGAACGCTATTGCAAGTGTTTTTGTTTGGAAGGGGAATTTTGTTTATTGGTACCTACGCAGACAGGATTCAGCACCACATTGCATTGGACAGCAACCACACTTGATCTATGCGCGTGCGTGTTCTTGCATGTGTGCCTTAAAATCAGCTTTTCATATGCATTTCGGCATTTCGGATGGCATTGGCAATATAATTCATTTCTGTTTTGAGAAGTTGTTGAGCAAGATGCAACTCTGAACATTACCACAAAACCCAGTTCGTTTCATGGAAGTCATTCCCCTCTTTATTACATAACTGGAATAGAAGAGACTTGGGTCCACATACTTTTCCTCAAGCCCAAGAATATGTTCTTCATATTTTTTGTTTTGTTATTAAGGCACAATAGACCACGATTTTATGAATTACTTTTATTAAGTGAATGTTCTAAATGTATGTCAAGAGTGTAATGTGTGTGAGTGTTTCTCTTGACAAATACCAGGCTTTTAGTCCTGGCCACTTGCCAAACATCCCACCTTGTTGTTGACCGGGTGCATTACCAGTGTAGCTGGCAGCGTTGAAGGAGTAATTATGTATAAAGGGTTCCACTATGAGGTAAAAGCTGTTGCAGCGGAGCAGCAAGATAATTTCTAAAATGAAATTACACAAAAGAACATCGTATATTTTAATAAAGCCTTATAAAGATGAATTGATTTTGAGCAGATTGCTTTATGCGACAACAGTAAATCAAAGTAATAGGGCCACGTTTGAGGTAGCGCTAGCCATACACAGTATACCGCGAGGATAGGCTTGACCATAAGGTCTGCAGTTAATAAAGCTGCACAGTCTGGGCTGCTGAATGGAAAAGACAGTCCAAGGCAGTTTAAACTTCCGACAACTTTAGACTTCATGGTCAAATATAACGTTCTGGTGCTGGTGAGTTGTCTGACTTTTTGGGGTCACTATTATCAAGCGTTAGGGCTGTGCACACAATCGTGGGCCTACATATGGACAGCACAGCGAAGAAGCTATGGGCTATACTACTAAGAGTCAGGGTCCCGTGCCCAGATGACTCCCCAGGCCCCCTGTCCACGTGAGTGTGAAAGCTCATTTGCGTGACTTGTCTCGGAGGCTTTGTGGGCTGCCAAGCAGTGAGGAATGCCGCTTCTTTCCTGAGGAGGTCGCCTCTGCTCCTAGACAGAAACAAATCTCATCCCTTAACCCTGTCTTTAAGGTACCGTTTGATCCTTCAGTTCCTCTGGCTGTGTGGGGCACTGTTCATAACTTGATATAATCTGGAGATTTCTCTTTTTCTCTCTACCTTCGTATCTTTCTCCCCCTCTTTCACTATTACACACACTATCTTTCTTTCTCTGGAACAAGCAATGTTTCAAGCCAACTTTGCTACTGCTTTTTGTTATGTCCTCATTCTGTCTCTCCCAATTGTCTTTCTTGCTCTATCTCTTTTTTTCTGTATGTAGTAGTGTGCACTTTATATATTTTATGTATGTACTGTGTACTTTCTTTATCTCCTTTTTTTGCATAGCCTATGCTACCTTTCATTTGGTCTTTTTTCTGTTTAGCATGAGTATGTTAGAGTGTGCGAGAGAAAGAGAGAAAGAGCTTTTCGTAATAGCGGTTCAATCATTTGCTCCATACTGTATGTTGAATCTTCAGACAGAGGCAGGTCTTCAGCCTCAGTGAGGTTTTCTCTTATTGTGAGATTGATCTGAAAAGACTGAAGAGTAAGCAAAAAGCGTTCTAATTGTATGGAAGCGCGGCTCATTCAGGTGATGAAAAGGGACTTGTAGTGTCATAGCAGCCCCTTAAATTTGCCAAATAAGGATCAGTAATGATGAGGTGAGAAGCAGTGAATGCCCTAAAACAAACTATATAGGAGCCCCACTAAAGCAGCCGGCAGCTTCAGATATATTAAATTACCATGATTAGGACTTTAGGCATGGTTCAAGCCTGTTTGAGAGGCTGGGGAGCCTGAAAGTGGTGCTATTCATGTCTGGGGAGGAGGGTCAATAGGTCGGGGAAGTTCACAGGGCCTGTTTCTATTCTTATGCTAACACAGACTACAGGCCCTAATGCTCACTGGCTTGGAAGACATAAATGATTGGGCAATAATCCGTAGCTCTCCATGGTGGGGGGAGTTGCTCTATAGCTAATTGCGCTCTGCCTGCTCCCCTTTCAGTGGGCTGGCAATAATGATGTCTGTAAAAAGCCAGGGCTGTTTTCTCTGCTCCACTCTCTGTTCCCTACTTGCCGCTAGAAAGGTACACGATTGTGTTTTGATATCACTGCAGGCTGGAGATTTCAGAGGTTCCGTAGTAGCACTCTGACATCCTAGGACTCCTCTTCCTTCGCATTAGGACATTAATTGCTCACAGAACATTATGAAGTTTGCTATAAGTGGGGGGGGGGGGGGGGGGGGGGGTTAACACAAAACATTTTCTTATGGAAATACATTTGTTTTGCAGAACATGAGCAGATAGGAGTTGATGACAGGATGAGGTGTGTCTGGCAAAGTGTTGATATCTTGTCTGCCTTCCCACAACAACTGTGCAATTGTAATTCTAAAGCAACTTTGAGAGTGCAGCTATGTAAGAAACCTAAATTGTAACGACAAGTATTTCATTTATTTACATATCGTACCATCGCACACAAAGGAGTGTTTTGTTCCTCTGCGGCATGCCTGAAGATTAATTTCTCAGCAATGGTGAGTCGGAGGACCCTCAATGCCTCCCTGTACAATGGGGCCCATCTATCTCCTTATGACAAGCAGAAAATCTGAGCAGAACAAATGAATGAATACAAACGATCACCGAGTGCCATGAAACAGAACACCGGCAGTCAACTGCTCCTTAGGAGTTCTTCTGGTGATGTTTGGCCTGTCTGTCCGTCTGTCCGTCTGTCCGTCTGTCCGTCTGTCCGTCTGTCCGTCTGTCCGTCTGTCCTTCTGTCCGTCTGTCCGTCTGTCCGTCTGTCCGTCTGTCCTTCTGTCCAATCACAACTGACCAAACTTAGAGAAAACATCTATCAAAATCTCTAAACATAGCAATGCAACCTATTTCTAATAAAAGCTTGTGCATCAAAGTCAAGCAATTTTTTCCATAGTGACATTAAATGTGGATCATAGTCCAAAACCATGTGTCAGAGTGTGATCACACATTCTCTGTCATCCTCAAATCACATCCCTCTCGTCAATAGACCATTCCTATTGGCCACTGGGGAATAGATGGGCCACCCACTTAAACCTGGGTTGTGACCTCTGACCCTGTGTGTTCTGTAGGACCCTAGGGAGATCCATAGCAACACTCACATCTAGCAAGCTAACAAGTACCTGTCTGTCTACCCCCCAGTTTCATCCTTTAGATCTGTGGTCAATTCATTATGTATTTTAATATTCAACATTTCGTAAGTTGTATACAAATGTATACAACTTTTTTCTTTTTCTTTTTTGCTGTTTTGATATTTTAATGATAAATGTCAAACAAATTGTGTCCATGCAGTTGGGTGTCTTAATAAATTGCTTTTCAACAAATTATTTACAAAATGAGGGGTCAAGCTGTCCTCCCTGCCCTTTGAATGGACAGGTCATGTCTGGTGAGTGACCAGAGCAGAATTGTCTGGAAATTGCCGTGTTGAGGAATGAGAACGTAAACAAAGAATCCTTTCATAGTTTTTTTGTGATGTCTCCAATCAGCCGAACCAACATGACATGTTTATCATGGCTTACTTGAACTATTCATTTCCCATTTGCTCATTCTATGGTCCCTGGTACAAAAAAAAAAAAAAAAACTTCTCTTTAAGCTGTATTGCTGAATGGTTTATTGGTCCACTAACATAGCCTGTAGAATAAATTGCATAAATTCATGATTTGCATTACGTGTTATTAATTTGCTAATTTATAGATTGTACGATTTCGCCATGTTTAGATTTTTATTTTACTATTATCATAAGTATTTGTTATAATTTCCCCCCTACGTTTGGATTTTTTTTTACCGAAGTCGCGGTATATCCACTTCAGCTATGTTCTTTCATGTACAAAGTAGCCTAGGTGTACAGAAATATGAGTCTAATGAGGGAGCTATTGCTTTTACAAATCTTCGTTTTGAAATTAGACATATCGTGAAATTACGATAGGTCGTATATCTTTCTGTGAAATTCCTATGTATTTTAACATTTATTTTGTTGTGAGGACATATTGTGCTTTCCGCTCATTTATCTTAGTTATCCTAAATAAAATGCAAATAAATGCTAACTAAATTAATCGTAGTTATTGGAATTATGGTAGATCATTTGACATTATATTATATATGTTATATTCACGTTCACATCATTCGAGGTATGTCGACCTCGCTTTAGGGCCCTCCTGGGATATGTTTCGGGTCAACCTCAGATCCAGTGTCAGTGAACTCTTGGCCAAATTATTCTCTCGTGGACACGAGATGACCTTGCCATAAGTTGCTAGACGCTTCATGTTGGATGCGAACGGAGGCAATGTCATGCAAACCAGCAAAGGGACTGAAATTAATTGATCGCTTACCTTAATAATATACAAATCCATCTTGCTTCATGTTATGTAATGTAGCCTGATAGAGTGAACCATGTCGATCGCATCCTCTTCGGAAAAATGTGGTTCGGTGGGCTTGCATTTCCATGTAATAAAAAGGCATTTTACAGACCTCCACGCGCTGCTTGTTTTCAGACGCTGTCTGGAGTCAACTGTCGAATGAGTGGCGATACTCGCAATTAAGGCATAATTAAATCCTGCAAACAAACCAGCCGGAGTCATCTGAAGGAGGTCTGCGTCTTCCTGCTTTAACTTCTCAAGTCTTCACACAAAGCATGATTGTTATTCTTTCATTCTTTTACAAACTAATTATGTGACAAGCAGTCTTGGATTGCTTTTGGTATTGACAGTCACACAATGGATTGGGATTCAAACATTTGTATCTGTAGAATTTTTGTTAAGCATGTTTGTATAATAAAAAAAATCGTAGGCTACTAGAGTCATGTTTATAAGTTTCCTCCCAGCTCAGAGACCTGTCCATGGTCCTGGCAGACATCCTTTTAGATCACACTCTAAAGATCGTGCCTACAAACATTTGATATCCAATAAAGACCAACAATAATCACAAATTCCTAAACATATTATTTATTCATGTAGGGTACCACCATCACAACTCAATAAAATATATATATAATAAGAGTAAGACACACACATCACATTCATCATGTCCTTTAAATGTGCAGAACTGTCACAATTGTCCATCAAATATTCAGTGAATGAGAAGGCTATTTCGATCTGTGTCCGTATATTGAATTTCACAGCATTTCCTCTGCCTGTACAATGCTGAATTGAAATACAAACATATTGCACATAGAAAGAGACATAACTGGATATGAAGGTTGGATTTGAAGGCTATCCATAGATAGTGAGTCATGTCCATCACATGATGGATCTGTCCTGATAGCCACTCTGATACCACAGCAAAATCAACAGTCCTTAAATAACAGACAACAGCAGATACTCATTTGCATGGGACAGTCAAGGATCTTTGTAGATGTGACTGGAATTTCCCTTGCTACAGTTCCACTCAAAGACCCATCACAAAACATGGATCTGCATTTTGTGTGTGCATTTTCATATAATAGGACTACAATAATACTGTTTAGTATGGGACAGTGCATCCTGTGTGCAATACATATGCTTCTTATTTATACAACTTCTGCAAATGAAGGGATTCTTCACAACGTCCTTTTCATGTGGACTTATGTATGGGGCAGAGCACAGAAATAGCATGTTCTCCATTTCTTCCTCCTCTTTCTCATCCTCCCCCTTTTTCTGTGACTCCTCCTCTTCCCCTTCTTCTCCCTCTTCATTATCTTCTTCCTCCTCATCTTGGCCTGGGAACACACAATGACAGATGCAAAATGTAAATCAATCACTTTTATCAAATGGCTTTTTTCCTAAATTCTCTAAATGTTTGAGAACACATTTTGCATGTTTTGCATGGACATGTCAGTGTTGGTTCCTCCAGTCTGTCACCCACTTAACAAGTACAGTAGCTAAACAAATCTATCTGCATGTCTCCTCCAGTTCTGAATCCATGTGCAGAAGCTGTCTGCCCTGCGCCATTACCAATTTCACCAAATTATATATAGAGAGGTTTCTGGACAATTGAGTCCCACAGGGAGACTTTGCCAGACCCTTTCTCTGACAATTTTCACCCTCTCCCTCATTCAAACACTCTCTCTTTCTTTTTCTGCCTCCACAATACAGGATCTTTCTCTCTCTCTTTTCTTTTTTATGCTCCCCCTCAGCCTCAGACAGCATGCAGCTTATGCAAATCGTCAGCCTTTTATGCTCGATTCACGTCCTCAGACCTGAATGAGACCTCAACAAAACACACACACGCACAGGCACATATACACACACATGCTCTCCCTCCCGCGCTCATTCCTTGTCTTTCTTCCTATCGTCATCGTTTATTTAAATGTTACAGATACACACATCCCCCTGTGTGCTCCCTCAGACCCAGCCTCATCTTTACCCTCCATGTGGATCTGGGAGCTTACACCTGATTGGATGATCCCAAGGATGGGAGCATGGCTCAAAGCTGTCGAAGCCTACCAATGCTGCACTGCTCCTGTCCCAGGGAGTGAGGGATGGAGGGAAAGAGTGGGTTTGGGAGGCAAGGACAGAAAGATGGAGATAAGAATAGAGGGATGGTGGGTAGGATGGAAGAAGACAGTGAGGTAGGGAGGTATAGTGCATGAGAGATGGGAAGGGAGGTAGGGATTGATAGATGGATAGATGCTGTGAGTAGGCAACGGAGTTAGGGAGAGAAGCAGACGAAAGGGAGGAGAGGAGGAAGGGAGGGAGAAAGGAAGGGGAGGGCTAGCAGTCTGATGAATGTGAAATACTTTTTGCTCCTATGTTCCCAGGCTCTGGGACGAGTGTATGCGGGTGGGGGTGGAGGTGGGGGGATGGCTCGGGGGGAGACAGGTTGGGGGGTGGGAGGGGCAGGAGGGGGCCATGGAAGGATAAGGATGGGTGGGTGAGGGGGGGGTGGGTGGGCAGGTCGCTGTGCCCAGCTGTACAGGAGCCTGGGGGACTTGTCTCACACACTCTGACAGGCTGTCCCATTCACCAGCACATAGCTGGGCCCGCCACCACTGCTGCCATAACAACCCCCAGCCCCTCTGCCATAGCAACGCCACGGAACACAGAGCCCCCCCAGTCTGGCTGCCTGGGACACTTTCATGGGGGAAGGAGTGGAGGAGAGGGGAAGGGGAGGGAGGGGAGGAGGGAGCATGGCTGGGATGGTGACAGATGTAGATGAAGAAGTGTGGAGTCTGGATCAGGAGTCTAGACAGTCCCGTGAACTTGAACTTGACATGCAGCCTTAATGGGAATGATGAGCCAAAAAACATTCTTGCTCTAAAGTTCACTTTGTTTTAATGTATTATATATGACATGGAACAATTATGTGGTCAGTAGGATAAAAATAAAATATTTTCTAAACGTCCTAATGTGAACTCAGTAAGGGCTGCATCTAAAGGCCCTGGTTCTCCGACCCACGCTGCCGTGGGAAAAAAAGACAAGTGAAAGATCCCCTGTCGTTGCTACAAAGCTGAGAACAGCCTTGGTGGGATAATCCTGTTTATCTGCCAGATTAAGACAGGCTGCAGCTGAGCTGTCCTAGAGGGTGGAGAGAAGACAGGGAGACTAAAACACACAAGCTCCATGAAGGGAGAGAGTTCAGCCCGCTTAAGGGACAGGCTTTGACAATGACATTGACTTGAGGCTTTAATGGCGGCCATCAAATGAGTCAGAACCGCTGCTTTTGTGTTGTGTTGTTGGCTTTGGCCTGGGTCGGGTCATAAGCTGTTCCGGACCTGGAAACCTCATACTGTGTCAGGGGGTTATGCAGTGTAGGGCCATTCACTGGTGTATCACGAGACAGAGTCTGGAGGAGAATGTTGAGGCTCTCCATCCCCAGTCTGCTTTCATCATGGCTCGTCTCTCTCCAGAACACTAGACCTCATCAGAAGAGAGGGTTTTTTCAGAGGAACAATGGAAGTACTTTTGAAAAGCAGCACCTTGTTGTAGGTCTGATCTCTTGTCTTGTATTTGAATGGTTTTCCAGGAGACTTGGTGTGATGGAGGTTCCAGACCGATCCCAGACACCAGTTCACCTTCTCTACTCACACACCATCTGCAGCTGCAGACACATGGCTACTCAGACACATTCTCAGACACTTCAGCCCCTCCCCCTGCATACACACACACACACACTCAAGCATACGGACACAAAAAAATAAATCAATGCAAGCACTTCCACACACATACACAAACACAAAGACAGTAGACATACACAGGGGCATGCAATTTATCAGTCCACTATACTTCTGTCATACTGGGTAACTGTAACTCTCCCTCTTTAGTTTTTAAATGCATGACTCTCTAATAGCAGTATTGTATGGATGTTTGGCAGTGAAATATAGTTGCCCGCCCCCTGGTGAAAAAAACAACAACTTCCCCTTCCTTCTTTCTCTCTAATTCTCCCTCTCACAAACTACTTTTAGGAGGTTATAAATTGTGATCGCCATTTAATGAATAGTCTGTCTGACAGTGGCAGGACGGGATCCCTGTTAGCCGTCTGCCACCCTGCTCAAATGTGAGATTAGATTTCCAGCACCGATTTGTACTGTACCATTCTTTACAAAATAAGCTTCTCAATGGGATATTTGTTGTTTTGCTCATCCTGTTTCAGTGAAAGGGAATCATTCCAAAATACATATATAATTCCATTGAAAATTGTAAATGAGTGCACATTTATGAGAGGCATAGAACATTAGGCTTACTCTAAAATGTGCCTGGAGACGTACATCTAATATTCTCTCTCTCTCTCTCTCTCGCTCTCTCTCTCTCTCTCTCTCTCTCTCTCTCTCTCTCACACACACACACACACACAAAATCACATACACCCACACTCACACCAAAACTCTCTCACACATATAGACATAAATATCAAGAAAACAAAGGGGACCATCCTGACTGCGTTGCTAATTCATGCATGTGTCTGGTTTGGGGCTCCTCTCCCAGCCCTGTCCCCCCAGTGTCTCCTGCAGCACCCACACAAGACACACAATGGTGGGAAAGAGGGGTGGTGGACCTCTGTCAAGTGCACTCCTCACAAAGCAGCTATTGTGGCAGAGGGGAGCCAGGAGCAGAATGATAATGTGGACCCTTGTGCAGTTTAGTATTTACCAACAGGCAAGATACAGCTGCAGAACCCAGCCTGTCTGCCTGGGTATACAGCTCTAGATCAAAGCTCACAGTCCTGCTCTTAACCTTGCTCTGCTCTGCTCTTAGTTTTGCTCTGCTCTGTATGTCAGCTTTCCTACTACTATGTACCATACCTACATGTGACCATGGCAGAGGACTCTTGGTATTTAGTGTGTGCGCGCGTGTGCTCATGTGTGCAAGTGTGTGTGTATGTGCGTATGTGTGTGTATGTATAAACACTGCAGACGGATGTAATCAAGCTGGCATTACACTGTCCCTATGCGTATAGAATACATCTCATTCAAATCAACACGCCTTTTGTTTCTGCCTCACAGGGTGTAATTAATGTCACTGATTAATTCCTTGTGTTTCCTTGGTTGTCTTGGGTGTGTGTGTGAAGCTGCAGCTTCTGCAATCACTGCTGAATCTACAAGCCACTGCTTTGGAGCTGTTCATGGTGCTGAATTAGATTCAGAGGACAATAGCTACAGTATTCACTGACAAGCCCCTGATTACATACCAACCAGCCTACTACCACATACACACAAGTCAATGCACACACACCAATGCACAGACACACATATGAGTACATATGCTATAGCCTACAATTAGGTGCAAACAATAAGTGTAAATGAAGGAGGGGAGCTGCATGTGAATAGTGTGGCCTTCCGTAAACATCTAGACACACTTTGCATGCGAATAATTCAATAAATATACAGTCTGTCAGTGGATTCTTCTATCTATAAACAGTTATACACAGCAAGTAATTTGTTTTGAGAGTGTGTTCAATAAGGCCAAGGGACCACACTGACTCTAATGACTTCTTGCTCAAAACACACTGCTTTTTGCACTGCATTACAACATGGTATCTTGTACATTTGTATTTTTTGTAATATTTGTATTTTTATATTGTAATTTACAGCAACTTATATTTTATTTTATTGAATATTTAATTCTATTCTAATCCCACTTAGTACTGCTAGTTTATGTACCCTTAGTATAGTTAGTCCACATATTTAAATTTTAGGTATATGTTTATTGTATGCACCTTCCAGCAAATTCCTTGTCTGTGCAAACTTTCATGGCGAATAAATCCCATTCTGATTCTGATTCTGATTCTGATAAATATACCAGACAGCCCTCTGAACTGTGTGACTCATTGTCATGGTCGATAACTGTCGGCTAATCAGCTCAATGCTTGAAAATTATTAATTAATTGATCAAAACAGCATATGATTAGCATTAATGATGTGCTGTGGCTTTGGATTATAAACTGTTAAATTGTCATATTGCACAAGGGCATACAAATACTTTCAATCTATTTTGCTCTCTGTCTTTCTCTGACACTCTACATTTTGCTCTCATACTCTCGGGAGGATGCACACACTCACAAACTAGAGACACACATGCACACAAACACAAACATACATACGACCCCCCCAGACACACACACACACACAATGCCCTGAGATGTTCTAAATTATGTGGCAACATAAGATCCTTCGTAACGAGAGAATTAAACATTGTGTGTCTGCTCTTGTCCTCTGCCAATGGTTCTAATCTTTGGGTGCCCATCCCTGTATTCTACCCAGCGACCCATCTGCAAGATAGAGGCCTTGAAAATATGCAAATCATGTCGGAGGAGGCCCCTCCCCCCTACAGAGAGGCTCCTTGTCTAATTAGAGCAGTCTTTGGTATTAAAGGCACAGCACTGCTTTTTGTATTAAAAGGCATGGCGGTTTTTCTTTAGCATATTAAAGGCAAGTGTATTCTTTGTTATGATATGAGAACAGTAATTTTGTATTGTGCCAACAATGAACATGCTGGTTATAATTTATGCATGATGTCTGTGTTGTGGAAACAGAATGGAAAAGAGAAAGCCTTTCATCAAAAACCTGAGAGATTGTTTCCGAGGAGGTGTTTATGTATTTTCTGTCTCATGATGATGTTTTCTTTGCCTTTCATTGATGGATTCAAGCTTACAGTGCAAATAATTTCCCTTCAGCCTCACCCATTTGATTTAGTATTCACTTTGTATTTTAAGGTGTTGCTTGTACTTCCACATCACCATCAATGTTCAATAAAATCGGGGGGGAAATGTCAAAGTAGTTCACAATAGAGAAGGGTTACGGAGCACAAATAGACTTGAAATTATGTATTTTTTTCTTATAGTCTTGCTTAAATGATTACGGCAGAAAGAAATTCTAGCAGTGAATTTGGCCTTTCGTGGATATGGGTGTTGGTTTTAGGAGACAAAAAAAGTGTAAAAAACTTAATATGACATTAGTTGCAGTATAATCAGCGATATTTTATGATGAACCCCAAAATTTGCATATCAAAGACAGTCGTAGTATTTTGAGCATGTCTCCAGCCGCGAGCTATGGAGCGTGGTTGCTGTGGGGCACTGCATGCGCTTGCCACTGAAAGTGAGTCTGCACCTTTAAATGGCACTCCGCGAGCTCTTCTCGTTTCTATGCAATTATGTTAATATGCGCTGCTTGTCTGGTCTTCTTCATTAACGTCTGTGCCTGCATTATTGTTTCATGTAGCCTATTTGTAATCCATGCAAACCGGGCTGCATTTTATTTTTCAAGGTTTTATTTGTGTGTTTTACAGGGAGACCTGCAGTAGGCCTCCCTTTGAAGCCTTTTCTGCTCAGGATGAAGGTTTATTTACGGGTTTTCTATTGCAGCAAATTATCAAGGTCGTGCTTTGCATTCGTTTTTGTCGGACATCGATTGCAAAATAGAAAGACAAGGTCCTTACTTGATCAGTGAGTATGTGAATAATCTCTTGCTGTTTTCGACAGCAAATATAATCTGTAAATGTATGAGAAGATGCTTTAGATATTATTTAGCAGTTTCTCAATGTTTAAGAATAGTTTAATTCCAAATAAACGTGCTATTTAACCACCACATAAATCTACCATCTACCATTTCATGCTGATTTATTTGCTTGTTAACACATACATTTACCAACATTAATTGTTTCTCAGTTGCCTGGCAACAACAGTCTGTCAAAGGAAGCAATTACTGGCCTTGCCATGAAAACGATTGCGTCTTCTGAGACCTTGATCCTTATTTACACAGGTAGTCTAGGCCTACACTACTCTTAAACTTCAACAGAACAGTGTGGGCTAAATCTACCAGGCCAGACATAATGTAACAACTAAAATAACTAAACTAAAAGCAAAAATAACTAGGCTATATTTTTCATAAAACAGTGGTCTGTAAATACAACATTTTTATGAAGCCCTTTGAAGAGGCTTATATCACAAAAACTTTGAAAGACTGACTTTTTTTGTAAAACACAATGTATGGATTAAACAAAATGGAAATACTGTATACAGACCTCCAATATCCCTATCAGTTTCGACAGCATGAGGGCCAGTATGAAGGCCTGGTGTATGAGCGTTTCAGTTCACAGGCTACTGACACATACAGGAGTTTCAGATGGTCTACAATGTGGACAGACACACAACATTTATGGTTTGTGAGTTACACTAAAATGACCAACTAAAAGAAGCAAGGTCTGGTTGTGACTGAGGGCCACAAGGACATCATTTTCTTTATGCTCACTTGAGATGTAGTTTGGGAGATTGTAGACATTTATGCGTATATGCTTGAGTGGGTGTGAGTTGGCGAGTGAGTGTGTGGGTGTGTGTGTGTGTATTTGATTAAATACAATTACTTGATGCAAAAAATGAATTTCGAAAATAGACTATAAATATAGATACAGTATTGAACCGTGATGCTGAATTGTTGCACAATGACACAGTGATCAGGTGAAAGAACAGAACAACAGGAACATAAGTCAGTCTTCTCTGTGTCCTGGCCCTCTCAACCCCTGTCATCTATGCTCTCATCTATGTCCTCTATCTATGGGATGCTATGGAAGGAACAACTCTGATAGAACCAAATGATGCTTACCTCATGCCAACACAGCCATTTTAGGAGCAGCAGCAGAGGGAGATTTCTCCATCAAGATGGCTTCCGTGGCTCAGCTAAGTCAGTTCCATAGAGTCCTCTATCAGCAAGGGGGGGGGGGGTGCTGCTGTAACTGGCAGCTCCTTTGTCCCTGTTGGCACAGGGTGGGGGCGTCCTTAGTCGTCCGTTTCTCCCAGGGCACAGATGGCAGCAAAGGCTTCCGGTGATGGAGATTTAGGATGAGAAGGAGGAGAAGACGGACTATTTTTTCCTCTTCTTTATTTTATTCTCCTCCTTTTTGGCGATTGGGCCACTTTCCCTCTCTACCATCCAGACCTGGTGTGGCACTGTGGAAAAAATAAGGCACAAAACAGACACCTTTTTATTACTACCATGCAAATGCCATGGCAACTGCTCCATAACATCTTTCTGAAGAAATACAGGGACAGAATTTTTTTTATTTCTCCGATAATTTCAAGCCACAATGAAATGACTGTTGTGAGAGTGAAGAGAGAGTCCCTCTCCTGGGCTGATGAAGCAGTGTTGATGTTAATGTAAGTGAATGATGCAGAGAGAATACTGCTATTTGGTGTAGTGTAATAGTAGTGGAAATTTGGCAAACAATATCAGCCCTATTGATTCCCTTGTGGTAGGTGTTGGTTTAGCACACATATGAGCCTCCTGTTGTTTCGAATTTCTGGATGGGTGTCAGAGCCGGAGAGACAAAGAGAAGGAGCATCTAGCCAAGGTGGCTAATGTTTCTAATTAAGTACGTAGGAGGAGGGAAGTTCATCAGAAAGTGGTTAAATGGTGGAAAAAAAGATTAAAAGGAAAGTTGTTTATTACTCAAGACAGCTCTGAAAACTGTGGTGTTTATTCTGCCACGTTACTAAGCTGGGAAGATCTAGGCTCTTCACTTTGGTAGCCATGCATCCTGAGTTAGCCATAATCCAAACATGTACTTGAACATGTCCTCTATTATGGAATTAGGACATAAATCTAGTTTCTGGAGGACACATTTAAAATATGCGTGGTATTATTTCAGGTGAACTGAATTTAGCATCAGTGAGGATGATTATCCTGTTGTCAGTCTGAAAAACTAAGACAGAAACACTAAACAATAGAGAAAGAGGAGAAGGAGAGAGCAGGACAGACAAAGAGTGTGAGTGTGAGTGTGAGAGAGAGAGAGAGAGAGAGAGAGAGAGAGAGAGAGAGAGAGAGAGAGAGAGAGAGAGAGAGAGAGAGAGAGAGAGAAAGGGGGGGTGCTTCATCTTATGAGAGGAAGCATTTTTGAGGATCAGTGAGACTGGAAGGTGGCGGTATGAGGAGGAGGGGGTGGTTGTAAAAAAAATTAAAAGCAAGAGAAGATGAAACAGAGAGACAGACATGCTTGGTGTTAACACAACCTGGCATTCTGAGGGAGAGGAGTTCTAGCTAAAGCTGATGCTGAGGTTTCAGCATGTTTTACTTTCCTCCTCCCACCTCCTTCTTTCTCCTCGTCCTCTGCTTCTGTCTCTGCAGTGGTGAAGTACAAAGCTGAAGACAGCATGAGAACCTGCCAACTACTAGGAGCTGCCGGCCTGCATCTGGGTCATGCTGCCAGGAACAGCCGGCATGCAGCAGCCGCTAACACACACACACACACACATATTCATTTCCAGAGCAGCCGCAGCTCACACACACATCTTTATCTACAGCAGCCGCTGACACACACTCATCTTCTTCTCCAGCATGAGCTCAGCAACACTTATCTTCATCTCTGCTATTGGTTCACACTGCTCTTCATCACTTACTATGGGCCTACTGGAAGCAGTGGGGAGGCATGAAGCCACCTGTCTCTACCTTCATCAGTTCACAACATGTGGTTTTTTAATCTCTCCTGTCTGCCTGTCAGTATACTCTCTATCTCTCTTTGTGAGCCTTCATCAGAGGAAGCACATATGATATATCACTAACGTGCATGCACATCATCCATGGGTTGGGCAATACATACCAGTCCAGAAACCTGACAGTGTGCTCCATGCTGCAGTCTCCCAGGCCAACTGCTACAGTAACAAGTACACTGGATCCACCTGAGGACAAAACCAAAACATTTTTTTTTTTACTCAATTGTATTGCAGGATAATTTTTTCAAAAGACAGGTAAAATATTTAGGAAGATTATAACAATTATTTGATATTATTTAAAATATTTGATTGTAGTTTAAACCTAAACTAAAGTGTACAGTAACTTAAGTTCAAGTTGTTCTCAATAGGCCTGGTGAGCAGCTTCTTTCAAGAGTAAGGAACTGGGGAGAACAAGCAACGCCTGAAAACATCCCCACATAATGGTTGACCAGTGGAAATTCCAAAGTCTAGTGAGACAGGGCAGATAGACTATGCTTCCGTACGCCCGGTCGTGGGAAACGCTCATTCGGACGTTTCACAAATTCAGCACATCCTTCTTTACTGAATCAAAACCAATTAGCCACGACCGGTCGCCATCCATTCAGTTCCACGTACGCGGCCTTTGAGCGCCACTGTGGACTCTCGCTGGAAGTGGATAGCAGTTGACAGAAAGAAAATGCATTCCGCATTTGGTTTACCGAGACACGTAATTGCAGTTGCCTTTAATTAAAGAGACAGCTCTAGGCACCTTGATAGGAAAGACGCCGCCTACACAGGAAGGACGAAGCCAAAATATTGGGGATCGGCTACGTACTTCAATTTGGGCCAGGCTTTATTATTCTGATCTATTTATGCAGACTAGCGTAACGTAGTCACATGAAGGGCCAAATAATCTAGGCCTAAACATGGAAGTAATCGATAGCTTTATTCTTAAATCGTTTCAAATGTCTTGTGAAAAAAGACCTTCACATTTCATCCACAAACAACGCATCCATTAACCAAAACAACAAAACATTTATTTTAAGGTGTTTTGATTTAGGACCACTTACCTAGTACGCTAAAGCAGGCGATATGTAACAGAAGGTCTTGCATGGTAACTGCATATAGTTTGGTGTTTATTGTTAATTTGATCTGACCATAACAGGCGCAGGTTTGAAGGCCATTCCTACTTTCGGTTATCTAGCTTTATGACGGCCGAGTAACACTCATACAGCTAGATAACCAAAGATAGTAACAGACTCTTTGTCTTCTTGTAGACGTGCATGGGCCGGTTTTCTGTAGGTAATTCACCTATGAACATAAAGGAAGAAAGGGAATTTGTTTTACATTGGTGTTAATGTTGCGTTAGTCTATTCCCAGTGTCCTGACACAAGCAATGACATGTAAAGTAAAGGCTTATACAGAAGTAGCCTATGCTTCAATACAAAACAGATCATCTTGCTCCAGCACTCATGTGGCTAGTATAATCACGTAGGACAGGAATTTGAGTAAGAGCTCCTTATCCGCATCTCATTGAGTTAGGCTATTCTCGCACATGGTCACATCATTAAAATATTCCCGGTCTGAAAGTATAACAAGCTTCCCGCCTTTTCCGGGAGCCCCTCAAAGTCCTGCATAATTTAAATCCTAATGATCTTGTAGGCTATCCCCAGCCTGACTACGGGTACCATATTACCAGTTTGGGCCTTTAAGGCCTGCTAACTGTAGGCTACTGCCCTTTGGGCCTAAATTTCTGCGTGAATTTAACAGGAGAGTGTGAAAACTAGGTCATAAAACTAGCACTAGAGCTCATGCTAGTAGGCTTGATCCACATCGGACAAGAATCTGATTAACTATCACACTGTAGTTCACGAGGCCTATATGAACGAAGCCAAACTCTAAATTGGCCTATATCTTAACTTCCTTCACCTTGTCCTTCACCGATCTCAAAGGGCAGGGTAGCCTATACTCAACAGGGCCATATGGGCCTAGTGTCATTAACATTTTCCACTATCATCATTCATTTAGCCTACTGTGTAAACTATTCAAATTTAGGCTACTAATAAAAATTTTAAAAAGGTTATATAGCGAAAGGAGAACATTTACTTTTGTAAAATATAGTTGATTACACAATTAATTGACTTGTTATAGGCCTAACAATCAGCTGTCTGCGCATGTTTTTACTAACAACCCTGTGATGAACTCACGTTCCCCGTTATCAAACGTATTGCGTCATAGCCATTAATTGGGAAAAGTACCCAATAGCATGTATTGAGCAGTAGACAGAAGCACTCAACATTTAGTTCATAGGCTATACACTCAATATTTCAGGGGAGAGTGAAGTTTATCTTCCTGTTCCTGTGGTGCTCTGAAAACGAGGATGCTCCAACTTAGCAAAGGCACGATTCGTTAAAGCGTTATATTACGATAGGCTATAGCCTACTAAAGCTACATGTATCAAAACATCTTCGGTAGGCAGAGTGACAGACGCTTCTTCATCAAACCTTCAAATAATATATAGCCTTGTCAATTTGAAACGATAGCTCACACAATCGCACCACTTCTCCTGACCCGCTGTCTTTGAAAGGGGAGTAATTTGCACCTCTCGTCTCCTCCGGGATGGGTCGAGACTGCTATAGTAACCTAAATGTGGCCTTGGCCGAAAGACCGGGGTCAGCTCCACCAGTTTGAATCCAGACAGGTTGACACTGAGAGTAGCACATATATATGCCGCGTGTCGAGATGGCCTCTGCACACTTCTCACTTTCAGGTTCATTTGTTAGACCATTGGACTATTCATAAATCCTTTTTAGAATACAGAGAAACGCTCCAAAAGCAGTCTATAGGATACAGTCTGTGCTTCATCTGGAAGAAATGTCAAGTGTCTTTGCAATTTGTAAGAGTTGTTGCCTACATAACAGGGCTTAGCTATATTACTCAAAACTGATGCTGACTAGAATTTAATAAAATACTCTTACTTTTCAGAGTGAGAAATAGCGTGATCCTTTGCATCAAAAGGAGGACAGAACAATCACGTAGAAGGTAACGGTGTCGATTCCGGTAGAGGGGATTAGTATTAGTTTTGAGACGAACGGTATCATATTGTTTAAACTCTGAACAGAGGACAGGTATACACAAATCGATAAAATTTCTTCGTACAATGTCCGTGGCAGAGCTCCCGGGCGCAGTTGCTGCTTTACAAACGGTGCTGTCGATGCTCGAACCACGAACGACTGCGCGAAATCATCCTATTTCAAAAGATTCTGTATTTCCGAGGCAAGAAGATTCCTTGCGCCGTCACTTGTTTTCCATCGAATGAATGTGATAATAGATTGTCCCGTTATTCATTTGGAGTCTGATCGCGCTCCACCGTGGCATGTATCCTTTTGAGGCTCACTGTGTCTTCAATGCTTTCCTCTCTCTAACCTGAAAGCTTGGACTTTTTTCTCTTTTTGCCTCATCCTCTGACAGTTCTCGCCTGCAGTGACGTCACATCAGAAGCAAGCTGCCGAGTGACCAATCAGATACTTAGGGGAGTGAGCGCCTGTGTGTGGTGCAAGTGAGGCGTGTGTGTGCGTGTGTAGGTGTGTGTGTGTGTGTGTGTACTTTAACGAATGTCAGAGGAGTCTTGTGGCGTTTTTACTTAACTTTCCATTTTGGCCTATCCTAATGTTGCATGAATTAAATGAAGATCCCTGCTACTGCAACTCTGATTTTGTTCTCAAGGTTGTCACAAGGCTTTATTGCAATATAGCTCAACATACTTTGTTAATTCATTAGTTTGTGTACATGTGTGTTTGTGTGTGAGGGTGTGTGAGCAAGAGTGGATCTTATTACATGATCTCAATTAATAAGAGTCATCTTTGTGTGCGTGATTGTTTGTTCGTGTGTGTGTGTGTGAGTTTGCGTGTGTGCGTGCGTATGTGCGTGCGAAATGCTTGCTTCTCACACAATTAGCGACTGAGTACAATTATGGGTCATGACGTGTTAGCTCTTCGTGCAAAATAGGGCCTTTCTTCTTCAGTACAATCCATGCAGCCTTCACTTTCACATCAAATTCATTTGTGAGAATCCACGTTATAGCCAACGTTTCCTAAATCTCAGTTGAATTTATTCGTGGTAGCAAACAAGTGAGCGAGCAGCGAAGAAAATTAGATTTGTATTCCTTGCATATTTTAACGCAGCTAATTTATTGCTGAATGGTTTGCAAATATTTATAGCACGTCTGTTTGTGTTGTTAACTCACAGATGTAGGTCCCACTACCAAGCCATTCGCGTGAGAAATAGTGGTTGCAGATTTTGTTGAACTTCCTCAGAGAAAACGAAGGCTACCTCTGTTTAGTATTTTACTGACCATGATAGGCCTTCTGATAGATAAACGTTTTCATGTTGACTAGTTACATCAGACGAGATATTCACACACTATCAAACAGAACTCCAAGGCTTTGTTTCTGTGAATGTTGTTTGATATTCCGTTGATATCTCGATGCCTTATGTCTTATAAATCATCAGCAAAGTTAAGTCGGTAGCCTAATGTAGGCTAAGTAATTGGAGGCAGAGGACCTAGGACCTACTGTAATGTAAGATAAAAAGACATCGAACCGGGACTGTAACCCTGATATTTTTTTTTCTCGTTTAACTGGAGCAAAATTATTTCGAGTAAGCTATTTATATAGGCTATGCCAGCCAATTAATTGCAATTAAGAAGTACAGTTTAGATCAAATTCCATTCACTATGTTTAAAAAAAAGTATAGCACAGTTTTGCTTTTGAATGTTAAGTTATTGAATTTGAATATTCATGTAGCCTTTTGGGCGTAAGTAGGCCTAGCCTATAATATCCTATTCACTTGGTGTCCGATTTTGTGAAACGAGCACAACCGACAGCATGTATTAGGCCTAATAATTATTAAAACAATAGAATGGGTGTAGTATGGGGGTATTATTTTTTGGGGGTGGAATAGCGACTGAATCAGCGAGACAAAGTGTCACGAGAGCGCAATGAGAGGGACAGTTCTTGACCTTTAACCTGTATGGGCTTTTCTCATTACAAAGTGCTCCTTTCACGAGTGTCCAGTCTCTTCATTTACAGAGGGTCAGAGGGTCATATAAGGTTATATGAAGTGATCGTATGTTTAGCCTACAAGCAGGCCTATTACAAGCCTATTAGCCTAACCTATTGTTCCCACAGACAATACAAAGTAAATACGTTCAGACTGAATAGAAAATGAATTTATGAGCTTAATTAAATCCCGATAAAACACAAAGTAGCCTAGCCAAAGCCTATACAGGCCTTGGACTATAAAACGAAACCTGTATACACATTTCTTTTGTCAAATTTAGGGCACTCACTCACACGTAACCTGTATCTTAAATTTCAAAGCAGATGCAGGCTTAATAGTCCAAAATGTGTTAATTTAATCGACCACCATAAACTCTGGGTTCACCTATTTTTGATATTTAATCATTTTGATCTATTTAATGAACGCCTGTTGTCGCTTGGGCGATGAGCTTGAAAAGAACACGTCATTGCAAGTGACGAGTGCGTGAACAAACCCAGAATGACTTGGGTTATAGCGGCCTCTAGCTGTATGATTCATTGATCTTGAATTGCCTTCTGGGATGTTTTGATGCAATTGTTTCATAATTATTTAATTAAAATAAAACGGTAGCCTATGTGCATATCTTGCATTATGTCGACCTATGTCGTTAAAAATACGTTAATACAATTAGGCTACATTGTAGCTTAGCGTATAGGCAATTTAATAATTTTTGCATATTTTCAGTGCCATGGTTTAGAACCATGAACTATGTTTCCAAATTAATAATAATAATATTTCCAACAAAGAAATATTGAATAAAAGGTTTTGCTTTTAACTTGAAAGTTGCAGCGAACTATAACATGAACAAACTCCAGATCGGCTTTGACAGTCCGTCAATGTGTGTTTGAACTTGAATTAGGCCTAGATCTAGCCTAAATTTTATAGGCCGAGCATAAAGATGCTTTTGAAACCGCCACACATTGAGGCCTATTCTTTGAGTTCATAAATACAAATAGGCTACTCTTTATCCTCTTGTTAAAAATAAACTAAACATTGTGTTTTAATAGGCCTGTTGGCTATTTGTATCAAAATAAACAGCCAGTGTTAGATTATATGGCCTGCGTCGCTTTAAAAAAAGGATTTGCTAAATGAATTCAATTGAAATGATAAGCTATTTAAGGCCTATATGTTTTAATTGAATGCATTTGACTACGGTTTCCATTGTATGAGGCTTTTCTGCGTCAGATGTAAATGCGTTCTCTACTGATTCACAATGGTAAAACGGCATATTATAAAATGTTGATAAGTAATCCCGTAAAACGGTCTAATTACTTTTAACTATGCCATGGCCTTTATATAATTTGGCTCCGGTTGTCTCAACTTCCGCATTTAGGCACTCTGTTTCTCTCTCTCTCTCTCTCTCTCTCTCTCTCTCTCTCTCTCTCTCTCTCTCTCTCTCTCTCTCTCTCTCTCTCTCTCTCTCTCTCTCTCATACACACACACACACACACACACACAAACAGACGCACGCACGCACACAGATTCTCTCTCGCTCTCTGTCTCTTTTCTTTAATCTCCCACGGCTTTTATTTGAATCAGACGAGATATTCACACACTATCAAACAGAACTCCAAGGCTTTGTTTCTGTGAATGTTGTTTGATATTCCGTTGATATCTCGATGCCTTATGTCTTATAAATCATCAGCAAAGTTAAGTCGGTAGCCTAATGTAGGCTAAGTAATTGGTTCACAATGGTAAAACGGCATATTATAAAATGTTGATAAGTAATCCCGTAAAACGGTCTAATTACTTTTAACTATGCCATGGCCTTTATATAATTTGGCTCCGGTTGTCTCAACTTCCGCATTTAGGCACTCTGTTTCTCTCTCTCTCTCTCTCTCTCTCTCTCTCTCTCTCTCTCTCTCTCTCTCTCTCTCTCTCTCTCTCTCTCTCTCTCTCTCTCTCTCTCTCTCTCTCACACACACACACACACACACACACACACACACACACACACACACACACACAAACAGACGCACGCACGCACACAGATTCTCTCTCGCTCTCTGTCTCTTTTCTTTAATCTCCCACGGCTTTTATTTGAATAAACTTTAGGCCTTAAGAAGACTATCTGTAGGCTTACAATAGAAGAAAACAATAAAGCCTACAGTGTTTTCCTTCATATGTTTTTATAAGATTTATAAGAACTCAGCCTTATTCCTCAATCCTCAAAACACGCTTGAGATGTATTCTTACCTCTAAAGCCTGCAATCAGTCTACATCGTCGCAGTTTTACGTTTATGGAATTCAATCGTTTAATTTACGTAAATTAGTTGGCGTAGTAGTTAGTCCTCTGGCGCCATCTAGAGTTTGCATGAGTTCATTAAATGGACGAATTTTACCGACCATCCTTTCACAGATAGACTGTGTAGTATACCTCCAACTGTAGCCTAGACCTCTCCAAAGCTCCGGAGGTTCTTGGTTATATTCTACGAGTGTTTGATAATTGAGCAAAAGAGATAAGAAGAAAAAAAAACAGAAAACTAGGCTACTTCTGAGTCTAATGGTCTTGCAGCATTTACATTTTAGGAATATGTTGTCCACCTGTTTTGTAGCCTACATGGTTTGTACATGAGGACATGTGCAACCAGCAGCTGAACAATGCGGTAGCAGTGACGTCACATAAATATGCATCTTTATAAAGCGAATTAGGCTGTTGGCCGAGAAGCGGGCTAGTGGCGCAATGGATAACGCGTCTGACTACGGATCAGAAGATTCTAGGTTCGACTCCTGGCTAGCTCGACTTTTTTTTTTTCACGAAATTGTCATCAAACTAATGCGAAAATGTAAATGTAATGTTATCTGTCTTATGGCCGATTATGATTGAAAATTAATCATCTTATGCATCAACAACAATTGTCTTGTATCCATAGGATCCAAGCAGTGACAGTAAAAACCTGGATGACTAGAGAAAAAATCTAATTTTATTAAAGTTATAACATTGAAAACAGTTGTAATGATGAATAGAGTTCAATGGTTTAAGACAAATTATACATTATCTGTGTAATCTGTGAATATAAAGGGATACATACTAGGTAAAAGTGCATGATAATAGAGATGAGTGGGCTTTCAACATTTACAGCATATATAGAAAAACAAGCAGAGATTCATGACTTGGGGACTTAACAAACACAACATTATAATGATCATGGCAATAGTGAGAATAAAACACGACAATAAATGTTTTTCCCCAAACTGAGCTCTGGCTTGTGAATCCATCTGTTACACTGGGTTTTTCCTCACATCAATGATTGTATTGTTGGAGGTGAGGGGTCCGGTATTGAGGCTGGATCTGCGTGACTCTCTCCTGGACTTAGCCAGTGGAAGGGTGGGGGTGCCCCCCCAGGGTCCCGAGCCCACCTGTACCACACGGTGAACAGGCATCTCGCCAGTCGCCCTGAGCTGCAGCTCCTCCATGCCGCAGGGGTCCTCCGTGGGGAGGGAAGAGCGCCTCCAGGTGGCGGGTAGAGGTGCGTTCACCAGCTCCCTCATCTCCTCTCTGGATTTGGGGGGTCTCTCTGGCTCCCCACTCCCACTCCCGCTTCCACTCCCACTCTGGCTGCAGTCCTCTGGGCCTCTGCTCAGCCTCTCCACACTACCACAGCCTGCTGCCCTCCCCTCAGAGCCCAGTGAGCCCAGCACTGGGGAACACAAACACAGACAAACACACCGTCATTAGCAAAATGACATGGCAGGATAACAGTTATAAATCTTATACCCCATGTTGCAGAATCATTTCACATAACATTACCCCCTGGGCATTTAAAATCAGATTTTTTAGTCAAGCTTATTATATAATATAATATTATATTATATAGAGTCACGTCAACATTACCTACAACAACACCTTTTCAAACTGCCTAAGGGTGACGCTGCTACATTACAGTTCCCATGACAGATACATTTATGTTTACTGAATAAACGGTGTTAATAGGATTCCCACCAAAGGCTTGTGTACCCAAGTTGTGAAAAAAAAACGTGGCAGAGGCTATTTTGGATTTGACAACTTGTAATTTCCAACCAACTGTGTTGCCGGGCAGACCAGTTCATTCAGACCCAGTGTTATGTGGGAGTGTGCTACCTCTGCCCGGGTCGCCAGGCGAGCAGGTCGGCCCACACAGCTCCCTCAGCCTGCTGCTCAGCTCCAGGTTGGCTGTCTTGTAGAGGTTCAGCTCCTTGCTGAGGTTATGGATCCAGCCCTCGTACTGCCTCTGACGGCCCGCCAGGCCCCCGTCCATTTGCTCTGCGGGGAAGGAGGGTAAACATGAGTGGGAAGCGAACACATGCAGAAGCAGGCACGCACACACAAACACACACGCATACACACGTACATACAACCTGAGGAGATAATGACCGTGATGGGCGCTGACCTGCTGTGAGCCGGGGGGGGCCATGAGGGAACGGTAGACACACCACGCTGACAGGAAAATCAACTAACAGGGAGGGATCTTTTTGTGTGTGTGTAGTTGATTTCTTTGTGTGTGTATATCCATGTGTTTCTTTGTGTGTATCTCCATCTGTTTATTTGTGTTTCTGTGCATGTGTGCGTATATCTCCATGCGTTTCTTTTTGTGTGTGTATCTGTGTGTGTTTGTGTATGCCTCTTTGTGTGTCTTTGTGTGTGTTTCTCCGTGTGTTTGTTTGTGTGTCTCCGTGCTGCCCACCTCGGCACTGCTGGAGCAGGAGCTGGATGCTCCTCTCGTGCTCCTTCTGCTGTTGGGTGAGCCGGCGGTCTGTGTCCAGCTGGGAGCGCTCCAGAGCATTCTCCAGCCACTGCACCAGCTTCTGCTGCTCCTCCCCTCGCATCTCCACATCCGCCAGGGCCAGCTGAAGCTTACGCTCCTCCTCGCGCAGAGACACCACCTGTCCGCACACACACACACACACACACACACACAGTTATAAACACACACAACACAGGGATGAACATACGAGGTGATGCACACACCAGCATGCACACACAGAAACATACACACATGCACACCTGAAACTCGATAGCAGGTCTCCAGATGAACAGAACCTAGCAGGAATATATTTCCAGCCCATCCTAGTGGTGTTAGCTAAATCCACACACACATGCACGCACACACCTTGTCAAAGTACTTGCAGAGGAGGGCTCGTGTCTCGGAAGCCGACAGGTAGCTGAGCTTGGCCATGAGGTTCATCTCCCACTGAGAGAGCATGCTGGCCGAGGCTCGAAGCTGCCTCTGCCTCTGGGTGATGGCCTCGTTCTTGTACTCGATGGCTGCGTCCAGAGCCTCGATGGCCTCGTCCAGCTGGAACACTGTCCTCTCCTCCTGGAGACACACACACCAGAGGAGACCACGGTGGAGAGCACTACACACGCCACACAATTGTGTCTCTGTGTGTGATAGTGTAGGATTGTATTAATCGTGTGTGTGTCTAGGACGTGGGTTTGTAGGACTGTGTGTGTGTGTGTGTGTGCTGACCTCAGGTGAGAGCAGGCTGCCTTGTCTCAGCTTGTCGTCCAGTTCCACCCTCTGCTTCAGCAGTGTGTCCTTCTCCTGCCGCAGGTTGGAGATCTCCTGGCGGATCTGCTGGGAGTCCTGGGCGCTGCCAGAGCGAAGCTGGCCGTTCCTCTCGCTCAGCTCCCGCTCCAGCGACTCGATACGCCCTGAGAGGGTCACCAGGTCCTGACTGAGGGCCTGGTGGAGGAGTGGGGGTGGGGTGGAGGAGTGGGGTGGGGTGGGGTGGAGTGGGGGTGGAGGAGTGGGGGGAAGGGAAAGAGAGGGACAGGAAGTAAGCGAGGGGAAGAGAGAGGGTGAGTGCAGGCAGACCAAAGACATCTGCAGCCTTTTAGTATTCCAGAAATGTATTAGGAATACAGGATGGCTGTATTTTTCATATCCTCAGTTCGATTTCATTGTGAGTGTGTGTGTGTGCGTGGGTACCTGGCTGGATCGTAGCCTCTTGGTCTCCAGGCCGCTGCGTTCTTGCAGCAGAGCCTCTTTCTTGAAGAGGATCTCCTCTCTCTTGGTCAGCTCCCCCTCCAGGTCCTCCAGACCCCTCCTCTGCTCCAAGACACGCTCCATCTCCTCGTCCAGCCAGCGCTTCTGCTCCTCGATCTTCTGCCCAGCACACACCACACACCCAGTCAGGACACAGACCCAAACCCTCAGCACCCAGACGCAGAACTAGACCTCATCCCTAAGGAGAACCAAACTAGATGTATGTGGTCCTCGAAACACACAACACTGGGATCAAGACCATTTCTGGCACGTGAAAACACACACAAGCAAATGTGTAACCACTCAAACAACCTCGCATCTCGTCACACACACCACTGTCCATCCACAAGTGACTGCCTCCCCAGCCACTCCATGTATTGATCCCCATTAACACGGCAGCCTGGTCCTCAACACTTCATCATGACGGCCACGAGGACGACCGCTGGAGGGAGACAGGCTGAAACAGGCAGCCACAGTCGAGAGGCTGAGTGAGAACGAGAAGTGTGAGAAGTGTGTGTGCGTTGTGTATGTGCCTGAATGTGTTTAGGTGTGTATGTGTGCAAGACTGTGTGTGTGTGTGTTGACATGAGGACCAGCTCAGACATGCATATAGGAAGCAGCCCATAGACTCTCCCCTCATGGAGCTCAGAACGTGTAAGTGCCTGACAGAGCGTACAAACGCACTGTTGCCTGGCGGGAAAGGAGTCTCTCCCAACCCTCCAGGGACTGTTCACTGAACATAGTCATGTAGTGGGTGACTGGCTTCCCTGGAAGACACTGGAGGCCATATTTGGAACAGAGATAAAGATGGCTTTTTGTATGTCCCTGTTGTTGTTGTTGTATATTATGGAAGAATGGTTATAAATGAGTTTTAGACATGTTACAGATGTAACAAACACATTCTAGACCTGTGTCAATGATTTGGACGTGTTGGAAGCGTGTTGGAGGCGTGTCGGAGGCATGTTGGAGGCGTGTTGGAGTCACCTGCTGCTCCTCCAGGGAGATGACGGAGCCGTTGCTGCCGCTGCGCCGCTGCTTCTGGAAGGCTGCGATCTCCTCCGTCTTTATCCTTAGGATCTTCTGCTGCTGCTCATTCTTGATCTCCAGCTCCTGGAACCAGGGTGAGGTAGGGCAGGGTGGAGGGAGGGCAGGGTGGAGGGAGGGCAGGGTGGAGGGAGGGCAGGATGAGGGAGGGAGGGCAGGGTGGAGGGAGGGAGGGCAGGGTGGAGGGAGGGCAGGGTGAGGGAGGGCAGGGTGGAGGGAGGGCAGGGTGGAGGGAGGGCAGGGTGGAGGGAGGGCAGGGTGGAGGGAGGGAGGGCAGTGAAAAGATAAGAGGCATAGGGGGATTGATGGGAGGAAAGAGGAAGAAAGGGATGGAGTGTTATGGGAAGAAAAAAGGCACATACAGATAGAGGGGGAAAAAGGTTGGAAGACGGTGTGCGAGTTTGTCACGGTGTCAGCGTGTGACACATCTGTGTGTGTGTGTGTTCCCGTCGGCGTGGCACCTTGACTCGGTGCGTGCGCCTCTGCATCTCCGTCTCCAGGCGGCGTTTCTGCTGGCTCTCCTGGCGCAGCCTCCGCTGCAGTTGCTCCTGCTGCTGCCGCATGCTCTGCACGCTGCGCTCCAGCTCCCCCACGCGCCGCTCGCTCTGGGCCGACAGCGACGCCAGCCGCGCCGTGGCCCTCTGACGCTGGTTCAGGACCTGCACACACACGGGGACAAGTCGCACACACAGGGACGGGGCCGGCCAGACCAAAACACACACATTGCACACATCCGAACAGGTTCAAGCGCACACACACAGCAAGCATGCAGAGACACACACACACACACACAGTTGAACATAATGATCTTCTTACATATGTATGAGTCTGATGGGAGCTTTAACCCTGGGTTAAGTTGTGTAGGTGTGTTGGTTCAGCTGCTGAGGGCATTTAGTCCTGAATTACCCCTGAGTTCTGCTTCTGCATGTTCTCTTTCTCTCCAATATGTGTACTTGTTTGGGTCTGTCTCCTCTGAGAGTGTGTGTGTGTGTGTATGTGTGAGGTGTGAGTGGTGTGTTTGATCGTATGTGTGTGTGTGTTCTTGTGTAGCCTCAGGGTCCGGTTCTGAATGCGGCCGGGGCGTAGGAGTCTGACCTGCACTTTGCTCTGAGCGGCAGCGATCTTCCTGCGACACTCCTGGGCGCGCGTGCGGTCCGAGGCGCCGCTGCTCTCCCTCTCCTGGCGCTCCAGCTCCTGCAGCTGCCGCTGCGCCTCCTGCAGCTCCTGGCGGGCCTGCTCCGCCTCGCCCTCCAGGGCCACGATCTTACGGCTGTACTGCTTGTTCAGGGCCTGCGCGTCCTTACCTACACACACAGATAATCACAGTATTAGATTTACACACACACACACAGGGGGGAGGCAATTGGAGGGGGGAGGAAAGGAGGGGGTGTTAACAAAGTGTGTACTGACCTGTCTTGACTAGCTCCCTGATCAGCTCCTCCTTCATGCGGATGGTGACTGACAGCTCCCTGATCTTCTGCTGGGCCTGCATGAGCCCCAGCTCCGACCCCCCCAGACCCACCGAGCTCTCACCTACACTGGAGTTAGCTGCACACACACACACACACACACACACGACGGACAGACAGGCAAACGGCAAATAACAACTATGATTAACTGTGAGACAGAGAGATCAGCAGGATCCATTCAGGGAACCGGTGGAGGAGAATGTGTCTCTCAGTGGGGTATTGATCAGGAGGGGGCGTCCCGCCGGGGGTCTTACATGGTCGTCTGGTGCAGAAGGAGGTGGGCAGCTGCTCTGATAATGCAGGCTGAGAGCCCAACCCCCTCCCTGCTGTTGACACACCCTCCCGCTTGGACCATGTCTGGTTCATCTGTCTAACAAAAAAGAGAAGACACTTTACAAACATGGCAAAACACATATCAGTAAACAGAATAGCGCCAACAAGAGAAGAGGGGAGAAGAGAGAGGGGAGCAGAAGAGAGGAGAAGAGAGGGGAGCAGAAGAGAGGAGAAGAGAGAGGGGAGCAGAAGAGAGGAGAAGAGAGGGGAGCAGAAGAGAGGAGAAGAGAGAGGGGAGCAGAAGAGAGAAGAGAGGGGAGCAGAAGAGAGGAGAGCAGAAGAGAGGAGAAGAGAGAGGGGAGAAGAAGAGAGGAGAAGAGAGAGGGGAACAGAAGAGAGGAGAAGAGAGGGGAGCAGAAGAGAGGGGAGCGGAAGAGAGGAGAAGAGAGGGGAGCAGAAGAGAGGAGAAGAGAGGGGAGCAGAAGAGAGGAGAAGAGAGGGGAGAAGAGGAGAGGAGAAGAGAGGGGAGCAGAAGAGAGGAGAAGAGAGGGGAGCAGAAGAGAGGGGAGCGGAAGAGAGGAGAAGAGAGGGGAGCAGAAGAGAGGAGAAGAGAGGGGAGCAGAAGAGAGGAGAAGAGAGGGGAGCAGGCAAGGAGAAGATAGAAGGTGCATACTTCCGTCTGTCCCGGTTCAGAGACACGTGGCCATCCTCTTCCTCGCCGTCCCTCCTTTCTCCCCCAATGACCTCGAGGTTACAGGAAGGGTAACCGTAACCATAGTGGTCCTGATCACTCTCCACACAGTCCACTGGGCTGGCCTGCGGACAGAAAGGAGAAGCACACTCTTAGACTGCCTGGAACCCAGTGGAAACGATGGCTCTGTTCCAGGTGCATTCCTACTCCAGTCTATGGGGACTTTATCAAGTGTTGTTGTTGTTAGCAAGAAATATGGCCAAGTGCTAATTGAAATCCTCCTGGGAATATCCATTAAAATATATATATATAAAAGAAATAAACTGGCGGTACCTGTCCGGGTGCAAATCCGTTGTGGGCGTGGCGTGTGGCGCCCATGGGGGCAGTGTGGGGGCGTGGACGGAGGTTTAGGCCCAGCCCCGACACGCCGGGAGTAGACAGCAGACACTGCAGCTCCGCTATGAGATCCTGCTGCTCCTGCAGCTTATCACTCTGAGAACAAGACACACAACATGATGGCTCAAACCCAAGTCTCAACTACGCAAACGCTTCAGAGTTTTCAGCAGGGTTTCAGGTGGCACTGTGGGAGGTGTGGCCAGGGTGTGAACTGGTTCAAGGCAGGGCCTGACCTGTTGTTTGTACTGCTCCATGGCGTCCTCCAGTGCAGCCAGGAAGTCTGTGTTCTCTCTCTCCAGCTGCTGGACCTGAGAGCGGAGCGGGGCGACACTCTCCTCCCTCTCTCCGTCTCCCTCTCTCCCCCGCTCACGGTCCTCTCCCACAGCCTCACACCCCTGGAGACACCCCGAGAGAGATATCACCGCATCTGACACTCAGCCTGGGCCGTGTTTGTGAGTCCCTCAGTATGTGTTTGTGTGGAAGTGTGGGCCTATGAGTATGTGCACAGTATCCACAAGCTCATACATGTTAATATGTTTGTGTGGGCCTGTGTGTGTGCCTATGAGTATGCGTATAATGTTGATATGTGCGTGTGTTATACTGAAGTGTACCTGGTTCTTGACGGCGGCCTTGGCCCTCCTCAGGGCAGAGTTGTCCTCTGTGGAGCTCCCTTCTATGCCGCTGTCAGGCCCCGAGGCCGTGGTCAGGCCGCTCCGCTCCTCCTCCACCGAACACAGCCACTCCTTCACCCTCCCCCCCTGCTCCGCGCTCAGAGCCCCCTCACACTGCAGCTCCCCAAGCAACCTGGCGACAGACGCACACAGGCAAACGTGACATTGATCAAGAAAACGAGCGATTCACATCATTTGCGGGCAATGCGTCGACACGCGTTTCGCACCAGCTTGTTTATAGTGCGTGTGTGCGATGTGCCAACCTGTATGCACTGTCGGTGCAGGTCCTGTAGTGGGCACTCTGAGCCTGCAGTCTGCTGATCTCTCCCTCTCCGTGGCGTGTCCGTCTGTCCTGGTCGGAGCGAGTGATGATGCGTGTCTCGGAGCGCTGGCGGTTTTCCAGGGCGCGGCGCAGAGCCCTGATCTGCTGCTCCAGCCCCTCAACGCGGTCTGGCTCGCCTCGGCAGTTCACAGTGGCCCGGTTCTGGATGTTCCGGGCCCGCTGGGAGTAGTTGAGAGTGTTCAGACTCTCGTCAAAGTCGGAGGAGGAGGGGCTGATGCAGGCAATCATCAGCGTTTTGGCGTTTCCTCCCAGAGAGTCTTTTAAGATCCTAGAGGAAGAACGGGATAAAAACAATGCAAACGTTGTCACTGGTCTTCACTGAAATCACGACCCCAAAAAATTAATAAATAATTTTTTTAATCTGAATCATTTTCTACGGGAATGTGCCGTTTATTGCTGCTTTTTTAATAAACAGAACATGCAGTGGCACCATTTTAGCTGGGTGACTGCTTATTCTACTGTTACTATAGCAGTCCACAGAGTGCCTGCTGTACCTGGTAATTTTGGAGTCCCTGTAGGGTATGTGGGTGCCCCTTCTCTTGGGGTCTCCCAGAGCTCCGATCACGTTGCCCAAGGCCAGTAAGCCGCTGTTGATCTGGATACTCTCCTTCAGCCTCTCTCCTGTGTTCCCAGTCCGCAGGATACGCTCCGACCCTGCCAGGTCCACAAAGTGGAACTTGGATGATAGGACGTGAGGCGCGGATCCTGTGGGGGCCCCCTGGCCCCTCAGGCCCCCCCGCCGCTGGTCCATGAGCACGCTGAAGATGGTGTGCGACCGGCTGGAGTGAGGATTCATCTGGGTGGCGCCAGTGTGTCTGGCTGTGTTCCCAGACTCCAAAAGGCTCAAGACCTCATCCAGACCCTCCACTTCACACTCCTTTACCCCACACAGCACTGAAGACAGAGAGAGAGACAGAGAGAGAGACAGAGACACACATACAAAATAAAAATCAGAGGAACGACAGACAAATGACACAATATCACACAAATCATTACTTGAACTACCCCTTACAGCAGATAATAATACCCAAACCGGAATACTACATCAACACCTTGGCTATTAAAAAATCCATCCATCTATCCATCCATACCAATGTTGCCCTTGTCATCCTCCCTGATATGGATGTCCTTGCTGGCCGTCTCCACCTCCAGCAAGTCTCTGAAGTCCTCCTTGTAGATCTCCAGGTAGGACACTCGGACGGAGAAGTCAGTGAGGTCGTTCTCATCGAGCAGCTTGAAGACCTCAGCCACAGCCCTGGGGATGATTCCCTGCTCCTCATCCCTGAAGGAGGCTACGGGAATAAACAGGCCTCATCCTCCGTAATTATTTACTTACATTGAAACTGTGCAAGACTCTGTGATGAATACCAAACTTGAGCAAGCATTCACGCAAACATGCACTGTACTCACAAACACACGCACATCAACTCCTCCACACACATTTCTGTGTTAATGTACCCATAAACCACACATAATTCTGCCACCTCACGCACACACAATTAGCTCAGATGGCAAGCCTGTCTGGTGTGGACTGTTCCTTCAAGACCGTGGCAGCTGCATTGTAGGAAGTGCAGTTGGCTTCCCTAACGGGTGTGAACACACTGCCTGTCTCTCCTCATCACATGTCATCAGACATACGCAGGCACGCATCTCTAGGCTGCCCTGTGAGCTACATCACACATAAAGTGATCTACTTGATCACAGAAATCAGCAAAAAGGTAGTAAAATCATAAGGAAACTCACATATGTTGGCCTCCCCAATCGTGTATGTCTTGCCAGAGCCAGTCTGTCCATAAGCAAAAACTGTGGCATTGAAGCCCTGAAAAAAAGCTTCTATGAGAGGCTGGACACATACAGTGTAAACTACTTCCTGGCAGCTGGTCTCTTCAAACAGGTAGTCGCAGACAAAGTGTCGGTCGTGACCGAGTGTGACGCGGCACTGCTCGGGGTCAGCGGTGATGCAGCTCTCATGGCTGTGCAGCAGTTCTTTGGGCAGAAGGGGGCGCACTCGAACAGCGACCTGCACTGCAGTGTCCTCTGGCCTGCCCTGGCCACCAGGTACTTTGGGGGACATGGCTGGCTTGGCTGGATGGTTTGCAGGCAGGTCAGGGTTCCAAATCTTCACTCATGGTCAGATGCTGAAAACAACCAGTCATCTTAGGGCCACTTGAGAAGGGAGAAACCAAGACTCATCAGACATGTTTACTATTCATACATAAGGAAAATCAGGACACAGACTCACTCTTTATGACTTTAATTGCTGCTAACAAGATCAAAGTTGCAACAACAGAGTAGCACAAAAGACAGTAATGCATGCAAGGACATACGCGGAGCATTCATTTGAATGTCGGGCTGTATTCTAGTATTAAAATCTAGCAAATGCTGCAACTATCATGTTTTTATTGGTTTAATACCAGCATTGATAACTAACCACACCGCATTCTGTATGTCGATATTGTGAAGCATCATCCCGGAGAAGCTACCTCTAACTAGTTTTCTAGATATTTGACTATTTCGGTGTGGTACGTTGGTTGGGGAGCTGGCTAGTTAACCCCAAAATGAATTCCGGTTACGAATAACTAAATGAATAAAGAGTATAGATTGTTAAAATAGCTGAGAAAAAAAACATGAGGACAAATAGCTATATGCTAGGCTAACGGTAAAGTAGAACCAGAATCCAACAGTGCTAGCTTAGAAAGCTAGTTAGCTAGCTCTAATTTACTTGCTGCTCATTTTAGCCGTCTTGCTAAACATACACAAGTTATTTCTCTTGCACACTAATAAATAAAGATGTCTCAATTGAATATGTGCACAGTGCATGCAAAGTTCAATATTATGTGAATTGGAAAACATTATGTTTATTAATTTTACTCACTTTCTAAACTTACGAAACTTATCTTCCAAGGTAGCTATCCAAAACAACAGAAGCACATAATTTTGGGAGTCAGTCAGGCCGGGGCACTCTGGATTGGGGTTGGTGACGTCACGCAGTGGCCTGCACAGGGTAGATTGAACGAATGATCATGTTGGGAAACCGTATCCTTTATCCAATAATCAATACAAAATATATCGGCACCCATTTTTCTGTCAGTTGAACTTGTTATTAGTGGTCAGTATTAGTTAGGAATCTTTCTGGAATGTGGAGAGGCCAGATGCATTTAAAAACATCAGGTATAATTGGGTAACTGTTAATTTGGGTGCAGTTCTATAACAAAAAGGTGCACACATCGATATTGCCAGGCCGTTCTTGGTCTGTTTATTGATGTTTATGTGTCATAGTAGCATATTCTTCAAACACATAACCCGTACAGCAGCACCCAGAGAGCATCCTAAGAGGGTTGCTGAGTTTAGTCAACAATGGCTCTCAAGGCCTTGAAAATCATAGAGTATTCCATGATGACTTGTTCTAAGAGGCCTGATATCGGTGTTTTAGTAAAGGTTGCCATGGTGGTAACCATGGAAACATCCTACACCGAACCCTGAGAGTTGAAGGTAACACCCACTCCCATTGTTCCCTATTTGAGATGCATATTCATAACCTCGGAAAAAGCGATTACAAATTGCTCTAATTAGACCTCCATTTCATATCTGTCCATCTCGTCACTCAGCATCCCGAAACAGCTCTTTTTGAATGCCATAGGCCATCGTGAGTGTAATTCAATTCCTACTAGGATGAGTTAGTGTTTAAGGGCTCTTCTCAGCGAGGCTAGAGTAGAGATAGCTAAAGGGTGTGTTAGCAAAGTCCCTTTGTATTGGCTTCAAAGAAACAAACAACTCACATTATTAAAAAAAAGAATTATATCTAAATGATTCTGTTTGCCAATGAAGGAAGGTGCTTACAGAGGCAAACAATAATACACTTTTGAAAAGCAATAAAAAATACAAAATGTTCAGAAATTGAATTTTATTTTTTTTAACAATCAATTTAACAATCAATGTAAGAAAATTAAGGATAAACAGAAAAAATGGACAGAAGCTTATCATAACAATAAATTAAGTTTATTAGACATTTTTGTTTTCAATTAGTAGTAAACCCAAACATTGTTCACAAATTATTATATATATATTTTCTCCACCTTCTCCCCTACCAATTGTTTGAGGGAAGGTTTTACTGTAGGTGAGAATATTCTGATCACTGAGGTAGACTGTGACTTGTTGTCTGGGTGCTGTGTTTACAACAACAAAATCACTAGTCTTCCAGAGTGTCCAGAACCCCGTCTGAATCTGAACGCTCTACAGTAAACTGTGGCCTGATCACTCCTGTAGGGATGTCTGGAGAAGATGTCTGCTTGAATGTCACATTTGTGAGGGTGTGGTGTCAGGTTGTAAGGAGTCAGATATCCTGTGAAGAAGAAAGAGAACATTAAAAGCCATGCAAATTACATTTGCATTGCAAATGCTAATTACTAATCACCTGTGTCGATTGTCACAAATATAAAAAACGAACAAATAGAAGTTACTGAGACCCTCTGAGGCTACTGTGCTGTGTTACTGTTATGAGCATTTGCCCCGATCCGCCCTCACAAACAGTGGGCTGGACTTAATAATGCCATGGTACTAAATCCCTAGTGCCCTTTCAGATGAGTGGGCAGAGAGCCTCCCAAATCCATAATATTCTCTTTCATTTCCACAGTGTCACCTGTGTCCCCCCTCCACGCTTGGTGCCGTGAAGGGCCACAGTCGATGCATTTACTGCACTCAGTGCCTCATAAAAACACATCAATGGAGGAGGGAGGTTCTTGTAAATGCTCCAACCAGGACTTTAATAACCAAGAGAGATAGGAGGCACAGGTCTTTACAGCATGTGGTTAGCCCTATAATAATTACGATTTTTTTTTTTTTACTCTGTTTAACAGTCATTAACAAATCCCATGATTAAAAGAGTTGAAACAAAAGGCAATTTAAAATTCTATCATTTTTGGCATTTAATGCGTGCCCAGAAACACTGGATTGAACAGATGCTTAATCTACAGCTATGCTCATCAAAGAACGTTACTTCTGTCTACTAACCAAGTGAGCTGAAAAGCAGTTGGCGCTGTGAATTTTAAACATGTCAATGTGAAGCGCCGTTGTGGCTATTTTAACGATCGCCCATTGATCTCGGCAGGTGGAGCACACTCTGTCTACCTCCACTGAGACAGACAGTCTGAGCTGGGGACTGGGGATAATCGGCCTCCCTGCTCTGAGGTAATATTGTTACTGTTGAGCCTTTTGTATCAGGGAGCGGTCGGTTTTCTTGTCCTTAGGACTCTCTCTGCTTCCCAACAAGATAGGCACCCTGGCACACAGAAACACAAGCACACACACACATGCATACACCCACACATAAGCATGCACACACACACACACACAAAACCCTCACATACGCACACACTGACTCATTATTCTATATCTCTGAATATTTAACAATCATGCCTCAACACGTTTTTTCATCACCCCAGCTACTTATATTACCAGGGGCTGGCGGGTTGGAGTATGAAGACATGGTTAGCCTACATATTCAGGTTACCTGGCCTCATTGCTTTTGTATAAGGAACTGCATGGGTTATCACAAACAAAGGTTGAGGTCACAATAGGATCTTGTTGTAAAGGAAGGCTAATCAGGGCCAGGTTTGGCAGGTTTGGAGGGGAAGGTAGCCTGCTCCTCTCTGCCTCCGACAGGGTAATGCATTACATTACGAGTCCCACTGTGATGGGGAAATTGACTTGGATCAAATACGCTTTCCCAATTAAATATATATTAAGTGTAATGGGGCTATCTGCTGGTGTGAATATAAGAGACTCTCTCAAGATACCCAAGCCTGTCTCTGCATCCATTTACACATTTACTGAGGACTTCATGAGAGAAAAAAGGTTGGAATATGTTCCTCTTACTTTTGGCTAGAATCTGGGTAGACATAATAGGTGCAGCATAGAATGGTAATGCATTATTAAATAGAGTTGAATTATGCTCTCCAGCTCAAATGAAGGCCTGTTCTCTGTACAATTACAGGAAGGAGACACAGCAGGCAGAGGGGCTAGGGCCAATTCTGTCCTTGTGGCATCTGAATGGAAACTAATGTTCAAACAGAGCGTCTGTGATTATGGACGGCTTGGATTCATAAATCGCTGGCAATTTTCCATCTTTTTGCGTTATTATAAAAGGGCGACAAAAGATTAGAAGAAAAGATTGAGAAAATCATGTTTCTCCAGCCTCTATGTTGGACCTAAAGGCTGTATGAAACATGTATCATGTGTATATTTTTATAGAATGTGAAAATGTGGATATTTCTTCAATACAGCTTTGCAGATTAGGCGCAGTTTGTTGCACATGGTTAACGTGTGGTGGTGGGGGCTTTGTAGATACGGTACAACATATATATTTAATTGAAAACTAAAAAAAATATGTACATAATACACACAATCTCTTGAATGTACTGTTGGAAAATAAATTCAGATTCCAGTCAACACTGGTGGATTGCACCAGCGTGCGGTCAGTGTGGCGTACAGAGATAAAACTTACCGCCCCAAGGCAAAACAATCAACAGTCGGGTGGTAAAAAAAAACATTCCAGTCTTTCAGAATAGGAGTGAAATGAAGATGAGGGGAACTTTAATTCAATAACTCTGATTGAGAATAATGATGCCCTGAAGGCAGCTCCCTGGCCTCACCTTCTACCTCGCTCAGCAGCTCATCACAGGCCCGTCATAAGGGAACATGGCAGGAAATTCTTAAATGGCTTTTTATTCACCTCTCATTTCATTAGTTGTGTTTCTTTGCAGCAGGTGCTGAGCAGACCTGATTACTGACAGGACGTATGGAGACAGATGTTATTCTAATGAATCACCACCATCTCTAAATAAACCTTAATATTGTTTGTGTGTGCGTGTGTTATCTCCCTCTCTAAGTCATCTTCCCCAGCCCAGGATTCTGTTTTCCAGCTCTGCGCCTGCAGAGCCCTGTGCTGTCTACCTGGAAGTGACAGTAAATGGTTCGGAAAATACAGTTCAACACAAACTGACAGAACAACATCCGAGAGACAGGCGAAGATGAAATACAGATGGCATTTTAACCCAGATTACAGGATGTTACCATGTCTACCTGTCTGGGACCTGACGGCTGATGAGGGATGATGAGCAGAACACCGGAGACCCCACATGATTCCCAGCCCTGCTTGCGTTGAGTGAAGCTAAGCGCCGCCTCTCTCTGCCAGCCAAGCATGCCTCCCCTGGCATCTCTGTTGAGAAAGCAGCACAGTTTGTTTTATTACGGAGATGAGAGGATTGTTGTTAGAAAAATCCCTTCGCTCCTCTTCTTCACGCCTGTCAAAGTGTCAGAAATCCTTTCTTAAATACAGTCAGAATAGAACCATGTATCCCATGACAGGGACACGTACAGGGACCTGTTTACTGTAGTAAAGTGATTGGGGAGGCGTGCAGTGCACACTAACTGCTGCTGTAATTGCAACCAAATTATTTTCTTTTTATATCTACACCGACAGCCTCCGAATGCCGTCGCACAATTACTTTCATCTTCTGGGAATTTTCCTGTTGCAGGGCCAATCATAACTTACATGTATGTTTTTTGAGAATAAGACAGTGAGTGCCTTTTCATTTAACAGGATCTCAGTGTGAAACAGTATCATTGTCTCACCTGTGACTGGGTGCTACTTTTAATATAATGTGAAAACAACTTAAATGAAACATCTACTTTTATAATGGTACATTTTATGGTACACATGTTGACTGTGAACCTACTAGAATATCTTCCTCAGGCTGTCTGACTGCATTTAGTAAATAGAAAATCAGATTCAAACACCTTTGGGTCAATACACATCAGATTACCGATCTCCGTCTCTTCCCCATGTCTACCATTTGATCACATTTAAAAAAGACAGTAACAGACAAAAACGAAATTTTGTGGAATAACCAATGGCAGTAAGAGCACGTTAACCTGTAGCCTGATTGTGTGCACTTAAATGTCCTGCGGTTGGGCGGTGGGATTTTTGTCAGAGTGACCTCTTGTTCATGTGCAGGGGAGGGATATATAGCTCCACTAGGAGACCCAAGCTGCTGCCACGGCCTCAAGACCAGCTGGAGCCTCGTGACTCACCCTCACAGCTCTGCCCCGGTAGGGGGCTCTGGACCCCCCCTTCCCCCCTCCCCCCACACACACACACACACGCTCTCTCTGGGTGTGTCTTGGACAGAGTGGGGTGGAAGAAGGGACGGGATGATGGTGGTTTGGAGGTAGGGGAGGATAGGGGAGGTAGGGGATGATAGGGATGCAGGTGGTTGGGTGTCACTATGGGGGATGGGATGGAGCTTGGCGGGAGGGGGGGGGGGGTAGGGATGAGGGTGAATGTGTCATAGCTGAAACGGTTTCTTGTGGGTGAAAGGAGAACGTACACAGCTATAGGATAGGGGGATGGGATGTGGGCTTTAGGTGTGGAGAGGGGTGTGGGATGGGTAGGTGTGAATAGGATATCCAGGGAGGGGGAGTATGTAGCAGAGGGCCAATGGTGTGTGAGTAGTTACTGTGGCATCTGTGGGGTACAGCTATCATCAGTGTGAGAGAGTGTGCATTTGGTGCTCTAAGTCAGTGTGAGTCAGGCTCAGCTCTGGGCTTGGAGCCACGCTGTCGCCTCATAGGCTGAACCCCTCCATCTGGGCTCAGATCTGACACGTTTCACACTTCTAGGACTTAAGTAGGGCTCTGCCTCTGACTTGTTCGTTTCTCTCCCTCCTTTACTCTCGTCTCTCCCTCTTTCTATTTCTCTCTTTAGCATTCTTTCTTACTCTCTCTCTTTCTCTTTCTCTCTTCATCCGTTTGACTTAGCTATCCACCCTGCTGGCTGACTGGACCACTGCCCCCCCCATCCCCCGTTCTTTCATCCCTCAATTTCTCAGTTTCTCCATCCCCACCTCCGTCCTCACCTCCCTCTATTCTGACACTGCTGGTAACACTTTTTTCATCCCTCTGCTTCAGAAAACCATGAAAATCTATTCCTACAGTCCCGCACCAAGAATCCTTCTCCACAGCTGAGATGGATTTGCAACATTTACAAGGCAATTCTCTGGAACGGTAGAGGCATAGAAATGGCCATTATTGTTTGTGGACTTACAATCAACAGGTTATTTTTGTGCCAGTAAAATGACAACAGTCAATGATATTCACATGAAAACATTCTGAAAGTGGAATTCAGTCTTTCTATTTGTCTCATTTTTATTTTCAGTTTTTCTCTTTTTTTCTATATTTTCTCCAATATTCTCTCACCATTCTTCTCCTCCTGTCAGCAGACTACTCAGGGGGCTGAGTGATAAAAACGATCTTGCTTCCTCTCTATCTCTTTTTTTCTCAATTGTATTCAACCTATTTTGTGCAGACTGAATCTGTTCTGGTTGTTTTTCTGTTAAAACAGCAGGAGTAGCAGTAGTGTGCGGCTGGGCACCTCACTGCCCTGAAGGGCTGATGAAGTCAGAGGCCCAGGTTTGTCTCCTTGCTCCATGGGGATCCACACAACCAGTCTACACATTCAGTATCCAGCAACCGGGACTGTTGCACTTCAAATACTTTTCTTTAAATGACCTCCACTCTCTCTCTCTTTCTATTTATCTCACACACAGACACACACACACACACACACACACACACAATCAGTCTTGTTTTGATGTGTATATGTGTGTGTGTGTGCACGTCTTTTCTCTGTATCCTGTGGCGCTTCAAAAGAGCTGCTCTTTCAGAAGCAGATTGCCCTCTTCAAGGTTAGAGCTGAGACTGAATTTCACATGATGTGCTTCTGGCAGCTGCATCCCTGCCTGAACATATCTGTTCAGCTTTCAGGGAGCCTCGGGCTCACAAGGATAAACCCCCATTGTAAAGACTCCCTCATCAAAGCTACATGGACTGATGTTTTATATATTTTTTTGGTATTTTACGAGAACTAGGCCGATAACAACAAAACATAATAAACATGACCAGCAACAATGCAGCAGATTTACACTGGTTTAAAAATATCTATATTTGTTTGAGCAGAATTTTATTTAGAGTTATAGATTCATTGTAATTCAGTGTAAATTAAGAGGGATCCACTTTTGTATGACTTAATATGTCGATTCTTCTTTTGTAATGTTGTGTTTTGTTTCGAGTGTTTCTTAAGTAAGTTTTTTTAGCAGCGGTTATTTTTGTACCGCGCCATGCAGTAGGGAGCTGTCCACTACTTGGGTGCTGAAGGCAATAGAATGAATGTGCATGCAATATGCATAAAATACAATAGAAAAGGAGATATATGTTTTGCAAGCATATGATGATGAAAACGGCATGATTGTACATTAGCCCGTACATTTGACATGTAGTCAAAAAAGCGTAATAATAAACTGTGGAAGAACTGTAAATGTTTGAAATAGATGTAATTGTTGTCATCGCATCTCTGCCTGACAATAAAAGACATGAACAGGATTTTTTCCTTTAACAGTTTAGGCACGCTTGAGCTAAAGACATATTTTGAAGTCATCTAGTTAGGCCTGCAAAAGTGGGCTACATACATTAACTGACAACATAATGATTACTTGCACACAGTAAAATAAAATAAAATGTGTTCTATGCCAAAAACCTGTTGCTCTCTATTAACCCTATAACACACACACACACACACACAAACATACACACACACACACATACTACATACACCCACTGTAGTCCATATTTATCTTACCTCTAAGTCTTTTCAGATCGACTGTACACACAGCGCTTGTTTCTGTCTTGATCTTTTCCTCGGTTGTTGACCTACCACGTATCACTGGTTTTGCTCGGAAATACCTTTTTGTTCACATAAACTGAACATCATACACTACAGCTCACCTCTGTTACTATGCTGTTCTGTCTGTTCTTCTTTGCCTCCCTGCCAAACTCTATTCTTCGCAGACTCTCTTGTTATCCTTGCTGAGAATGAAGACGTCGGCTCGCGCCCAGCCTGTGCCATGTGTGCGGGGAGTCTTGTGTTGTGTCAGTCCTGCCGCTTTAAAGCGCAGCTCGCTCGACAGGTGGCCTGCCAATCTCATGAATATCGGTGACGTTATGACAAAGAAAGAGACCCTGGATTTTCAGAACAAAAGTCCCAAAGGCGCTGCCAAAAAAACAACCGCCCCTCCCCCCTCATAAATTCTTGCAATTAGCCTATAGCCAATATCATAATTACTCTAACCCATTCAAGCTGTATAACACAACACTAGATTTGTATGACATATTTGTTCTTTGCATATTATTATGTCTACAGTAAGACCATAACCAAGAATGTTTCAGTCCAATCATCTTTAAAATGTCTATATTTCTACAAGTCAGTTTTTGCTCTCTTTTCTCTCTCTGGCCCCCCATCACTCACCGCACCCTTTCTCCCTTTCTCAGTTTTTTTTCTTCTCTCAGCTAGCCACTATTGAAGTAAAATTGAATTCAAACCCCTTTGTGTAGGCTGTGTGTGTATTCCTGTCTCCAGTTATAAAAATAATAGCTGTAGTACAACAGGGTTGTCATCTTATAGTGAGTTTTTTTTCTGCTTTTTTGCGTAGAGATTAACTTCTGCTATCCCCCCCCCCCCCCCCCCCCCCCCAAGAACCAGCACCTCTGGGTAAGCGACCTCTGTTATGCCAGTCTCTCCCCAGGCAGAGTGGACTACACAATTTTGCTATAATTGCGATTTTTATCAGCAGAGACGTACACTTGAAATCAATTTTTCAATCCTTTACCAGTTGTTTCGTTTCAAAAGCCGTGTTGTTTCTTTTAACAGCATTGTCGGTTGAACTTATGTTAAAGCAAATTCTTGACCAAGTCCATGTCTGTGATTTTTTTTTATTAAGATTTTGCTGTTCTTTGGTGTCACAAAAGGATTTTAGGGAGATGGAACTTGTATTTACTATGTGCATGATTAGAAGGCCTACACGTTCATTTGTACAAAAACCCAGGCCATCCGTACAGTTCATTCTATGTATGTTCGGAAGCTTTTTTGTTTTTGACATTCTGCAAATTTCAATTTTGCATTGTAGCATATTAAATTTCTCAGTCAGTACAGTAATTTTCTATGTTAAAGTATGATGTTTATCCGACCCCTGTGAGCAACATGTGCTTAATGAATCCATTTACCTGTTTTAGCAGTGGAATAATAAAAAGCTACCGCAGGGAGCAAGCTCACTATATGCTTCCTTCACTGCAGTTGTCTGTACTCCCCGATGGTTCCAATCAGCTACACCAAGCCCAGAGGAACAGATAAGGACTGTATAACGCCTTGAAAACATAGCCGGGGGTTCAAAGGTCAACAGCGAGCAGATGTCCCTATCAGTGGACACACCTGTCTGCAACCTGACTGAATTTGTGTAGGCAGAGTATAAAGCCTCACTCTCTGTGTTCAGAAGGGCAGCATCTGCTGGTGCATGCAGCAACTCACGGTGAAGTCTGATCTCCCTGCAGGTGCTTCTCTTCCAGGTAGCTGCCCTCATTAGCTAATGACCTTTAGGAAGGTGTGAAACCTCTGACACAGTGGTCCTGCACCAAGCCTATCAGACAAGCTGTGGTCAGACACTGAGGGTCCATTCATTGCTCCAAATTAACCGAGATCTGACACTCGCTTTACTGTTAAAGAGCGGTCATGTGGCATATGAAAAACCGTCAATCTGCGCTTCATTTTAGTGACAGTGGTTTTGCGTCGTGCCTGAATGTGCCTTCCAGCTGACCGCAGTGTGATTCTATTACCCCTGGGGTGTGGTGGTGATGGGCGGTTTTCCTCGTGCGTGATGGGTGGACTGAATACCTCCAACAGTGCCTGGCCGGAGTGCTCCACTCTCCCCTCGCCACTCTCTCCACTGATGAATGAGAAGCAATTATTTAAGTGTCCGTCAGGTGCCCATTTCTATTCTTTGCCTGGTGGAAACTCTCAGGGAAGCTTGCAAGTGGGTGGATATTTAGAAGGCATTTGGGTTCTTTCGTGCAGTTGTTGTGCAAGTGTTCAAATTCTGTTTCGTTGTAGTCAGTCTCAGTACTGTATCAGTACATGCACCAATAAATGTGTCCATACATTCCCTCCTAAAGCAGTTCCATAACAGCTGAAGAATAATGCACATGTTCAGGAAAGACATAACAGATGCTGAGGAGGAGATGAAGCCCAGATCATAAGAAGTTGTTGACTGAGGAAATAGGAGAGAATCTCTGTAACAACAAAAAAAGTCTCTCCATGCATTTCAACTTACCCATATTGAAAAAAGATCAGATTATTAAACCAAGCAAAAGCAGAAGTGTAGTCACCCAATCTGTTCAGGACACCCACACAACACCCCCACAAACATGTCTCTCTCTCTCTTTCTCTTCCTCTACGTCTCTCTCTCTCTCATTTTTCACAGCAACACATTTGGAAATGCACACACACTCTACAAATACGCACACTGAAGCAATAGCCAATTAAACAGTAACACAATGGACAGTATTACATTACTTCATTCTTTCACACATTACAGGTGTGTGTGTTGATTGCACTTTCTGACAGGAGTATCCACCTTCCTTCATCACACATGATTAGGCTGTCAAAAGATGACTATGCCAACACATACACACATTCCCCCTGTCATCTCTATGTTTATGACACAATCACACTCACACAGGCATACAAACACACACACACACACAGAAACACACTCCCCACATTTTCTCTGTCTATGACACATAAACACAAGCACACACGTACATTCAGCATACACTATGAGGAGAGGGCACGAAGCTCAAGTTGGAAAACTGTTCTCCTTCCTGTTTCTCTCCCTCTCTTCCTTTGTTTGGCACGGAACGGTTTCCACGGCAACCAGCATTAGAGTAAAAAAGTGAACCAATATTTTTCCCGAGCTGTTTGTCAGTGAGTGGCAGTCTTTCCTCTTCGTGGAGAACAGCCTGGGGCTTGGCCGGCAGAGTGAAGCAAGGCTGATCCCTCTGATCGGGTGGGCGAAATCAAAACGGCACGGACGGCTTTTACGCATCACATATTACTCATGTGATCCACTACCAATAGGACAATAATAGTCATTATTAGGTAACACATTTACAACATGAGAGAGGGTACGCACAGGGCACTAATTGAGTGTAATCATTCATCATGAAAGAGATGAATTGCCATCCATTTTCTGATAATTGCAGTCAACAGTCATGGTGATGAGCGATGCTGTAGCTACAGTGCTGCTGTACAATCTGTCTTATCTAAGGTTTCTCACTGATCGGTAGTTTGGCCCCCATGATAAGATATTCCATATGGCCCCCTTAAAATTATTATCAAATCAAATATCAGTGATGACTATGTCAGCCCACCCCCTCACACACACACACATCCACCCCCCACCCCCAGGCACACAAACCAATATGGCCCCCTTGAATCATTCCCCCCTCAGCTGTCACACTTTCGTGGACAGCTGAGTTTCTGGAAGCTTGAAGCTTTGCTTGGGTAGAGACTGTTTGAAGCACAGGAAGTAGGTTGTAGCTGTATTCTGGTAGATAAACTGTATGTATCTCGAGACCTTGAATTAAGAATCAGTACTCGGGTGTTTTTGAAAGGAGACATTATTTTTGTTCAGGTACGACCTTCAAAAACGTCATAAGTATCATTATATTACATTTGTCAGTGGATGAACAGTGTGTAGAGTATGTTCTTTATGTGAAATGATTTATGAAAAGATATAATTGTTTTTATAACAAAGGATTGTATAGATTATAGTGAATGTTTTCTTTTCATTGAGGAGGAACCTTTTTAACCACATCTACCAAGACCCTTTGCTGAACCAGCATTTCATTTCCAAATATAATGTCCCTTTTAAATTATCCTGGCCCCTGCTATGTCTCAACAACTGAAGGAACCACTTACTAAATGCAACCCCCCTCAACCCTCATGTCCCTACCAGGTCCCAGCAGCCTCCCTTCTGGTCTCCAGGCAGAACAAAGGACCCTTTCAGAGATGAGAGGCTAGTAAGAGCAACCAAATGGAGCTCAAGAGGGCTCTGGCCTTCCTCCGTAGAAAGCACTAGAGCCTTCTACTACATCCCTATCTCTGTATCATCACAGCTCCATCATGTCCAGGCCAGGTCCCAGCCTGCTGCTAAAAGCCTATATATGAGGACAACTGTCTAATTACACTGCAAGAAATAACTAAGAGAAATAATTACATGTACTCACAGCATCATTGGGTGCATCATTGTGTGTGTGTGTGTGTGTGTGTTTCCTCAGTCATGTTCGTTATGCTGTGGTTTCCAGGCCTCATATCCCCCCCTGCCATCCTTAAGACCTCTCCCTCCTGAAACCCTAAATCCACTATGAAAAAGAACACACATTGCAAAGACCAGAAATGGTCCTCCTTCTTTTCTTTGCAGTATGGTTTTAATGTTAGCCTACAGCAGAGTAACAGGCTGCTATCAAAGGAAATTATAAGTTTTTAAAGTGGCCATGCACGGAGTGGGGATAATTGGTGTTAGAGCGATTATGCTGCACTCACAGCCAGGCGTGCGGTCCTGCCTCCAGCTCTCCTTGCATTTCTCACTCCACTGTGGAGTTTAAAAAAAGAAAAAAAAGTGTAAAACTGGGAAAAAGCACAGAGAAGGATAGAGCAATAGCATAGAAAAGAAAGGGGTGACTTTTTTACGCCCTCCTCCCCCACCAAATAAACAGACAGACAAACAGACGCTGTCACAGGGTTCACTGTTGGATATGGGCATGACTGATGGCTACAGGTCCCTTGTAATAGTTCTGTCTTCTGTTTGTTTCTGAGTGATCTGTACAGTATTAGACAATTCTTGCAACAAGGACATGTCCGAATGGTATTTCAATGCTGTTGAACTCTGAAACAGTTTTGCTTACATGAACTCAAAGCATTACTATCACCAACCCCATCATATACTCTCATTGAGAATATTTATGTGTAGTTCTCTGTGCCTACAACCCTGCCACATCACCTCTCCTACTCCGGACTCCCCACTCACTCTATCCTTCCCTACTGCCCTCTCCTCTATCTCCATCTTTCCCCTTCTTTCTGCCAGTATCGCTCTCAGAAAGAGAAGTGAGACGGGATTCTGCAGCATGACCCACTGTGTGTGCTGTGTGTGTGGGTGGGTGAGTAGGAGGGTGTCTGTTAGCATGTGGAAGGAAGTCCATTCCCTCTATCAGATTTTACCTGAATACCAGACATGTAATGTGAAATAGAACAGGAAAAAATAGAAGAAGCTCAACAGGAGTCCCAATTTTAGTCCAATCACTTCAGCTCTCTCTCTTTCAGAAGGAGAGGTGAGATTTGCAGGTACTTCATTTAAGAACAAACGGTGTGGAAAGGAAATTGATTTTTGAAATTACCACCGAATAAAAACCTTTAAAAAAAGTTGGTTCTCGTGGTGGGGGTCCTTCTCCTGAAGTCCAACTTATAGTTTGGAAAACCACACTTCTGCTATGAGTTCCCTACATGAAATGATTTAATGAAAAGTAATTCAAGTTGCACTTATTTGATCCCACTGCTCTGGTTTGTAACTATAATGCCCTTTTGTGTTTTTTATTTTGAAAGGAAAATTCAACAAAAATGTATTTTATCTGAAAAGATTAAGTGAAATGTTTTTGCATACAAAATATTCTCTGGACAGTGAGCAATGAACTTGGTCAGAGTTCTGCTAGGCTGTTTTTCATTCCTCATCCAGGTCACCATGCACTTGTTAACATCTCATCTCCTCCTCTTCAGTTGCAAGCTGGGATACAAGTCAAGTCCTGCACCAAACAACCTCAGCTACACGTGTCATCTGATGAAGCACTGCAGTTATGTATATATTCACCAGAGATGCTTGTCACCAGTTCCAATTTCTCAATTCTTTAATAAGGTGGCTAACCCTGGCTAACCCTCCAGGGTTAGCATTACTGTGTGGTGTTCTGCAACTGGTGTTCTCTCAGTACACACCCTGGAGGAGGAGGAGAGACCCTGGCTGTCCATGTCACCTAAAAGGGGCTCATGGGGTTGGGGACACGTGGAAACTGTGAGTGCATGGTGCTGCAGGCAGTCAGAGCAGCAGGTATCCTGTCCTGACCGCTAGGGTATAGCTCTCACTCAGAGCACAGACACAGGCAGAGAGCCTGACTGACAGCTGTGCTCTGTCAGCTGAAGTCCATACTTAGATACACACTCAGGAGATTCAGAGCTGTGTCTCTGTGTGTGTGTGTGCTTCGTTGATTTATACACTGTGAGTGATCCAGACTGTCTCTCCACACAGAGGCCTTGCCTGTGTTCCTTGCTTTTTAGCACAGTGGATTCTGTTTGGTTCAGGCAGATGTATGTGTGTGTGTGCATGTGTGTGTGTGGCTGCCCTGACCTTGGTTGCCATGACGATGAGGCACGGAGTTATTCACTGCCTGCCTGGAAACCGAGTTCCTGCTAATTACCGTTGCCATGGCGACAGAGCACCTGATGTAACAGTGGGAAAAGGGCAGGAATCTTAACCCTTTTCAAAGCAGCCCTAAAATATCATGCACTTCTCCACGTGCCGTGTGCCGAGGATTCAACTATAGTTATGGAAAAATAATTACAGGTATGGTCGAAATAGAGCACTGTCAAAAAATAGAACAAAATACATCGGCCAACAGCACCAATGAAATCATTTAATTTCAATGGCAAAACAAAGCAGGAAAGACAAAGTACATTTAGGATTGATTGTATTTTATGCATACATTGCCATTCTTCTTTCCTTACTTTGCTATCAAGACATGCCTGCCAGTAAACATCTGTAAGTGGGCTGATTATTTGCGAGTTTGACCCTGTTGTGCCTCAATTTACCCTGCCAATCAATTTAATAGTGCCTGTCCAATCCTAATGTCAGTGCTTGAGTTTTACCATAACAGCTAGCCATGAGCCAGACTGACACCAACATGGCCTGAAATGCTACCCAAAGCCAGTAACATCCATTCTCAAATCAAATTGGCCTTAATTTTCTACCATGCTGCTGTGTCGCTGAATGTTACTTTGAATAGTGTGTGCTACATGTGGACACGTCACGCTCACATCCTACCCCTGACTCCTCTGCTCTCCAAGAATGTCCTGCCACGCCCATGCCTGACAGCACTCTGCTCTGCTTCCAGGTCAGTGCGGGATGCAGAGCGTTCTAATGAGAGATGGGATTTCAAAGACAGACATGGTTTTGAAAAGCACGTATTTTCCTATCCCTCTTGGCCCTGCCTGAGGTGACAGAGAGCGCGAGCGTAGCTGTTATTACTGATCAACACCTCCAGCTCCCAGACGCTCTGCAACCTTTCCCTAGACCTGAGAGAGAACGTATAATAACGTACAGTAGGCGGTGGTCGGTGTAAAAGTGAAATAGCAGCCTGCAACAGATGCAAGGCGCCCTGATTAAACCAGGTTGGACCCAGCCACTGATAGGCCTTGACCAACGCTGCTCCCATGCTGCTGGTCGACCCTTGCCAAGATAAAATTAAAACAGCAGCAGGAGAGGATCTGGCTGGTGCTGGAGGGAGGTGAGACAGACAGAAAGTTGAGACCAAACTATTGATCGGTCCTGGGTCTGCTGCGGCTAGTAATATAGACCTGTCATTCAGTGAGCGGCTGCCCGGGTGTTGGAAGGAGCAGTTCCGTCCCCGCCCAAGGCAAGGCCTGTTCTGACACAAATACGCATGTAACGCCGACCGCACATCTGAGATTGAGTGCCATCCCGCGGGGGGGTGGACTGTGTTTGTAGTGGGTGAGGAGAGGAAGACCTCCCACAGGTGTATGTGTGTGGAGGGGGGGGGGGGAGTGAGTGTGTGTGTGTAAGAGTGTGTGAGAGAGTGGGTGTGTGGTGGGTGGGTGGGTGTGTATTAGGATGGTGAGTGTGTGAATGCAGTGGGTGTGTGTTTGTTGGGGGGGGGGGTGCGTGTGTGAGTGTGTGTGAAGAAGACCTCCTGCAGGCCCTGACAGAACCATACACAGCTCCTCAGAAACCCTGCAGATCACAGCCATTGAGCGCCTCATCACACACCCAGTGTGACTTCAACTCAACATCGGGGGCACATCCAACTGGACCACAGAAAAGCAGGTGTGTGTGAGAGAGTGTGAGAAAGAAAGTGTATTTACACAGTATGTGCATGTGTGTATGAGAGATGGAGTGTGTGTATGTGTGCCTGTGTGAATGTGTGTGTTCACTGGGTGTGCATGCATGCACTTGTCTTACCGTACATGTTTTAACCAGACAACCAATTACCAGACATCCAATTACAGTGTCTGAATTACATTGATGAATCAGAAACACACCATAAACACATTTTTTCATCAAAATGTTGATCATTTCCGTCCTTGTGATCCAACACTCGTCAAGTTCAATCAAAACGTCAACACTGCATTCTGCATGTCAGACATTTGTTTATGTTACTGGCGCTGCACTGCGGCTGAAATGAAGCTTGATTATTGAGACATGCGGCCCTCGGCCCGGCTGCTCGCCCCTCATTGGGTTCATTAGGGTATTCAACACAATCGTGGCTGCAGATACAATTACCCTGCGCACGAAACAGGTGGTCTAAACTCTGGGAGATGTAATTGGGAATGCGTGAGTTATTTTAGTTGCTGAACCACAGTAATCACACTGCTACCCACGCAGTGCAGGTAGATGTGCGGCCACCTGTCGGAGTCTGGTGGTCTAATAAGTGATGCAGTGAGGGAGAAAGTGAAAGAACACAAATGAGAGGAAAACGTTAGCCTCCATCTGGTCAGGATAACCTAATAAAAAACAACCTGATTTAGAACACGATAGAAGTTAAAAGTAAACAAAACCCACCAAAAAAAGGAAATAACAGCCTGATTGTGTATCTCTGCTTCTCATTCAGACACAACGCTGTTTTTCTCGACCCTGTCTGACAGTCAGAGTCGAGGACATGACACAGGAACAATCGTCATGCGAGGCTTTCGCTCCAAGAACGTATACCCCGATTCTAATAATGCTGGTTCATGAGCAGAATCACATTAGTTTACAGCCGGGTTTGGAGTGCCGGAGGGCTGCTCTCCAGGAATATGATTGGTGTGAAGAACCCAGCATCACCTGGTTAACGAGTCCTCACTCTTTAATCAGCCATAAGCCATCCAATTAAATCTACATTCTACCTCTTGTCTCAAGCTAACAATTAACCATAGGGAAATAATATCGATGATTATTTCACGACTTTCTGAGGGTTGCCTAACCCTGTGGAGGGCCTGGCAGACTGAAGCAGCGGTCTGACCTTAGAGGCTCCATGTCACTGTGTTAGCTGGTGCTGCCACCTAGTGGAATAAAACCATTACTGACCACAGGGGGGAGAATAGTCGTTACGGGCACAAATCAGGGATTCATTTAGAATTTGAGGTGGAGTTAGTTATTAGGCGGCACAACTCGACCTGGCTCCGGAACTTTGAGAGGCAGAATACCAGCCGCAATGATCACACAGGTCTGCTAATGGATAATTTGATAATTCCAAGTGAGACTCTGATTGACGTCTATGTTTATGCTCTGTCTCTAAGAATAACATATACAGCTATTTATTAAGTGGACTGTATTCCCCTTATTAATTAAAATCTTTCTCTTGTCCAGATCAAGGTCAGTTGTCTCTTGTCACGTTTCGATTAAAAGACACCAGAGGGCAATATTGTGCCATGAGTACAGGTTACACCTACAAAACGAGTTTTAAAACACTGCAGTGTTATTTAATGTACTGTTGATACAAATGTGAACTCAAACTCTCTCTCTCTCTCTCTCTCTCTCTCTCTTTCTCGCTCTCTTTCTCTCTCTCTCTCTCTCTCTCTCTCTCTCTCTCTCTCTCTCTCTCTCTCTCTCTCTCTCTCTCTCTCTCTCTCACAGACACACACACACACACACTGTACTTTCTAAGAGAGAAAGAGAGAGAGAGTACCCTGGCTACAGTTCCAGAGAAGTGAAGAGAGTGTGAGGTTAGATCAGAGCTGATCCCCCCCACCCCACATCCTGTTGGGGTCAGCCTCACCAGGCTCTGCTACCTGCTCTGGCCTGTGTGAGACTGACATGGGCACAGGCAGCACTTTGTTGAACCAGCCATACCGCTCACAAACCCCCCATTGTAACAACTGGGCACCGCTGCTCCCCACCCCCCTTACCCTCACCTGCCTGCCCACCCAGACTGGATCTGTGCCAGGCTGGCCTGGACTCCAGCTCCAGGTCTGTCTGTGGAAGCCTGTTTTCATCCTCCCAATCCAGGACACACTCTCCTTCCTCCATGACGAGGAGGGGTGATGAGGGGTACGGAACAGAAGGAGAAAAGGGGTGAGGGAGAGGTGAGGGAGGGCGCAGTGGTGGACTCAGAAGGGGGGGGGGGGGAAGTGCCCCCACGCTAGCAAAAGTGCCCTCTTGGATGGCCCTATAGTAGATTAAACATGATAAAGGATCCTGTATGGTGGCCCAATGTGCAAGAAGACGTAAAGTCCCTTCTAGAGTTCCCAACCAGTGGAAAATGATCTTATTTTGCCTCAAACATAATAACAACATGAGTCCAATGTATTATATTACACTATGCTTTATTTTGCGCACATATTGTTGCGGGGAAAAAAAAGCGCTTGCATTTACTATTGTTACTGATATCAAACTTACGTCCCTGAACTGTACATATAGTGGGTTAAACAAAGGGAAGTTTGTATAGTGAATTGTATTGCACACATCTTACACGCAGCAAGTTTGTAAGAGCAGCAAAAGTGACGAGTAGCTCTAATGAGGGGCCTGTGCCCCAGTAGAGCTTTATATCTAGCAATGCTCCTGTGCCATACCTTATGCAGCTGGTGCCCTCTATCTTTTTTTCACCCCTGCCCCTCAGATAGCCTGAGTCCGCTATTGGGAGGGTGTAGGAGTGAAGTGCACAGTGCACAGAATCTGCTGGAGACAGACGGACCTGGAGAAAGGTTTAGATTTTTTTGGAAGATGGTATTCTACACGTGAATTTGATCGGCTCTGAGTCACTTAACCACCTCATACAATAGGAGCGGACAGAAAAGAGAGTGGAGGAATTGTGAGAAAAGGGGAGGGCTTTTAGAGGAGTTGGGCTGAGGGAGGAGGAGGTGTCAAGGTGGTTATAAACTGTTGGGGACTCCTTCACCTCTTCCTGAGGACCAAGCTGTCATTCAACTAGTTTTTTTTCTCTATCTCTTTCTGTCTCTTTATGAGCCTTTACTTCGGTCTCCTCCCTCTCTTTTCCTTTCGTCTCTCTTTCACCAAGACTGAAAAGAGAGAGCCAATGAAGCAAAAGCATGGTGGCTCTTTCAGAGCAGAAATAGAGACAGTGGTCTTTAATTCAAGCGGCACCCCTCAGCCGACGACTGACTGGTCATCGTGAATCCCCCACTATTCATCCCTCTCCATTCAGCCATCACTCTCTCGCTGCCTCTCTTCTTCCTCTGGCTTTCTTTATCTTCTTATTTTCTTCCTTTTCTTCCCTCTGTGAGCAATCTGGGTATGGGATCGTGCCCCCGCCTCCACTTCCTCCCCCAGGCCTCCTATGTAGACCTTGGAGGGGGTGAGCCAAACCAGGGAGCCCTCCCCCCTGTGCCTCTCTCCTAGCCCCATAGGGTGACTCTGAGCTGGGGCCAGCAGTGCAACATTAGTGCCTGTCTGTCTCCACTGGGGCACACTGCCTGGCTCTGTGTGACTGCACTGAGCTGGTTAACCCTTACACCACCCCTTTCCCTGTCCACTTCAGTGCATATATTTAACTTTGTATGGTACATGGTTTGGAAACACACACACACACACAGTAAACAGGATCTCTGTGTGTAGGCAACATTGGCTCAGTGTTAGTGAGTGTTTTTACATCCATGATGATTGATAGACCAGAGAAGAGATAGTTAGTGGGCACAGTGACATGGAGGTGAAACATTTCTACAGGCTCCTCTCCAGCCCACGCGTCAGCGTCACTTGCCAGGATGAACACCTTCTCCTAAACACACAAACATGTGATCCATTGGTTTGTCACACCTCCTTGACACATAACACAAAAAAGCAGGTTTGTTTCAAATGTAGGTGGGACAGGTTTGTTTTATAACTAAGGACGCCTTTACCGTATTTTACGGAAAATATGCCGCGTCTTGTACTCCGATTTTACAGTTTTCTTGTGCTTGTGCAGCTTATATTTCGAAGCGGCTTATAGTCCGGTTTTAGAACAAAACGTGGCTTCTCTCAAGATCTCTACTGACCGTGCAGCTAATTTTATGCTCAACACTTGAACGGGGGCTTATTACTTGAAAGAGGAATTATTTACTGTTTTCTCAGTTACATTATCAGGGCTTGGAAATACAGTGACTTGCTAAAGTAGGCAAATGGCTAGAGGAAAGTAACATTTCATAATTAATCAAACAGCTGCAAACCCAGTGAAATGTTATAGGCAAGCTAGCAAAAAAAACGCTAACAACATTACTAATTCAACTTTGTTAATCTAACCGAGCTCTTTGTAAATTCGTTTTAGATATAATTGTATATGATAGTGTGGACAATAAGACACGGACGCGGTCTCTTTTCATAACTTGTATTTTACCACTGCTCTTCTTGACATCGTCGCCATTTGAACAGCCCTCACTGGTTTCACGTAATGCTTTCAGCATCAAGCCTACGGCAACTCCCGAGGGACAAAACACCCTTGTCCGTTGTCACATAGAAAGGTCTGCTACAGTAGGCTATCCTCAGGATTTGCAAGCTAGCTAAACTTATAATATATCCATGGAATATGGATTCTGCCACTAAATTAGTTTCTGGATTTATTTCTGGACATACTATCCACAACCGAAGTGTGTTACACAATGATGTAAGATCGCGTATATTCGTGCATTGCTCTTGATACCCAGAATACCCTGCGGCAAGCTGAAAAGCTACTAACAGAGCCTGTTTAAGGTCTATATTACATTTACATTTAGTCATTTAGCAGACGCTCTTATCCAGAGCGACTTACAGTAAGTACAGGGACATTCTCCCCCAGGCAAGTTGGGTGAAGTGCCTTGCCCAAGGACACAACGTCATTTGGCACGGCCGGGAATCGAACTGGCAACCTTCAGATTACTAGCCCGACTCCCTCACCGCTCAGCCACCTGACTCCCATATTAGACATTATCTGCTACTAAGTTAAGGGCATTAGCTTAGTTAAATAAGCATTGTTTGTAGTTCTATTGCTGTGTTCGTTCTGTTTTGATATGTGTAATGCTATGGTCTATAGTTTAGATAATTTAAGTGTTCCCCTTGATTGGGAATGTAATCTAATTAGATTGCTATCCAAGCTGTCCACTGTCACAATGCAGTGTGAGTCGGCACGTAATCAAATGAAAGCATTGGTTCTGCCTAATATTGGCCGGTGCAACGGTAACGTTGGGGCTATCAAAGTGCGGCTTATATTCCGGTGCGTTTATACTTCGGTTTACAAACACAAGGTGCTCATTCTGGGGAGTGTGATTTATACACGATGAGGCTTATTTACCATAATATGCGGTAAATATAATTTTCTGAATGAAAAGTTGTGGGGTTAAGATGTGACTTTTTCAGAAACTAATGAGATATACAGTATAATGATATACAGTATGTTCAGTAAATACGCAGTAGGCCTACGCCTGGAGAAAGTGATCCTGTAGACAGGATGTTCCCCAAATTTGTTAATAATTTAAAAGGAAAAAATTATAATAAAGCACAGAAGTAGTTATATTGTTTCAGATGTTTAATACATGGTGCTTTGGCAGATAAATAAAAAGCAGGAAAACAAGATTGTACAATTGATCGTTGTTTAGAAATAAATATAACTGGTGCAGAAGAAGAGCAGAAAATACAGGAAGTGTGGTTTATTATCCTGATCATCCTTCACAAAGATGCACTGAAGATGCCCCCCCACCACCATCAGATTATGTGAGTCACCAGAGTGCAAAGCCATCTGGGAAAAGATGGACACCTCCTCACAATTGAGGAAAACTACTAGCTCTGTCCGTATCCCTGTCTGTACCCCTATCGTTACCTCCTACCCCTTTACTCATGACTCCTTATCCCTCACTCAAATCACTTTTTTATACCCACAGTCACCTTTTCATCCATGTTCTATTATCGCACTAATCCCTCCATATCTCTAATTCCCTATCTGCGAATCTTCTCCTCTTCTCTCCCTTATCTTGCCAGTTTTCAAACCCTCCCCTTTCTCTCTCAAATCCTCCCTCTTTCGATCTCGCTCTCTCAATCCCAGTACTCCCCTCACCAATACCCCTTCCCTTTACCTCCCTGCCCACCAACCCATCACCCCCCGTCACTCTAGAAGTCGTACTGAGACACAAACATGGTCACCTTGGTGATGTATCTCCCCAGCTGGACGCGTTTCTCCAGCTCACTCATCTCCACCTCGGCCTCCAGAGTTGCGGGGCCTGGGATCGGGCTCACCAGCATCAGCTGGCCCGTCTGGCGGTCCGAGCGCTGCACTGTGAAGTGCCGGCGAGCCTGCTTTCCTCCCAGCAGAGAGAACCGCAGTGTGTCACCCATCACGCGGACCGCCGACACCCGGAACATGACGCGTGGTGCTGACAAGTTGGAGATGACAGACAGGAAGTGGTAGGAGAAGGAGTTGGGCGCCTGGGAGCACGCCTTGTTGTCCACGGGGCAGGGGTTCCGCTCACAACGCCTTGGGGAGAGGGACAGGAGGGAGGTGGCAGGAGACGGGGTGAGGGAGAGAGCATAGGTGATAATGGAGGGAAGAAAGGAGGGATGGGAGGACAGGAAAGTGGGGAAGAAAGAGAGAGGGTGAGTCTGTAATGGTGTCATTGCACTGGATAAATAAGGGCATGATTCAATTTCATGGGCTCACATAGGTGAGGTCTTGACGTAAGTCGCATTTTTGACCCGAGGGCAGTCCACACGCACGCACTGGAACCCTCCGTAGGTGTTGATGCACATTTGGTCCCGTGAACAGGTGTTCTGTCTGGTGGCACACTCATCTATGTCTAAGACCAGACAGAGACAAGGATAGTGAGTTGAGAAAGAATTTCCTCTGTATTCTCAGATTATTTTTTACCATGTATTCAGATGTTGTTTGTATGGGAAATATGAGATGCAGGAAAAGACAAGCTAAGGGGGTGAGTGTGGGTGTGTGTGAGTGTGTGTGTGTGTGTGTGTGTATGTGTACCCTAGCTGACCTTTGCAGTTGCGTCCATCCCGGGTGACGTTGTATCCTGCTGGGCAGGTGCAGCGGTAGCCTCCAGGGGTGTTCACACAGGAGTGCAAACACAGTCGACCAGCTGGACCGTTGTGGAACAGCTCACACTCATCAATGTCTGAAACACATACAAAAATAATGATATACAATAATAACGTACCTGGAGCGCAATGTATGTGTGTTGTGACATTGCCATGGCACCTGTGCAGGTGGAGGTGTCTCGTCCAGAGATGGTGTACCCTGGGTCACAGGTGCAGTGGGTGGTGCCCTGAACCTGTGTACAGCGGGACGGACGGACATACGGCCAGGCTGTTGCTGCTGGCAATGTGGTGGCAGCTGCTGCAGAGGTGGAGGAGGAGCCAGCTGTGGAAGATGAGGTGTTCATCATGGTGACGAAAACTGGGGGGGGGGGGGGGACAGGGTTAGGGAGAGAGACAGAGAGAGAGAGAGAGAGACAGAGAGAGAGACAGAGACAGAGAGACAGAGAGGACAGTTAAGTAAATATTGTGTGTATGTTCGTGCTTGTGACTGAGTGTGTGTGTGAATGCATGCATACTATGTGAGAGTGAGTCTGTGTGGAGAGAGAGAGACCATAGAGACTCTTAGGCATAGTACAAGAGGCAAGGAGAGGACTGTGCTCTCTGAAGACCTTCTTAAGCCCACATTATTTTGCCAATGGAAAACAGGGTGGGTTCTGAGCTGCTACCACGGTGTATTTCTTTTTTTGGTTGCCATGGATACAAGTCATTCATAATATGTTGCTCTGCTGTTGTGTCTATGTGTTTGTTTCTGTGTGATGGGATGATTGTGTACTTGTATTCTGGTATCCATGTGTGTATGTACAGAATATGCATGTGCTTTCGCGTTGGCATCTGTGTGTGTGAATATGTGTGTGTTTGTGTGTGTGTGTGTATGAGATCACAGACCTACTGTAAGTCATTCAGAGGGAGTGGAGAGGTGGGCCCTGACAGAGCCAGTAGTGTTAGTGCTGAGTATGGACGAACAGACCGCTCATGGTCAGAGTGTCGTTAACTGAACGCCCTGGTCTCCCTGTGTGGCTCCCACCTACAGCCCTGCACTGTAGCCCTGCATGCAGAAATGAAAACAAACTCTCACAGAGCCACAGAACCTAACTGGACTGGATTTAGCTGATCGACACAGAATTTAGTGCCGTGTATGCTAGCCCAACCACCCGGAACCAGAACCAATGCTCATCCCGCCAATGAGAAGAAGAACTGCCCGCCACCCAGGACCAGACCTAACCCAGCCAACCTCAGCTCAGGGATAGCTACACCTTGGTACAATGGTACCTGTATATTGGCACAGCGATTCCTTCACGTTAGCACACAGATACCTACATATTAGCGCAGAGATACCAACTTCTTAGTATAGAGATACCTACATGTTGGCACAGGGCTCTGGCAAGTAGCTCCAGCCCAGCCTTTGGTACAGGTGCAGGAGAACTGGTTGACCTCGTCCATACACGTCCCTCCATTCAGACAGGGAGAGGACTCGCACTCGTTTATGTCTGAGGAAAGACAGGAGGAGGAGGGGTTGGTGGATGTAGCAGGATAAGGTGTGTGTGTGTGTGTGTGTGGCGGAGGGTTACCTGGTTCAGTACCATGGGCTGTGAGCTGCTTGCTGGACTCTCAGATACAACCCTTATGTAACCCTATAGGTTTGGGTGTGTGTGTATGTGTGTGTATATGCTGCTGAACCTAGCCAGCCAGAGTGAAAGGGAAGCCTCTGGTCTCACAGAGAGGCTTTGAAGTGTTATCTGTACGTTAGCGAGCCATCCTGGGCTGGCATGTCACATGTGTCACTGCCTTCAATAAAAGCACTGGAAGACCAAGAGGTACACACACAAGAAACCTGATCACAAGGCGGGTAGAAGAGCACATCTTATCTAGACAGACAAATCTCAGCAATATGAATGACGCGTCAAAAGGGAAAAAGAGAGAGAGGGAGGGGAGGAGTTCCACAAAGAGGATGGTGACAGGGAATGTGAGGAAGATGGGCAGAGCAGATACAGAGAGGAATGACCAGGGAGGGGGGAGTGTGGAAGATTGAGTTGGGGGGGTGGGCAGTGAGGAGTGAGGGACGAGTAGAACAGAAGGGACCAGGAGGAGGAGGTGAATTGGAGTAAAGGAATATAACTTAAATTGTACATTCTTGTCAAGCCAAAAATAGCCAAAAAAGTCCAAGTTCAGGTGACCGTGTGATCAGGTGATTAGGTGGTCAGGTGACGATGTAGTCAGGTGATCAGATAACTCACTTCGGCAGGTGGGCTGCTGGCCACTCCAGGTGAAGGTATCCTGACACATCCTGGTCTCTGCTCCAACCAGATCGTAGCCTGCTTCGCACAGGAAGTGGACTTCATGGCCTGGTGTCTGCACCTTGCCCAACTTCCTGCCGTTGACGGGAGCCTCCAGCTTCGGGCAGGTTCCTAGAGTGGGGGCGGGGAGACGGGTGATGACATTTTAAGGGCCAATCAATCCAAACAAAGTTGTTGTCACTGTCTAATGTAAGACGCTCACCGTTATCGGGTTTGGCGGCCTGTTTGGTGGTGGCAGCCTGCAGCAGGTTGATCTTCTTCCTCAGGGTGCGCAGACTCTGGACGTACGAAGCCTCGTGGGCAGAGAGGAGCTTCTGGACCTGCTTCAAAGAGCTCTGCATCTCCTGCCTGCTGGCACAGTCCTAGAGGGGAAGGTGTAAGAGGAATTGTTTAACATTTTAATCTTAATTATTTAATGAAGGAATGTTGAAAATGTGGAACTAATTCTTTAAGCCTTATATAAGACCAGGAAAGTAATACGTGTAAGTAAAAGATTCCTTTGTGTAGTACAATTCTTATAGACACACACAATTTTCACTGTTGCATCCGAGCAAAACATAATCAAGATTCTGTACACAGAACAAAGCATATATGAAAATGTGTAGATCAGGCTTTCATGTTATTGAATCAGATCTCATTACCAGGTTATTTATCAGCTGTGTGTGGTGAGCAACACAGGGAGCTTTCATGCTGGTTTGGAAGAAGGGCTGCATGAAAGGAATCCTAAGATAGAACGAAGTGTTCTTAAGATAGATCTAATAGTTCAGTCAGGTTTTAGATGTATGTGGACTGGGCAGTAATATCAGAGTCACAGAGAGCTTTACTTAGACCTGGGGGGAGGGCGGGGAGGGAGAGGACCGGGAGGAGGAAAAGAGGAATGAGGAGGAGGTGGAGGAAGAAGCGGAGGAGGAAGGTGAGGAGAAGGAGAAGCTTGGGGAGAAAGAGGAGGGGAGGTGTGGAGGTGGGGAGGTGGGGGAGGATGAGGCAGAGGAGGAGAGGGGGAGGAGGTGAAGGAGGAAAAGAGGAGAGGAGGAGAGGAGGAGAGGAGGAGAGGAGGAGAGGAGGATGGTGAGGAGATGAAGAAGTAGCAGGAGAGGAGGAGGAGGGTGAGGAGGTAAAGGATGATGGAGAGGAGGAGAAGAAGGAGGAGAAGGATGCTGAGCCCTGCCGACATGGCTGTGTCACCTCCCCAGGGGGGATTAGAGGTTTCAGAGCTGACTGTGAGCAGAGGAGCGGGTGAATGGTGAATGATTTCATTGAGTGTTGACTTTATCCCCCCCTGGTGAACTGACCTACACATGAACCAAGACACACACACACGTGTATGTACATCCACACACACACACACACACACACACACACAAACATCCACACAGCCACACACACTACCACTCCTCTCCTGCCTTGAAGGCAGCATGTTTTCAGGAAACGTTCTCTCTTTCTTTCATCTGTCTCTTATTCTGCTCTCTCTTTGTAATCTACATCTCCTTCTCGCTCCCTCTTTCTTCCTCTCTCCAGTCATCCGCTTTAGCCAGTGGAAAGAAAGGCCTGGAGGCAGCTTGACTGATCCTAATTACAATGCAATCTTTTATAACCGATGTGTACTTCTGGAGGGTATCTGGGATGTGTGTACATCTCTGGGAGGTGTTGCTAACCTAGCGGTGTGTAATGAAGTGGAGGGTGGCGAGGGCCGCCAGGTCAGACTGCGTAGCATAAAAAACATGCCGTGGGTAAACATTGCCTGTGTACGCAATGACTAGAGGCGCGTTCATGGGCACAGCCACTTCTCTGTTTGGCTGGAAAAAAAACATTGAGGGGTAGTGGCTTTTTTTTTTGTTAACTTTTTCTATGACTTTCAACTCTCTCAACCATCTATTTTCTTTATACTCTGTCCCTTTTCTTTTCTCCTCTCTCCGTATGTCGCTTTTTCACAGTATTTATTATTTTCCACCCTCCTCTGATAAGTGATTTCAGAAAGCCAATTCATGTTTTTGTCCTGCAGGAAAGAGAAGGGTAAATATTTGGAGGTCCTGTGAAAACAGCTGGCAGGTTGGGGCAGGGCTGGGGCTCTGGAGGGACGTCAGTCAGAGTCAGATGGAGAGAAAAGCCGCTGTTAGCAACCCCGCCATACTGCCCTCTTTCTGCCTCCCCAGGCAAAAATCCCATGTGGTTTCATTGCATGTAGTGACGCTGAACGTATCTCGGTGTTTGGCTTAACACGCCTTCAGTTTCCCCATTCATAGGCATAACGAGCTAGCCTTTGAATTAAGGAGAGTAAACGGAAGCTTGGGTCAAGGTAACAGTAACCTCAGACTCTCTGCAGCTCTCCCTCTGGTGAAACACAGAGAGGTTGTGTATTGAGCTGAAAGTGTGTGTGGCAGAAATGTGTTTCTGCGTTGAGCGTTGACCGTGATGGGTTGTTTAAGTGGAACATGGTCTGATCCCTGGGGCGCAAGTTGTCAGGATGTGAATGGGCCTGCCAGGTAGCCACGGGTCTCTAATAAGACCTGGATGCTTCTCCCACTCAGCTCATTATCTCAATGTTCACAGCATTGTTGACAAACAACACATGAATAATGAATCTAATTAAAACAACGAAATGTTGACTGGGGACTGAACCTGAGAAAAAAAACTGCTGGGTCAGGAGGCTTAAAAACACACACAAACGCACACTGCTGATCTGAGAAGTTTAGCAGTTCAGCATAAAACTCATGTTGGAGGTGTTGAGTCATTCATAGATCAGTTCTGCATGCTGTGGACATGAATGCCAAGCGCTGACCATTGTTATCACTAGCGTGCAAAGTGCGGTCAAACCAAAGGGTGGCATTGTGAACTGGTGATGGTGAAACTACGGCAATGACAGCACAGGGTGACACTCTGGCTCTTTGACTTTAAAAAGAGACTAAAGTCACTTCAGCCAAGGAAAACGTGTCCAATGTCTCTCTCGTCCCCCAGCCTGTCAGACGCACACTGCAGCCAGAGCTGTGGACACATGACTGTCTGTGAAAGGACTCTGCAACAATCGTCATCTCAGGCTTATTTTCTCAGCCGGAGAGTTATACAACCCCCTTTCCCTCCCCTTTTGCCAATACTTAATTTGTTTGTATGAAACATGCAACATCAGCTTTTCACAATTTCACATTGGGATTTTTTGTTGTTACAAAGTCATGAGAGATATTTCATTATAAACATTGCCATTCACAAACTTGTTCTCTCATAGCACTTGCCATAGTGAAAGTGCCATTCACAAAGTGACCACTCACCTGTCCAAATGCTGAGTAAAAATGACAAAGGCACAAGACCATGATGATGACATACGAATGAATCATTTTTGAATCATGTAATCCTATTGAAAGGCGCAGAAATCTAGTCCGGACACGCTTTTGCTAGGTCGAAGAAAACTCTGCGTAGTTAATGTCTAGTGCGTAAATGCACACATGCACCTCTGGTATTTGTGAGAAATGCTTCTCATTCATTCATATGTCGAACAAGTTGCCAAAGTGAACCTTGATGGAATGTTGGGTTTGCCCTTAACCGACCAATCAGGATACATCTTAAAAAGCTGTTGACCAAATATTTACAGGAGAATCCTGACAGGCTCATACCACCCTTTCCCTTTTTTCAATCTTTTTTTTTTTTGGAAGGCACATGGCAAATTTCCTCTCTCATGAAAGCCGCTTAGATAAGATGTGGAATTTGTAAGCTGAAGGAAAAACAAAATATAGCCGGAAACCTGGACGGATTTACGCACTGACCAGTGGCCCACGCAGCAGGATAATACTTTTTGAGGCATGCCAAATCTCTGCACTTTGTTCAGAATTTGACAATCATAAATGTAGAATTCCAAGTCCAACACATCATTCACCAACTGTACAATTTAACTGTAGTATGGTGTATGGCACAATGCAATTAGAATAGACCAATATAGTATATTATATTTTCACATATCTTCAACATGTTTTTAAATATTATTTTAGAGATGAAGCACTACACATTATTTTGACCTAACACAAAGCTCATTAACAAATGTTACAAAGAGAGAGAGAGAGAGAGAGAGAGAGAGAGAGAGAGAGAGAGAGAGAGAGAGAGAGAGAGAGAGAGAGAGAGAGAGAGAGAGAGAGAGAGAGAGAGCGGGGAAGGGGGGTGGGGATGGAGAGTGTTTGTGTGTGATTATGGTAGCATGGGGGTTACAGGGATTACAGTAGATACAAATTCAACAGATACAAATTCAGATGGTTCTGTCTGTAAAGTGGAGAAGTCCTGCCCTCTACAGGTCTGACTGTCTAACAGGCAGGGGTGCATGTATCTGTGAATCAACACCTGGCCTGTTTGTTCTGGAGCACTGTCATAGTAAAACACCTTTGGGGCATTAATTAATTTGAAGGGAAATCATTTCATCATCAACAATTTTACTTAAATGTAACATTTGTGTGTTCCGGGTGATTCATTTTTAAACTATATGTGAATTATTAAACCAAAAATGGAGCACCTATATTAACCTCTGTGATGTCACAGTTTAACGTGCTTCCTGTTTCACTCATAGAGATAGACCCCATCCCTTTATTACTCTTGGAATAGCTCATGTACAGTAAATCACACACACACTACTCTGTCTAATACTAAAGTGATGTCAGTGCTGATGAAGGTACATCACTGTCCTACTGCAAATATCCATGTGACTAAAAAAAACATTTCTCTATTGGTAGATACTAGGTTACGTTTATGGCCCAATCGTAAAATGGAGGAGACACAATGATTTGGTCAAAGGCATACTCAAAGCATAACGGGTAACTGTCTTCACCCTGTCATCTAAAAGCAGTAATATGTTTGTGATTGCAGACTACTGCATCACTGCAGGGGGTCTCAGAGTATCAAGTTTTATATATCTGAGAAGACAATGAAACCAAAGATGCTTCTAAATCCTGTCTGATCACCCTCTAATGAGAACCAGAACAGTAAAACAGACTGATGAGGATCCACACAACAATGGGTTCCCTCCAGAACCCATGTGTTTGGGGTTCACAGGGGACAGAGACACATCTCTAAGCACATGACATGAAAACCAAGAGGTCTCTCCACCAACCTCAAAGGAAATCAAAGAACCTTGAGAAGATTTGTATTTTGGAGGGATCTGTTGGGAAGGGTGGGGGAGATCTGTCATGTTAGACTTCAGGGATGTAAGTTTTTGACTTTAATGGAGGGTTGACGGGAGATGGTCAGGACTGACTCTGCTAAGCTCAACTACGCATCTTGGAGGAAACCTCATTTACATTACATTACATTTAGCAGACGCTCTTATCCAGAGCGACTTAGAGTAAGTACAGGGACATTCTCCCTGAGGCAAGTATGGTGAAGTGCCTTGCCCAAGTACACAAACCTCGACCATTTCAAAATATACAATGCAGCTCTCACATATTGTTGAAAGAAGGGACCATGTGGTTTTCTCATGTCTATGTGACCATGTTAGTTTCATCAGGAAATAGGATCAGAAAGGCTGTGAACCTATCCCCAAACAACTACAACTGTTTGGGCTGTCAAATGCCCACAGAAATAGCTATTTAGATTCCCAATTACAAGAACATAAGATTGTGTTCGGTAGCACACACACAAACACACACACCTAATCTAATTTCTTGGAAAAACCTTCACTTGTCCTTCAAGTTCTGCCTGTGGCCTTCAGTGAAAGAGAAATATTTTCATTTTGAAAATGTGTGTTTCTGCTCCCAGGGTCTCAGTGACACTGTAGCCATGCATACATTCATAAGGCATGTTTGGGTACGAAAATCACCAAAAACACAAAACAACAGCAATAGTATAAGCATTGATTACTTTTTTCTTTGGCATTGTATTGATCTCGCTGCTTGTGTAAAACTTAAAGTCAGCACACCACAGCCCATGTGAAAAGCATTTGTCCTACCTTCCTTATATGATTAGGATGAATGTTTTATTGCTGGAGGGTGGTTGGCATGAAACCTTTTATTTGGACTTGTTCCAAATATTCATATCAAGACCGAGACGCATGAAGAAACTTTCATCGCGGGTAAACTAATCTTTGCAGACGAAACATTCTCACATATGCATGCATGTGATTTAATACTGTGCGGTTAAATGGTGAGATGAGATTTAAAAGCCCACTCGTCCTTGCGGCTTTCCGACTGATCGTGTGTCATTTCACTGTAGTTTAGAATAGGGAGAGAGTGGACCGTGCCAGCCGTGTGTGCGCGTGAGTGGTTATGAACAGTTGCAATGCGTTGAAAACTGAGTGAATGAGCGAAACGAAGAGAGAGAGAACGAACAGGAAGAGGGAAGGAGAAGGAGCCACTTGTCCGGGAGCCACTTGTCCGGGAGAATTACTTTGGCACTGTGTATCCTTGTAGCCATGGGGTTGATAACGGGACACTGGAGTTTACTTCTGTTTGTTGTGGTAGGCCTTGCTCTCCCGACCCTGCAGTCCCACGCAAGCCATACAATCACTAAGAGAGTGGACAGCACAGAAGACTCACCCAGCGGTAAGGAAAAAGTGCCTGCTTGATTGTGGTCAGCACCGGTGCCGGTCAAGAGAAACAGCGGGGTGTCCGCATGGCACGGGCGGAGGGAACTGGGACGCGCGTTTCTTGACGTAGGAAAGTTATAGTTTTACACTTGGCTGCGCGTGTTCCCTTACTAACCAAACTCACAATTTCGTTTAATGTTTAACAATTATTAATTTCACTCATCCTGATTTCACTGAACTTGATAGGCCAGGCTACGCAATGAAAGCGAGATAGAGTAACATAGAATAAATATGCACAGTACAGTAGTCAATCGGTTTATTATGTGAACAAGCTTGCACATATCTTGGTTTAGGCATATACCTATTAAATATAGGCTACTGTAAGCCTATCTATCCAGATAAACTAATATTGTTTTTTATACCTTTGACTAACGCGACCTAAAACACTGTCATCATTTGCATAGGCCCATAGTTGATATTTGACTATTAAATGTTCACCAAGATGTTGTGAGTGTATGCACTGTATCAAACAAAATCCTACTCATGTACTCCCTTACCCCCCTTAAAGGCACTTGCATTCCGTTGCCATGGAAACTAGTGCCGGCGTAATTGCGCGCTTTTCTTTTATTCCAGGGCTCGGGGTGAAGGAGCATTTTCAGATTGTCACGCTGCACAATAGACTGCGCAGCCGGGTCAACCCCATGGCGGCCAACATGCAAAAAATGGTTTGTCTCCTCCCTTTCATGCAGCCTCCTGTGTGTCTGCGTGAGTGTGTGTGTGTGTGTGTGTGTGTGTGTGTGTGTGTGTGTGTGTGTGTGTGTGTGTGTGTGTGTGTGTGTGTGTGTGCGTGTGTGTGTGTGTGTACATGTGTGAAAGAGAGTTGGGGGTGGGGGAACAATAGAGAAACAAGGATTTTTTTGTGAATTGTACTGTCGATTATTTGTTGCTAATCATATCACATAACATAACTTTCTGTGACTCTTGACTGCTACAAACACCATAGTCTTTTTGCCTAATAAATGGCCTTGGTTCATAGTTGTTTTAAGCAGCCAGGCAGTTACCAAAATGATTTTTAGAGGCAATGTACTTTACCAGAATTCCACCTACCTAACCTTGATTGTTCAACCACACATGATGCTTGCATTGGGTTCTCTGTTGGTGCCATACAGACACCTCAGGTGAAAAATAGACTTCACCCTCCATACACTCATTCAACAGCCTATGGATCTTTTTAATACAGTATTGCAGGTGTCAGGATATCACTCCTCACCTCTCTGTTTCCCACGACTGCTGCTGCTCGTGGACACCAAGGTTACCTGTCACACCGAGACCTACCCCTTCTCTCCCTCTCTCTCCACCTCTCCTTATCTCCCTCTTTTTCTCCTTCCTTTCCTGTCTCACTCATTCTCTCACACTCTCCATTTCTCTCTCTAACTCTTTTTCTCGCTCTCTCATTCTCTGTTTGATTTATGAGGGGTTGTCACAGCACATTCATTGCCCCCTTGTCAAATACCTTTCAGACTCAAATTAAGGAACGTTCATAATTTATTATTTACGATTTGTAGCCTATAAGATACAGACACTGTGCCCCTTCCCCAGTAGCAAAGCTGACCCTCCAACACAGCCATGTTCCCTGAGGGGATCCCTGTTTCCCAAACTCCCAGCCCCAAACAAAGACAGAAATCCCGGTGGTGCCTCGAAGGGTATCCTCTGTCCGAATGGTGATATCCCCAACAGAGTGTAGGCTAGGCTCCTGGAGTGTGAGGATGTTTACGCTGTAGGCCGGAGTCTCGTGGCTCAGACGCCCTGCTGTTCTCTTCAGGATGGCCTTCCATGCCATCTGTGGCCTGCAAGCAAACGTAAGTAATGACATCCTGCCTGAAGATCACACCAAAAACGGTGTTTTGTCAGGATGAGGATTATGTTATAATGTACTTTCTTTCCCGGTGACACAGTTTGGTAGCAGACCAAGTTGGTAGGTTAGGCTGGGATGCAGTGTATTTGCTGATCGTCACCACGCTATAAAAAGCTCTGTTTAGTCTCTAGTCATTTTGCTGACTGGACCGTCCTGCCAGCTTGTACTCTATGTATTTTCAGCTGTAGCTTCTCTGACTCACTGGGCCTGTCTGATTTGTGTGTCACACAGTCCCACACTGAGCCAGCATGGGCGAACCACATGGAGCAGTTTCTCATGTCTCTGTCTGGCTTCAGTAGCAGGGTACGGCTCTGAACTGATGCAACATGGCATGTAGGGGGGGCGGGGTGTGTTGTTTTCCAGACTGGGACCCCCTTCTCGCCCCCCCCCCCCTGCCCTCCCCCCCTTTCCCGCCCACACACATTCACACACACGTATACACCAGACACACACAACACGCACACAGGGGTGGCATCAAAGCGCATGCCGCTGATGACTTTGACTGGCAGACATCCGAGAGAGGAGGGAACAATGACCTCAAGGGGACTCAGTGTAGGGTCTTAACTAGCCTGCATCCTCACTACTCAGCTATGCCCCCCAGCACCCCCACAGACATACCACCATTCACAACCCCCACCAACACCACCCTGCGCCACCACTAGGATCCCTGGGACAGCAGAGAAGGGGAAAGGGGAAGCAATGGACTAATGGCAGGGTCTTTAAGGGGAGAGAGAGAGACCACTATCACCCCCCGTATCGTTCCTCACTCCCTCTGTCCATCCCTTCCTCTCTTTCCCCCTTCTCTCCGACAGCTGTAAGAAGAGCCTGCCCCCAGGGTTCAGCTGGTCCATGAGGCTGCATGTGCAGAAACAGCCCATAATACCACACAGGGTGCTGACAGCCGTCTCTACGGCAACGCACACCGCTTGCGGGGGTGCCTCCTGCTGAGCAGGGACATTCCACTGTCGTTTGACGCTTGCGAGGCGAGACAGGAGTCACTGGATTAGCCAGTGAGTGACAGTTAGCCACTCCAGGTCCAGACAAACAGAGGCCCAGGCTATCCCAGGTCCCTGTAACTGGAAACAGGGTTCTAGAGGAGGGTATGCTACCTTCACCCTCTGGACCACCCAGCCCTTTGAGGGCCAGAAGGAGGAAGTGACTGGAGACACTGTGTAGCTGAGGGCTGCTTCTGCCTGGAGATTTGTTGGTTGGTCAGGATCCATGCCTCCCTGGCAGGACCAGTCTAAAGTGTGTGTCAGGATATCACTTACTCTGTTAAACGGTAGAGACAGAACACTGAGAATGTTAATTGGAAGAGAGAGAACGTGTATGTGGGAGTGTGTGTGTGTGAGAGAGAACGTGTGTGTGTACAGTATTTGTGTGTGTGTGTGTGTGTCTGTGTGAAAGGAAGGTTAATCTGATCCCTTCACTTTACAGACACACCTCTCACTAGACTGGAGTGATTAAAGGACCCTAGCCCGCCCATACTTTCCCACCTGAGTGGGAAAGTATGGGTTTTCTGGATGGAGGGTGGGACTGTATCCCCTTGGGACAACTCTTCTGTTTGTCATGGATGCAGTTCTGAACCTGTTTAACAGATGAGTGACTACAGCCAATGACCTATTGGATACTTAGGGAGAGGCAGGAAGAAAGGTCATTGTGCTACAAAATGCACTGTACATGCACACACACACACACAGACTCACACACGCACTTGAGCTCACACACATACTAGAACTGACCAAGTCAATGAGTCACTGAGCATAAACAATACAGGAACTTTTATTAGGAGAGATACGCCTGAAAGAGGCCCCCTAAACAAAAATTGGCCCTGAGAGAGAGAGTTTGAGAGAGAGAGAGAGAGAGAGAGTTAGAGAGAGAGAGAGAGAGAGAGAGTTAGAGTAAGAGAGAGAGAGAGTTAGAAAGAGAAAGTTAGAGTAAGAGAGAGAGAGAGTTAGAGAGAGAGTAAGAGAGAGAGAGAAACACAGGACATAAAGTCAGCCCAGTTTATGGAGTGGAACCGTATTATACATTTTTGACATGGATGTGCATGTGCCTGTGAAAGTGTGTGTGTGTACTAATGTATTTGACAAAGTGTGCATATATACATGTGTGTGCATGCGTGCCTTCATGTGTGTGTGTGTGTGTGTGTGACTTACTTCCTGGTCTCTGTGCTGCAGGAGTGGAGTGAGAAGCTGTCCCTTCTTGCCAAGGAAAGGGCAGTCTCCTGCTCTACAGAGCCCTCCTCATTTGATGCTCCACCACGTCACATTGGATGGAACATCCATCAATCGGTCCACGCTGGCACCTCATTCACTGAGGTCATTAGCGCCTGGTTTGAGGAAGGGCGGGACTACATGCACCTGAGCGGCCAATGCAGAGAGAACAGCACTTGTCAACAGTACACACAGGTAAACCACGACCAACGACAAAGAGTAGAGTGTACAGTACAGAGCAGCCTATCTGCAATGTCCATTAGTTGGATGGACACACATTACTTCTACTGGATGTGAAATGATCAAATTTCTCCTGCCCCTCTCTGCCTCCTGCTCTGCCCCCTTCGTCTCGTCCTCCCCTCTCTGCCTCCTGCTCTGCCCCCTTCCTCTCTTCCTGCCCCTCCCTGCCTCCTGCTCTGCCCCCTTCCTCTCGTCCTCCCCTCTCTGCCTCCTGCTCTGCCCCCTTCCTCTCGTCCTCCCCTCTCTGCCTCCTGCTCTGCCCCCTTCCTCTCTTCCTGCCCCTCCCTGCCTCCTGCTCTGCCCCCTTCCTCTCGTCCTCCCCTCTCTGCCTCCTGCTCTGCCCCCTTCCTCTCTTCCTCCCCTCTCTGCCTCCTGCTCTGCCCCCTTCCTCTCGTCCTCCCCTCCCTGCCTCCTGCTCTGCCCCCTTCCTCTCGTCCTCCCCTCTCTGCCTCCTGCTCTGCCCCCTTCCTCTCTTCCTCCCCTCTCTGCCTCCTGCTCTGCCCCCTTCCTCTCGTCCTCCCCTCCCTGCCTTCCCTCTCTGCCCCCATGCCCCTAGCTGGTGTGGGCCACCTCCAGTCTTGTGGGCTGTGCCATCCAGCTGTGTCTGCAAGGAGCAGAGCGGCTCCATGTGTTTGTCTGCGCATACTCACCTGGGTAAGCCATTGTCTGTCTGTCTGTCTTTCTGCCTGACTATCTGACTGACTGACTGACAGCCTGCCTGTCTGTTTAACTCCCCTACCTGAGCTCATCTTATGCATGTTTTTCATGTTTTACTACTTTTCTGTGTGTGTGTGTGTGTGTGTGTGTGTTACTGCAGGGGAAACTGGGAGGTGAACGGCCAGATGGTGGTCCCTTACAAGGCTGGCTCCTCCTGCTCTCTCTGCACCTCTTCCATGTCTGGCTGTTTCAGACTGTGGGATCATGTAGGAGGACTGTGTGGTGAGGACACACAGATGTATTTTCAGTTAATTAGGTTTACTTGTTAAGTCAAGTCTTAAATAGATAACATGCAAAGAATGTTCCACACAGACAACAAATATTCAAGGGAATACAATAGAGATTTTGGCTTTCAGGTTTTCATTGTTGTGAAAGGTAACTAGCTGACTTTGGTGGTCATGTCAAGGGTGTTTTTTCTCACTTGTAAATTGATGTTTTTTTTGCGTTTAGATCTACATGTGTGTATCTGTTTTCATCTGTGTGTGTGTGCGTCTACTTGTGTGTGTGTCTACGTGTGTGTGTTCCAGAGACCCCCAGGAACCCGTGTCGTATGAGCTGTGGTCCACACGGTCGTCTCAATGTCTCCTCCTGCCTGTGTCTCTGTAGCCCAGGCTTTACCGGACGCTTCTGCCAGGGTACCAGTCTGTGTGGGGATGTTTGTGCATGTGGCTCCTAGATTTAGTTCCACAAGGTTTGTGTGTCTGTGTTTTCTCCTCAGTTACTCAAGGTGTGTGTGTGTGTGTGTCTGCGTGTGTGTCAGTGCACTGCAGTGTGCAGTGTGTGCACGGACGCTACAAGGAGGAGGAATGCTCCTGTCAGTGTGATGTGGGCTACGGAGGGGCCGAGTGTGCAGGTGAGGTATGTGTACGTGTGTGTGCATGTTTTTGTCAGCTAGATTAATCTAATATTGTGCTCAGTTCGGTGTGTCTGCTGTTTCTCATTGTAGAGAAGCTCAGCTTCCCATTCCAGCGCTGTGAGGTTACAATAGACGGAGTCTGCTTCATGGTGTCCCCTGAGACAGAAACCTACTATGGAGCAAAGAGCCAGTGCCTGGTGAGACACACTCACACACACAAACATGCACACACGCACACAGACACACAAACACACAGGTGGGCGAACAAAGACATAGACACAGTGCTTTTATAGGTTGTTTCTGCTCTGGTCTTTCCCCCATGTCTCTGACTCCCTTCAGGAGCATGGCGGTGTTCTGGCCCAGATCCACCACCAGAAGGTCCAGGACATCCTGGCATTCTACCTCAGCCAGCTGGAGACCAGTAACGAGGTCACCAACCCGGACTTTGAGACCAGGAACTTCTGGATTGGTACCATAGTCCTACACAAACCTTGTCTTTAGGGTAGATTCCTGCAAAAAGGAAGGGTGAAATGTACAATTTTCATAAGTGTCCCTGTTCTCCTCTTCATACCTCATATATGGATAAATAATAAGTAGCGTGTGAGCATGAATGCGTGTGTGATTTTTTTCCCAGGTCTGACATACAAACCAGGGAAGGATTCGTTTCGCTGGGACACAGGAGAGGCAGCCACCTTCAGCAGCTTTGCCTTTGGACAGCCAGACAACCAGGGGTGAAGAGGGGGGTCGGGGGCGGAGGGAGGAATGGAGAGGGAGAGCGAAGGGAGAAGGGAGGGAAGGAGCGCAAGAGGAGACAGATGGAGGAGGGAGAAAGATAAGAGAAGAGGGAGAAAGATATGTATCTTTCTTTTTGTATAAGAATGAGGATCATTATATGAGAAGGTGCTGACACAATGCCATGAGGTACTAGCTAAGGAATTTGGTGGCCCTTTGCAGAATGAATACATCTATACTGTCAAAGCAACACTATACTGTTGATGAGATTAATAATCCTTCCACCTGTCAAAAATATCTCCACTTCCAGATCTGACCACTAGATGTCATCCTGTTCTTCCTTCTCTTGCACCCCTGTCTCTCTCCGTCTCTCTCCGTCTCTCTCCGTCTCTCTCCGTCTCTTTCCGTCTCTTTCCGTCTCTCTTCCTCTCTGTCTTTCTATATCTCTCTCTGTGTTTCTCTCCATCTGGCTACAGCTTTGGCAACTGTGTGGAGCTTCAGGCATCCAGCGCCTTCAACTGGAATGACCAGCGCTGCAAAACACACAACCGATATATCTGCCAGTATGGTGAGGCTCTGGTGGGGAAGAGATCAGGTAGAGAAGGAAATCATTTTACTAACTAATGTGTGTGTTTGTGTGTATGTCTTTACAGCTCCGGAGCACATTGCCTTGTGGGAGGCCGGCCGGTAAAGGAGCCTCCGCTGAAGGGGTTCACAGTGGGGTCACAGGGAGGTCAAAAGCTGAAGGAAGGTCTATCTTAAACAGTACTCTTAGTTGATCATGTACATACTGGACTACCTGCACATGTGGGGGTTGTAATAAAGCAAACCCACCATTAGTTGTGGTCTCCACACAGAGCCAATCAGAAACAGGACACCTGTGGACATAAACTACTTTTGAGCCCCATAGTTCTGTTCTGTTTTGTTAGAAAGTTGTTTCATCTGCCCTTATATTTTATATTTGTCTTTGTCTATTGTTATGCATGTAATGTCACCATCCCCCAACGGTCACATCCATGCATCGAGAGCTGCATAGGCCAATTGTTGTTGCTTTCAATCTGATACAAAGTGCTTAGAAACTGAATAAAACTGCTATTATTTGTGTTTGATTATATTCATAAAATGTATTTCTGTGTTGTTGGTCCTTGTAAGTTACTGGTAGAACAAGGTTAGTCAGAAGAGTTGTATTGCTGGAGGGTTTGACTGACCACTGTAACCCTCAGATGAACTGTGGATGTACATGTTACATCCACTAGATGGCGACTATAAGCTTTTACAGATTGTAACAGCATTTGCTAGATTTTGCACATTGACTGTAGCCAAACATTATCCCAGTGATGGTCATACGAAGACAGTCTTAAGCTGTTATGAACTGACCAGCATCAGCATGTGCTGGTCTTCAATTAGTACACTTTTTCATCAGGTTCCTTCTCTGACTGCAATTTGACCTTATCACCCATGTGGTAGTGGGGGTGTGAATAGATGAATGTTTTTATAACTAACTTACATAGCATTAGAAATACAGAGGCCAGGTAATGGGAAACATAATCAACCTGGTCCAGGATGCATCTCACACTGTTCTTAGACAAAGATAGAAAGACAGAGCAGAATAAGCACACACAAGAAAATGAAAGGAAAAAGAGGAACACACAGTTAAAGAGAGAAGGATTGAGAGAAGGGATAGAGAGAGAGAGAAAAAGAGATGAGTGGAATCTGGAGGTTGGGGTGCAGGGCTGTGTGAGAGTGTGGGGGTGGGGGGGGGGGGGGGGGGGGGGGGGACAATCACTCAGGCGTGGATGATGGCACCGCTTCGGCGTCTGTTTAATCAGATCCTCACAATGGGATTAGACCACAGCCTAATCTAGAATAAGAGCTCTAAGCAGGTCGGAAGGTGTGTACACTGGCAAGTGTGTGGGGAAGTGGCTTTGGCCTAAGCAATCAAGAGATGAGAAAAGATATAAAGGGATTAGATATTTGAGGATAATCTCTCACTTTGCATGGCCGGGTTTTAGTTGATTTGGTGGTGTTTCTGTTGGATCAGAGGGAACATCAGAAACATCCAGATATCTGGAAATGTTTACCAGGCTTAAGGGTCGGTTCATTTTCAATATCAGTTTCCTGAAGTGATCCTAGAGATCCAACCTCACTTGACCATCTGGTCTGAGAGGAGAACAAACTGTTGTATTCAGACATCAGAACTCACACCTTGGCCGGTTGTATTTACAAGTCATTCAGATTATATTTGATTTGACAGTTGGTGGTGGTACAGCTGATGAGTGTCTTTAATTACAGTGGGTGAGAAAAATCAAACACACCCAAACATTTGACATGACTGCAAACAGCACCCATGTTTGGTTCCCTTCACCATGGAGCTACTGAACTTTACTCTACTGAACTGTTTCTTTACAGAAACCACACCAACAAATCTATGAGCCTAACATATCTCAGCATGTACACTTCCTGTTTCTACGTCATGGTGCTTTCTCTTCCCTGTTTCTCTTCATGTTCAATAAGATTTGCTCTGGGTTCACTGTGACGTTGACCTCTGGTCCCTGACCTGAGATTCCTCACCTCTGAGGCCAGACTACCATATCCAGCTTGGGTCCTTCATGCTGAAGGAGCATGTGAACCGTATAACATTGTGTCAAGATTAACAGTCGGGCGGTATCAGTTAGAATAGTTGTGAACTTGATTCAAAATACTGTTTTAAATATTTAAATGTATCTTATCGTCTGCTTGAGACTGTCTGAGGTATCAGGTACTGCAATATTCCAGACCCAAATTGTCAAGCACAGAAGAAGCACTTAGAAGCACTGCCTTTTTTTCAGGTTTGTAGCCCAGGCTTGTTATCTGTGGTTTGGTCTAGTGCAGAACTGAGCTCTAATGGGAGAGTGTGTTAAGATATTTATGTTCTCCAGGCTCAGTATCTTAGACAGAGTGTGAAAGCTGAAATCAGGAACACAACATGCCACAGCAAGAGGCTTTAATTGTATACTGATCTATTATGCATGTGTTTGTGTTCAGCAAGCTTGTTTCTTCATGGTGAGTGGGTAAATCTGTCTAGAGTGCCTCTGTATCGCTTTGTGTCTGTCTTCTCCCCTTCTTAATACACCCCTCACTCTCCACTTTCTCTCTCTGTCTTCCTCCCTGTTTCTGTCTCTTTTTCTCTGTATGTCTTTGGGTACAGTTTATATTAAAAAATAAACTGCGATCACCAAGATTCTATAAAAACTCTAGCTGTGGGTTTGGAATATTGCATTAAAGTGCTACTGGATGAAATCCCTCAAGTAGAGAGATTTCCCTCTTCAGCAGCCAACAGACCATAATGACATTTCTACGCAGGATTAATTAGGAGTATTTATAGAGATAATCCACAATCAGTTTATTTATTCATCATGCTTCAATTAAGCCTATGGCCCACGGCAACTGACAAAAGTACTATGGCATATTCCTCTCCTCCTCTCCTCTCCTCTATTCCTCTCTTTTCCTCCTCTCCTCTCAGCATTCAATCAGTCAGGCAACACAATCTCTCCCCTCCCCTCTCTAGTCCTCCTGCGGTTCCATGCGACTGACAGATTGGTCAGCTCTCGTGCTGTTAGTGTGTTAGTCTGTCACCCTCTGTGTGGACAGAGGTGGCAGACCAGACAGCAGCCTGAAGACATGTCTCTATTTAGAAAAACTCTCATCCAAAATCCCTGGGCTGGAGGGGCCCACCAGAGCATTCCATCACCCAAGCTCGTGCCATTCATTGAACAGCGCTCCTGTTTCTTGAGGAAACAAACAACAACTTTGCAGCAGTCTGCTCAGGAAGGGGGGAGGGGGAATGGGGAAGAGGGGGCTGATGTCTCCAAATCTGACAGAAATAATTTTCCAGTTATCAGTTGTGGGATTTTGCCTCCATAATAACAAGCTTAAAAACCTTTTTTTTGATGGGTCTTGTGTCTGATCCGCAGCCCATGGAGATCAGAGCAGAGTCCAGCCTGCTCAATCACTGGCAGACACACACACCAGCTGCCACCATGACACAAATAAAGCTGATCACTCACTTGGCCTCTACATTAGACGGAGGCTCTGTCAAATGAGTGTTTGTCTTTCAAACTGTGTGTGTGTGTGTCAGAAAGAGAGGGGGAATGGATGTAAGTCTTCCCACCCATGGACAATTCAGAAGTCCAGCCAGTGGAGGAATGTGCTGGTGTGTTGGCTTTGTCACACTTCCACCTATTGAAACAGTAGCAGCTTCCCTCTCTGGAGGTCTGACCCTCAACTTCCTGCTGAGGAAATGAAAATCCCAGGGACGGATCACAGCTGGCCATCATCGTGTGTGTGTGTCATGTATGTGTGTGTGTGTCATGTATGTGTGTGTGTCATGTACTGTATGTGTGTGTGTGTGTGTGTGGGTGTGTGTGTGTGTGTCTTGAAATAATTTGAAAGCACTCTAAGCAGGTTCCAAGACCAACAGTCAAACTAACACTTGATCCACTGCCGCAGATCCTACGGTACACCAGTCAAATGAAACATTGATGTTCATTCTTTCCAAAGAGAGCCCCAAGGCTCTTTGGTCTGGGTGCATTAGTCGGTCCTTTAAGTGTACCGTAGTGTAATCAGTGTTTAGAGAGCTAATCTGCATGTCTGATGAAAGGAGGGGAGCCTCCTCGACAGGCGGTTCAACTACCGGACAGCGGCTTGTACTGCTCACATACACACGCATGCACACACATACGCACACACTCACACAGGAGGAAGGAAGCGAGGGAGGCCTGAAACCCCCTGATTAGGGATTGTCCAGAAGAGATTACGCTGGGCCCGGGCTCTCCTGGAGGGAGAACAGCACATCACACCCCAGCACCACTGGCTCCTGGGGGAGTTGACGTCAAGAGTCAAAGATAGCTGATGACACATTACTACCAAGCTGAATCACAACCTACATCATAACCTGGAGACACACCTAACACTACTACACCTCTAAACACTGGAAACCATCTTCCTTTTGGACACAATATCTCCCAAATCGCATTGTATGCAGAAGATTATAATAATATGATCCAGATCCACACATCTCATCTATTTCTCAGTGAAGTAATGGAAGAGGGAGAGATTTGAGGTGTTTTGATGGGAGGTTCAAACGATTAGGGTGTTCTGATTGGAGGACAAGGAGATTGTAACGGATTGGTGTAAATCACCATTTCATTTGTCATTAATGTGTTTGTTTCATACACAAGGCCTGAGTTGATATGAGAAAAGCTGGTGGAGTGCACCTGAACAATAGATAAAACAAGATCAAACTCTGGAACAAACGGAAAACATGGAGTTTCTGTACTGCAAGGAGAAGAATGCTGTGAAATATTGCAATTCTTACTAAAAGCTGTTTCAATATCATGTGGTTTCCTGGTTTCTTATGGAAAGCTGTTTTTTCTGCACGAAACACCTAGTGCTGTGATCTTCCCTCATCTGTGTGCTTGTTATTGGAGACAGTATGAAGGGCAGAATGCGGGCCTATGATGAAACCCTGAGCCAATCTGAGAGACCGGGAGGGAATATATTCTGGGTATTAACGGTTCCAACATGTGAGTCTAAGGAAGACAACATGAAAGCTTTGCCCGTGTCTGTTTTATCAAATAACTAAGTGGCTTTTCTTTTCTTTTCTTTTTTTACGCCAGAAATTGCTGCCGGTGCTTTGAGCTTCACAGCTGCAGTGTGAGAAAACAACTCTTGTCACACGTTTGGTCCCAGTGCTGAAATCTGTAGCGTTGAGTTTTTAGATTAGTCAGTGACTTAAATACACCAGCACAATGGATGGTCATAATGTGTTTCATCCAAGCATCTGCTGTGAGTCTCACCTGAGAGCTGACAACGAGCTGATAACAAGCTGATAATGAGCCGTCTGAGATGAACGAGGAGTGACATTGGTAAAAAGCCCCGGCTGACGTGGGCCCATTGGTGCTGTGTAGAGGCAGTCAGCCTGCTCTGCGATTCAGTGTGATCTCTACAGACAGCACCTTCACAAGTGGGGCTCAGGTCATTGATGTGGTGTAACCTCTGCCTCACCACACAGATGAGTTTACAGGCTGATGAAAGAGGGGGCAATCGTTCACTTCGGTGAAATCTGGAGGGAAGGGCGATACGTTGGATATTGGGGTATGTGCGTGTGGGTGGGGGAATGTAAAAATCACCCTTCGCAAATATCATTGCTGTCTAATCCTTTTTTAGGCGGTCGTTTCCTTGGGTGTGTGAGTGTGTGTCAGTGTGTGGTGCATGGCGTGAGTGTGTGCGTGCGTGTCTGTGCATGAGTGTGTGTACAGTGTGCATCTCTAAGCAAGTGAGAGAGAAAATAGAGGATGGGTGTGTACGCTCCCCCCCCCCACCCCCCACTCCCATCTTACCCCAGCTAACTGCCCTGGGGCAGAATGGCACATTTCTTTTGAGATCAGTCAGTTGGGTTCTTGTACGCTGTAGCTCAAGGTTCTCTCAGAGGAGCCCAGACAGGGCTGCTCAGACACAGCTAACCAAGCATGACAGGGACCCTGCTATTTTTAAAGAGCCATCAGCTCCCCTCACTAAGGAGCCATCATCAGGCATCAGGGGGAGGGCCGGGTCGGACTCAGATCACTCAGGATTGGCAGGTTACATTACTACAAAACTGAAAGGTGATGCTCTACATAAAACCTTTGTAATAATTCTGTTGTAGGACTCTCTGATAAATTGTTCCATATGTGCCCTTTGCATGATGGGAAGAACCAGGTGGGGTTCCAAACAAACCTATTTGGTTCCAGAGTGTTATTCTTATGCTACAACAGATTTGTTTATGTCTGGGATGTAAAGTAGGGGGAGAAAATGCAATACATTCCAGGTCACAAAAAAAATAGACCTCACTGGAGATCATGCCAGTGGAGATATACTGCAGGATAAAGGTTGAGTTTGAGTTAACGACAAAAACAAATTCAAACAAGAAAATCCTTATGACCAATGAACCTTTGCTGAAATGCCTTTATTGTCATCTCTGTTTCTCTTTCTCTTCCTTTCTCTCTATGTCTCTCTCTCTCTCTCTCTGGCTCTCTCTCTCATTCCTCAGTGGTATTAATAGGACTGTTCTGTCTGAGAGGCTTGACTTCTCTTTAAATCCAATCTCAATAAACTGATCTACAGCGAGGGGAGGTGGCATAGGGAGGGGGGGGGGGGGGTGCAGACCAGGGGCTCTGATCAAAACATACTTCCAAACTACAGTTCCACTTCCTCCTCCAATGACAAATAATAGCAGATATACACTAATGGTGGAAGGGTGGTGGTGTGGGGGCAATGGAGAAAGCCCCTCTCATCTTCATCTCACTTACCGGCTTAGGGCAGATCTGAGTCAGATACCCCCCCTCCACACACATCCAACCCTCTCCCATCCTCCGGGATTAACTCCTTTAACCTGTTTATCATAATCTTCATCCCAGAGGTATGAATAATGAATCTGTCTGCTTTCTCTCTTTCTCTCAGTGTTTTCACTGTGCTCACCAAGGACGTGGATGCGAGAGCAGGAGATGTTCGAATGCCTTGCTCATGGTAGTCCCTCCTCTCCCCTCACATTAACTCTCTCTCTCATTCTCTCCGCCTGCCTGACTTGCTAACATGTGGTTTCTGCTCTCGCACACATTCCCCCACTCACTTCAGTGTAGTCGTACCTTGCCATGATGCACGCTCTCCTTCCTCTCGTCCCCAGCTCTCCCCCCTCCTCACCCCTGGGTTCCTCCAGCTGTGCCTAGATAGAGCCTGCTGGCCTCTCCTCTCTGATCTCCGGTCCCCTCTCTCTCTGCCACACAGGAGCTGCATGGAAGGACACCACAGAAGAAAAGGAACTGGACAATAGCAGGAAGTGGCTACGGTGGCGTAACCAGGGAACAGGGCTGAACTCTGCTACTGGGACGTCCTGAGAACAGCACCCCTCAGGGACCACAGCGGTCAGCAGCGTGCCTGGAGAAGGACACAACACACACCAGGGGACAGACAGACAGCACAGCTGTGTGTACGGCTCTCAGATACGGCTCCTTCTCTCTGTGTCTCAATCCTCCACTGTGGGATCTAACCCCTGGACTGAGACCCATCTCATTCTGGACTTACTATCCTGACTGAACAGCTGGATAAGCTCAAGTTGAAACTTTTCCCATTTTTGGTAAGTGTTTTTATTTCCTTACCAAACTATGATTTAAATTGTTGGGTGTACAGTAGGGAACATAAATGACCTCCAACTATAATGTACAGACTAACTGTGTGATTTAGTTATGCAGTTAGTTAAATTGAATACAATTAAACAATGCAGAAGAACCTGAATCTGTGACTGACACAGTGCAGAGATAACGCCACACAGCTCTCAGAACAGGGCAGATTCTTAGCGAGGACATGATCCCCACAAGCCTTCTGTGTTAGTTCCGTTTTACTCTAATACCCTGGGCTCAGAAGGAGAAAAGAAACCAGCCGACTCAGTGAACTCCTCCATCTGCCCGTGGACTTACATGTGTTACTTTGAGTCGTAGGCTACACAATCTGATCTACACAATCTGACCTACCCACCACCTCTCTCGGACTAATAGTACCGTACACAACACACTGAACACTCACACTGTGCTGAATACTGTCGTCATGTAGTAGTTGTGTTTTGTTGTATTGTGTCAAGATATACAAAACTGTGAATATTAAAGGATTTTAGTTTTTTTTGGTGAAATGTAAAAAAAAAAAATAACTACCTATAACCACCTATAACAGCATCACCTCAAAATTCAAACTGTGGTGTGTTTTTGTGTGTGTGCGTGTGTCAGTTCCGAGATGGCTCATCAGTAACAGACGGTATTTCCTAGACTAGTGACAGGCAGACAGATTGTTGAAGGCTGCTCTGTGATTAAACCTAAATTTAATCTGAACCGTGTAAACACACAAATGATCTCTATCTTGATCTCTCTCTCTCCTTCTCTCTCTGACTCTTTTTATCTCTCTTTCTTTTGCTTACACATACACAAACACACACACATGCACACACTGAAATGTGTAATAGCATCACAATCTCAAGGTTTAATATTTTATTTTTGTATATTACCATAACATTTCTATAAGGAACTAATAGCTAACTAGGAACTAATAGTTGACTCTTTCTATCTTTCTTTCTATCTTTCTCTTGGAGGTTTTTATGACTGAAAGTAGGTTGAGACATTACATTCATCTGTGTGTTCATGACGAAGAGACATCACCAGACTCACATTTTTGGATGTAAGACACCTGCCTCAGTGTAAGAGCAGCTGGCTAACTATCTAATTTGTCAAGTACTGGGGCTTTTCACACACACACACATACTCACACAAACAAACACACACACACATGTACTCTATGTAAGCACAAAGAGAGAGAGAGAGAGAGAAAGAGAGAGAGAGAGAGAGAGAGAGAGAGAGAGAGAGGGGAGAGAGAGACACAGAGAGAGAGAGAGAGAGAGAGAGAGAGAGAGAGAGAGAGAGAGAGAGAGAGAGAGAGAGAGAGAGAGAGAGAGAGAGAGAGAGAGAGAGAGAGAGAAGAGCAAGGAAAGGGAGGGTATGAGCAGAATGGCAGGAAGGGTGTGAGTCCTTACTATGGTGATGACCCATCATTAGCAATGTGGACGTATTTCCCAGAGGGCATTGTGTTTACACTTCCTGTGCCTGATGAAAGGTGTCACGTCATTGCTGGGAAAACACACCAGGCCAAAACGGAAGAAAGGGGGAACGTTTAAAAAATTCATTTTTTATAAAAAAAATATCAAAAGGGGAAAATCGGGTGAAAAACTATTTTCATTACCAAAACACACAAAGGCTAAGGACACGAGTGTCCTTAAATATTCATGATTGTAAAATGATCATGAGCAACAGGAAATCCCAATTTCTTCCACAGCCTCTGGAACTACCAGCCAACCTTTCTCTTATTCATCTAAACAAAAATAAAAACAGGACGTATGTTAATTAACAAAATTGAAAGAAAACAGGAAAACTACCATGCCATTGGCATGTGAAAGAGTTACTGATTGGTTCCCTCTGTGCAGTTTATTACTGGTCACCGTGACAATAACAGAATGTGTGTAAAGGTCAGGTTAGGCCAGGCATGGTGGTCATTTGATTGGAGTAGTTTTAGATATAAGAATATGAGATTAAGCTCTTTGGGAATACTTGCCAACCCTAATCCACCTGATCTCCATATCTTCCACTAATGGCCGGCAACAATAGGAGAAGCATAATCCAGATAAAGCATGTTATCGAGGATGGTGGTGTTTCTTCATCTCACACCCATTACTCCCATGTGCCTACAACAATGTGGGTTTTCCGTGATACCCACAATTATCCTGGGAAGGACATTTTCTGGAGTTAGAAACACAACCAGTGAGTTACAAAAATGATTAAACTGTAAACTTACTGATTGCTGATCACCGTTCTTCCAAGACTTTAGAGTTTGACTGCTTATTTCTTCGTCTTCAAGTGATTATTTCTCAGCATTCAAGTGACTGTTTCTCAGCATTCGGGTGACTGTTTCCTTACCTTTGAGTGACCGCTTCTTATCCTCCGGACGACTGTTTCTCTTCCTCCGCGTGTCCTATACTGTCGTCTAATCCTGTGTTCCGCAGATGATGAGGCAGCAAGCTGCCCGTGGGATGAGCGCACCAGGGCTGAGCATGGCTCTCCTGGCCCTGCTCTCCTTCTTCATCGCCAGCATGGCTGAGCTGAGAGGCGGCAAGCCAGCAGGCCCCGTTCTGCAACGCCACAAGAGAGAGTGGCTGTGGAACTCGCTCTACGTGGAGGAGGAGCGGCCGGCTCCTGTGCCATACAAGATCGGACAGGTATGAGAAGATGTCGCCGTCTCTGTCTCCTTTCACATGGATGTATGCTCATCAGCAGAGGAATTCTGGGACAGGCAAAAAAATATATTATACCGCTAGAATATATTGCTTCTATGGCAAATTCTGCAGTGTTAGCCGTGCCGTCGTTTGATCACTGTGATTAGAGATTCTCTCCTTGTTGTACTCATCAGTCGTTGTACTCATCAATTTTCTCATCATTTCTCTCTCTTATTCTTCCACCTCCAGTTGAGGTCCACCAAGGTGAATGAGAGGACACACTATGAGATAGTAGGGGAGGGGGTGGTGGGTCATAACCCACCCATCTTCATGGTGAATGAGAATGGGGACCTGTTCGTTACCAGCCAGCTGGACCGCGAACAGAAGAGCAGGTACCTCCTTCGGGCCAAGCTGCTTGATGACCGCAGCAACCTGGTGGAGCGAGAAGAGGACTTTGTGGTCTTGGTCACAGACATTAACGACAACGATCCTGTCTTCCCGCCATCGTTCAATGCATCCATCAGAGAGAGGTCACATAGAGGTAACTGAAATCATCGACATGTATACTTGACTCGTACACCTGTACAGTGGTCTGGCTAAGAACTTCCTCCTGGTGCAGACACATTCCAAAATGTCCCTCTTTGCATGTCAATCTGATTGTGATGGACACACACACATGTACACCCACACACACACTGAGGTGAAATCCATCTACATGTGCTCTGTAGGAACTAAAGTCATAACAGCCAGTGCCACTGATGCAGATGACCCAACAACGGCCAACGCAGCGCTGCGTTACACCTTGCTCCAAGGAGGGGACGTCTTTGACATCGACAGCTCCACAGGTAACAACACTGCACACCCACTCCTTAACCATTTCAGCAACCACTATTAAGATCTGTCCACTTCAGTCGCCTGTGCTGCACTGGCCCAAGGTTAAGGTTGGGTTAAGGATGACCACAATGATATCCTGCCCGTCCCAGGTCTGATAACGACCAAGTTCGAGCCCCTGGACCGTGAGCATCGCAGCCTGTACGTCGTGGTTGTCCAGGCTCAGGACACGTGGGGGAAAAAGCAGGGGGGCACGGCGACCACGTCTGTCTCTATCACCCTGACTGACATCAATGACAACATGGCATCCTTTACCAGAAGTAATAACCCACCTTTACCAAGGAATGGTTCAATTATTATTTGTTATTTTTTTCCTGAGAACAAAATAAATAGCAGTGAATAAAAGCAATCAACAAACTAAATTAGCTCAGTAGTTTGAAGCCATCCAAACTTATATCTTCACTTCCCATCTATCCAGAATCGTACGAGTTTACAGTTCCTGAGAACCAGAATCTGGATGTGAAGCTCGGCACCCTGGAGCTGGAGGACAGAGATGAGCTGCATAACAAAGACCCCATCTTCACCATTGCCGCTCCGCTCAATATCAAGTTTGACTTGGAGCGCAGTCGAACGAAAGATGGCAACCTCATGCTGAAACAGGTACCATATTAACCACTAAGTGCTTGAGGGTGGTGTTTTTGGGACATGCATCAGTCCTCCTCACTTGCCCTTTTATGATCCTCATGTGATCCATAGGTCCTCATAGCTGAGCACCTCTCAAAAACACTGCTTAACATCTTTTAGATGAGTATCAGTTGAGTATCACTGTAGTCACTATGCACCAAAAAACATCTCCCAGAAGAGTAAGTCTCGGCTATCTAACCACTGGCTCATGGATTGATGTATTTCAGCCACTGGACTACGAGACCCAGAGCAGCTACACGTTCTCTGTGGATGTGCGAGAGAACAACCTCCAGGAACCAGCAGACAACAAGAACTCGGCGGTGACCAAAGCACAGGTCGTCATCCAGGTTCTGGATGTGGACGAGCCCCCCTTCTTCACTAGAGACATCTACACCTTCTCCGTGAAGGAGGAGACCATGGTCACTAACATAGGAGTGGTCAAAGCCAGAGACCCTGACCGTGTTAACAAAACCATAAGGTACACACTGACTATCTACCCAAGATTATTATGGCACTCCTATCTACACAAGCCCCTGCGGTAAACCTTCATTACCTTGATTTGTATAACCAACTGCAATCAAACCAGTGGATCAGATCAAATAAAAAACTAATAGTACTTTTAAATACTGTATCTAATACCGCTGTTACTGATGGTCCGGGTGTGGTCCTCTAGTGTCCCGAGTGTGAATGTGACATGATCTCTGTGTTGTCAAGGTACTCCATCGAGGAAATAGACTGTCCAGTGGGAATCAACCCCATCACAGGACAGCTGTCTACACAAAGGAAGCTGGACCGTGAGCTAAAGGCTACCTACATGATTCAGGTCAAAGCCCAGGAGGAGCCCCAAGGTGGGACTGACACCTACATCTTCATCTGTTAAAGTCCTATTGAGTAACATCGATGTGTAGACAAACCAAACCTTTACAAATATAGAAAGAGAGTAGCGCAACTGAAAATGTATTTTAACGAAGAGTGATGGTTTGCCTTTTAGGACTGGCCTCTTTTGTGAAGGTGAACTTGCTCGTGATAGACATAAATGACAACGAGCCCGAGCTTTCTGCCGAAGATGTGTTCGTTTGTGAGAATGACATGAAGAACACGGTGAGGGGGCCATGTTCTTACAATCTCTCGCTTTGTCACCACGCTGCCTAAGATTTCCTGAAGTGCCAGACTATGTCTATTCACTACCATGACGACAGCCACCTACAACAATGTTATGAAGCTAACTTTGTTCTCCCCCCCCCTCTCTCTACATTTATTGAGCAGGTTATTGGGACAATTCGAGCCACAGACAAGGATGAACAAACAGCCACATTCAGCTTCTCACTGATGGAGCCCAGCTCCAACTTTTCAGTAATTGACAACAAGGGTGAGGCAACCTACTTTCGTACATAACTCTCCATATCATACCAAGAAAAGAGAAGAGGGCAAACCAGTACAAGACGCTGGTGTACTGGGTGGGTTCCAAGGTCACAGAGTGGCTCAGGATAGTGTCTCTCGACACGGAACACTCAGCCAGTGCGCCACTCAGCTCTAAACCAATCAGACATCTGAGTAGCTCCTCACCTAGTAGGTTGGAAACCAGGACAGCAACAAATGGCGGGAAAGTATGTAAAATATTCATGCTGTACAAGCTCTTTAAAACCGACCATGGGCCCTTTTCTGCATATCTGGCGAGAGCTGGGGGGTGACCTGGCTCGGTTAAGCGAAGCTGTGTAATGAGCTGAATTCAGATTCCAGCCTGTTAAGTTGAGACAGGAACATGGCTCTCTTTAGGAGATGTGTGCATTATTACACTGCCCTACAGGGGAATGTCATAAAGGAACGGAAGAAACACACTTAAGAAATCAGTGGGATGTGGATGTCGTGTTCATGTGACACATCTTCAAGAGGTACATCTTCTAGATGTAATTTCCAATCATTCCATATAAGGGGAGACATTCATGAGCGAGGTCTCTTAGTGTGTTCTGTCACATCCTATTCTTTCACTATTGTAACCTGCCAAATGCGATTCTCAGGATTCTCGTCATGCCTTAAGAATGTTCTTTGAGGTTCGTGGGGCAGGAAAGGTGTCGGGCCAAAGTAAGATCCCCTGACCGCCATTGTTGTTTCTCTTTCAGATAACACTGCCAACATCTTGCTAAAACACGGCAGCTTCAGTGTGGACGACCCCAGGGATTACATCCTTGAGATTGGGATTAACGATGGAGGGAGACCGGCAAAGAGCAGTGTCACTTCTCTGCCAATAAGAGTGTGTCGCTGTGACAGGAACAGGATCCACACCCAGTGTAAAGCTGCCCATCTCAAGATGGGCGTCAGCACGCCAGCTCTAATCGCCATCCTTCTCTGCATTCTCACCATCCTCGGTCAGTCCAGCAGTGTTAGCCTGGGACACTTAGTCTGGGTTAGTGTAGCCTGTGTTAGCCAAAGTCCCATAGCCTGTGTCAGTTAGCCCAGATCCCTTGACCCAGTCCAGTTTTGTCTGGGTTAGCCCATGTCACATAGCCAGGGTCAGTTAGCATCGACCTGGTTTTAGTTAGTGTATATTTAAGTTATACTGTACTGTGGGTGAAGACAGGGGGTATTATTGAGCTAATGGTGAAGTTATATCAGTGATTCTTATCGGGTCTCCAATGACAACAGACGGCATATTTCTGTCCTGTTTACAGACCAGGTTGTGTTTGTGAGAACCTTTATCTTCCACAGTGTTGATTGTATGAATAATGCACAAGTATGTAAATAACAACAGGAATAGAAGCCATTGAGCTGAATATTCACTTTGATGCGTTCTCACGGTTGCTTTCTGAGGGAGAAGGCCTTATTTGTCATATTAGATGAGCCTTGTGCCACAGATGTTAAGTGAAAAGCTGGTGAGTTGGAGCAAGGAGCTCCGGAAGCTCCGGCAGCAGTTGCTAAGCAAAGCAGATGTGTGGGAAAAACAGGAGCAGAACAGAGGATCAGATACACTGGGCTCCTTGTCAAGTACATAGAACAAAGTGGAAATGAACTTTTCAATTCTGGGACTTGTTATCATGAGGTTCCCAGAGCAGCTCACACCAGATCCATTCAACCACAGAAGTTTCTCACAGACAGATCTCATTTGCCTCATGAAAGAAATGCTATCTTCTCTTGTGGCGCTTATTAAAAACCCAGAGTGTGTCCCAGACCTAGATGCTGTCCTTCCTCTCGGTAAATCTCCTGAAGCTCCTCTGGAACTTCTGTTGAGGATAAAACTTCAAGATATGCCTATCTGACTGTTTGTCTCCCATCTCTCTTTCTTCCTCTGCCTCTTTTGATCTTCCCCCCTCTCCTTCTCCCCCCTTCTCTCTTCTTTATCTCCCTTTCCTTCTCTATTCCCCCCTCTTTCCATCCCTACCACTATACCATACTACACACTATACTGTACTTCTCCCTCTTCCTCCCTCCCTCTCCCCCCTGCAGTCATAGTGATCCTGTTTGTCCTGAGGAAGCGCTACCAGAAGGAGGCATTGGTGAGCATGGGGAAGAATGCAGAGATCCACGAGCAGCTAGTGACCTACGACGAGGAGGGCGGCGGGGAGATGGACACCAACGGCTATGACGTGTCAATCTTGACCTCGGCCCGCCACGACGGCAGCATGATGTGCCAGGGCCCCTCCCTCTACGCCATGGTCCAGCGGCCCCCCGCTTGCAAGGGCGACATGGCGGTGATGATTGAGGTGAAGAAGGACGAGGCGGACCATGACCGGGATGGCATCCCCTATGACACGCTGCACATCTACGGCTATGAAGGCCCAGAGTCCCTGGCCGGGAGCCTCAGCTCACTGGACAACTCCTCCACCAGCTCCAACCTGGACTATGATTTCCTCCAGGACTGGGGTCCACGCTTCAGACCCCTGGCCGAGCTGTATGGGGTGGATGGGCCAGACACATACAGCCCCTATTGATAATCCTTACACAGACCCCGACCCTGACCCCTGAAGTCTGAACCATGACACCCACTCTACTCTTGTTCATGCCAACACTGAGCGAAAGAACCAACAGGCTAAAAACCCAGTGGCCTACTCCCTCTCTCTCTCTTCCTCTCCCAGTCTATCTCTCACTCTCTCAATCCATCCCTTTCTCTTTCCATCCCTCCCACCTTTTCTAATCCTTACTTTCTTGTTGCTGTTGAACAAGCCGTTTTCTTTTTTGTTCTCTCTTCATACAGTCAGTCCTCTACTTATATCATCTTTGACACTTGCCTTGAATTTAAAGCCTGTACATTTTATAACTTTGATATCTTTTTATTACAAAGTGTTTGTTGAGGGAAAAAAAACATTACATTTTTCAAGACAAATCAACCATGAAACTATGTCTTGCGGACAGAACGGAGCTATGATACAGAACGGTCACAAGGCATCAAAGACAACAGTTGTAATATTTGAATCACAGCAATGAGGGATTTTAATTGATGACTGTATCATTTAAAATGGTATCTGGTTCATCCTCGCACATAGAAGGAGGGACATTTAAAAAAACTGGGTGTTGTTCTTTTTTCTTTGGGTTGACTGAACCACTATAATGTGAACCATAAGTAATTAATGAGTCAGTGAGCGAGTCAAGTTGTTTCGAATCACCCTCACAAAAATGACTCCAGGCTGTCAACAGTAGCAGTGCCCAGGGACACAGTAGCAGGAAGCACTGATTACCAAGCTCACAGAATAAAACTCTGGCCCGAGTTTATTTGATTGGACTCCCCAGCCTATTGTCGATCTTTCAACCCTGAGTCTTTCAGGCCCAGTGGCTCACACATCTCAGCCAACTCAGGAAACGACTACAAGAAGAGTAGAACACAGAGGACAATGGTGGGCTCTGAACAGCTTTAACCTGTTGTTCTTTCAACCTTCCATCTTCCTTTCTGTGGAGCAGGGTTTCAGAATTTGACGTTGTGTTTTCGATCACACATCCTAGGTTTTTTAGTTGGGTATTAAGTTGCCATTTAGCTGTTGACATCACTGTCCTGCTACAGTGACACAGTAGGGAGAGGTTTACACCCAAAATGTTATTGTATCTCTTGATTTGATTTCTGAAATGTTTTTTCTTCTTTTTTAGTTTTGTTTGGTCAGTTTGTGTGGTTTTTTTTGTCTTTCTTTTCCATATTTTGTTTCAGTTAAACCCCACTGCCAGCTGGGTACCCCATTTATAAACAATGGATACAATACATGGAAGCCATGTTGGCAGTATGCTGTTGGGATATAGCTCTCTGTCCAGCCCTCTCACCCGCCCTTCGAAATCACCTAAACACAACTCTGGAATGAGCTTCCTGTGATAGAGGAAGTCAGCTTCCTGTCTGCTTATCTATTAAGTAAAGCAACACATTGCAGCTCACATCCTGTTTTCCTGGTCTGAGGAAAACCTTGGGAGAGGGACACAACAGATGCAGAACAATGTCCTGGCCTTTTAACCATCAGGCCTCATTTCGGTTGTCTCATTCACTGTTGACCACTGGCAAAGATCTGGACAGTCTTCCCTCGAACCCAATCTACTCTCAACTGTATCCCATTCCACCCTCACTCTTTATCCAGACTATCTTTATCCCGTTTATCCTCATCTTCTAAAGTAGCAGTATATACTATAAAAAGATCTTATGTCATATTTGTATTGTGTTCCACCACAGTACTTTTTGGGAATAATGGTTAAATTGTGTGGTAATGGTGCTTTGTAGTGTATGTCAGCATGTGTTGAAAACATTTTGGATTTCAAAGGAGATTGCATCAAGACAATGTCCTGTGATCTTGAGATGTGTTGTAATAGTCTGGACACTGTACATACTGTACTGGAGCCATGTGCCTCGGAGCTGGCCTCACTATCCTCAGGCCTGTGGCTCAGTACTGGTTCACTCTGCTGTCTGAACCCTTTCTATAACTAAATGGTTGTGTAGCAGAGAAGAGCTAGTACAAGAGTACAAGTGTTGTGTTTGGGTTTATGTACTGTGTGAGTTTTGTGTGAATGGAAAAGCCTACATACTGTACACACCTGTTGGTACCAGTACAGGACACATTAGAACAGATTGAGAAACACAATGCATTTCCTTTTTGTGTATATATACTTTAAATGAGCTAAATGATGTGCCTTGAATTTATATATGGTTTGTATTATGTAAAACAACTGCTTTTCTTACTTAATAGTTTTGTATATGTTGAATAAACGGAGCACAGAGACGATGGTTATGACAGATCCTCTATGGGGAAACTAACATGTCAAATGTTACTTATTGAGACGGGTGTACAGCGTGTGGGAAATGACCGGAAGGATCATGGAAAGCTTCTACGTTGATAGTCAACCGACAAGAGGCCTTCCCTCCTCTCAGCTGCTCTTGAACTCTAACCCTCAACCTTAAACCCTTGCCCTATCACCTAATTTTCAACTCAACTACACACTGTTGTTTTTGTCAACAAGGCATGGGACATGGGACCAACTGGATCATTTAAAATACATGATTATTGAATAGTGTCAGATGGCTGGTGTAGTTACACCAAATGAACACTAGATGAGAGTGTTGCTTTAAATGTTACTATCACCTAGTATGTGTTATATGAATAACCAAAATGTATGCTTACCAAATAGTATGTATGAAACTCACAAATAGAAAACTGCTCTGACCTGTTACTGAGCAATACAAACAATATTTCGTTTTTAAACCTGCATGTTATGATTCGCAAAAGTAAATACTTACAAATATAAACCTAACAGCAGAGTCATGGCCATCATGGGAACAATGATGAGACCTTTCTTCAGGATGGAAATACACCACAAACCAGACAGTGATAAACACTCTCTTTTCCTGGTCCCTACATACTGGTCTTCTCTGTCTGCCCTTCACTCTGTAAACAAACACAATCAGACACAGTCAAACCCTCACACATAAACACACAGCACAGGAATCTCCCTATTGACAAGCATATGGTGCTAGGCCCTGCTTTGACCAGCATTAGAAAACACACACACATGCTCAGACATATGTTTGAAAATATTTTCCTCCTCTCCTCTCCCTGCCCCTTCTCTCATCTCTTCTGCCCTGTGGATCTTACACACCTCCCACACACCTGACCAGGAATCGATCCTTGCTGATCTCTACAGGGGAGATTGGATGCAGTGACACAGCAAAATGACAACTGAAGGTCAGGCACCTTCCTTTGCTACTGCAACTGTTCTGACAAGGAAAAATTATTTACGTTTGAAAATCCTGAAAAGGGTCTATAACATGGAAAAAATGCACTCACTGTTGAATATCTATACATCACTGCCTTTCTACAGATCATTTTTGCATGACAATCCAACATCCTGGAATAACTTAGCTAGAAGGCTAAAGTGCATTTCAAAATTAGATATTGGGTAGTAGTGTTATATAAGACTATATCTGACTCCCTCTTCTCTGTATCCTTCACTCTCTCTCTCTCTCTCTCTCTCTCTCTCTCTCTCTCTCTCTTCTGTCCATATCCCAATCTCGTACATTCCTCTCTCTCCCCCTTTCATTTTTTTCACTCCCTCTTACTCTGTCCTCCTCTGCTCTCTCCTTCACTCTCCTTCACCCTAATCTTTTCCTCCGCTCTCTCCTCTCTGTATCGCACCCCCCCCCTCCTCTTCCTGTGGCTCTGTTGCTCTCCTCTCACTCTCTTCCCCGCTCGACTCAGTATCTTCCAGCTCACTGCCCTCAGAGTACTCTCAGATGGCCTTCTGGTGTTCAGCATCCTCTTCACTTAGACACACAAACATACACCATTGGTCACTCAGTTCCACACTCAAGTTATAGGTTAAGTGGTGTGTGTGTGTGTGTGTTTCAACCTGACCTTCTCATGTTTTTCAACACATGCTCCACATCAGCATCAGGAGCTCAATAGGAAGGAGCAGTGGGGGGGGCGGGGGGGGGGGGGGGACAGTGACATGGCTGGCAGCCGTGGAGGTGTCCCTCCCTGACCAGATGGCCTGTCCTTGGAGCCTCCAACGCCCCAGTCTTCAGCCAGTCCATCAGTCCAAGTTAATAGCACAACGGCTGAGAGGCAACGACAGTGAATGACGTTTCATTCTCTCCTCTCTCGGCTTCGTCTGTTAACATGACTCAGCAAGGCCTCTGCCAGTTCAGGGCTCATAACCAAGTCATATGATGGCGGAATTGCAGTAAAAACCCTTCATTTTTCCAGTAAACTCTCCAAGTCAGCTGTATAGAGAAAGTGGTCGGAAAGGACATCTCTCTTCTCAATGGTCAAACCTGAAGCATCAGTGGTGTAATCACCATATGCAAAAACGTTGTCTTTGAATTGTACAGCCTAACCTCAGCTAACTGCCAAGCTGCCAATACTGACCAGGGAGTTTGCTGTATGACTACAGCAGGCTGGATGTTATTTTCTTCTCACAGCCCACAGTCCCTGGTTGAGGACAGAATATTGATCCTAACCGATTGACTGCCTTATGTATTGATTAAAGTTCTGAGACAGGTCTCCCTCCCATAGCATCCACAACCACCCACACAACATCACCGTCTGTCAACATCCACCCATGCTGCCTATCAAGCTGCAATGATACAAAACATATTTCAGTCTTGCAGTTGACATGGAGTTCGACGCTTAAAGTCTTGAAGAGGGCACTAATACAACTGCTACTGCAAACCTGTGGGAAATGACAACATTGGAACGTCCACATCGCCCGTAGATGTCGCCAAACCCTCTCATCCATTCTGATCCATCTCATACACACGACACACCTATCATTAATCTTTGTTAGCGCTAAAGCCTGTAGAGTGGAAATGCCTGTTTATATTGCCTAGAATTATAGGCTATTCATCGGTGTTTTGTAAATATCATGCATGATTGTTCTTTAGAAAACGGTTTCGCTTTTAAGAGATTTTTTCTCCGTTGGATTCTCTGAGGGGAGACGCAACCCACGTGCCAACCCGTGCCGCTTCAGTAAACAAACCGCCGCGCTGTTGCCCAGAGTCACACAAATGCAACACAGTAACAGTGTATGTGCTACAGAGCAGACTCAGATCAAAGCACAAGAACCTGACGGTCGGCCAGAGTTTAACCCAAAAGGGTGTATTTCCACTGCCCCGACGGCAACTTGACTGTTGTCATGACCAAAAGCGCAGCGAAATGCAGATATCTGCCGACCCGCAGAGGGGAGAACATTTACCAGGAGACGGAGAAATTATTTTACAAGTGCCTTGATAGTAAATGTTAAATGCAATCTATAGAGCATCAGATTGTGACCACTCTAGGAACGTGTCACGCATAGTTTTAACGGGTTATTCTCTCGCTAATCTGTGGAGGTGGGCCGTGCCCCCAGTCGACTGCGCGTGTTTAGTCGGGATTTCACTCAGGTCAGGATCGGTTGATGCTGCGGACATATACGGCTACATCTTAGCATATTTAACAAGATGAACGAGTTGTTTTCGTTACTAATTGAGTTTCACCATCTCTCTTTTCGTCTCTCATAGCTATTTAAGGGACAGGGACGCCAGCCTAGCGTGGGATTTCATTTCTTCTGCGGGTACGTAGCCTAGGCTATAGTCTCTCTACCTCTCTCTCTACCTCTCTCTCTTCATCTCTCTCCCGTAACAGTCTACTCCTCAATGTTGGTTACCAGTTGATGTTTGCTCCAATTCTGTTGTTGCATGTCGAGGAAAGAAACAAGTAGATTGCTGGACACATTAATTGTAGCCTATAGATTGTAAAATATCTTATGAGGAATATATTTGTGAAAAATATACTTCTGTGGCCTGTAACAGGCCTTTGGGTAGAAAGTTAATACACTTTTAATTGATAGCCTACATGCTGCTACAATGATCACTAGATGATTTGAGAGTTTGGTTCTCCTCTAAGGAATACCATAACTGACTTACGCAGGGGCAAATTGTGTTGTCAGTGAGGGCTAGTCAAGATTGATGAGCGTGGTGAAGGCTCTCGGTCCAGGCTACAAATAGTATTGTGTTTTGGCTGCATGATTTATTTATTATGTATCCTTCATCTACACGAGGGACATCTTTGGAGACCAAAGATTCACAAAAGAGCTCTGTAAATTGCAGACGTAAAATTGGCATTCTAAACCAAAACAACTTAAAATAAGTAGCAATAAAAATACACCAAACACATTATAGCCATATGTTTACTAAGAAACTAAAACATATAAAGAGACAGACTGTGACTGTGTGGTTTGTAGTTTTAGGTTATGTACTTGGTAGCTCACACCTGCCCAGGGCTCTGCATCTCTCTATATTCTGGACAAATGGTTCCCCTCCCTTAAATTCATAAGAGAGGAGAGGGAGAATTGGGAGTCAGGTGGCTGAGCGGTTAGGGAGTCGGGCTAGTAATCTGAAGGTTACCGGTTCGAATCCTGGCTGTGCCAAATGACGTTGTGTCCTTGGGCAAGGCATTTCACCCTACTTGCCTCGGGGGGAATGTCCCTGTACTTACTGTAAGTCGCTCTGGATAAGAGCGTCTGCTAAATGACTAAATGTAAATGTAACTGAGAGGAAAAGGAAGAGATGGCGAAGTTAGGGAGACAACACTACACTGTCATGTGCTCCGTCCTCTATGACGTGTCACCCTGAAAATGGAACAGAACTCCAGTGTTCTAACGTCTGTTATTGCTGTCGAACTGGCTCCCATGTCCCCCACTAGACAACTGATGCCAAGTCAGGACTTGTACAATATGATCAATATCTATCTCTTTCTTTCTTTCTAGTCCAGATTCTTCTTCTTCTTGCAGCTTCTCGGCACTTCCTGTACCTCTGTTGCCTCCACTTCCTCCTTCGCCATATCCGCTCCGGCATTTGATGAAGCATAGCATCAAACAGAATGCCATTGAACAACACAAAAACTGTTTATTAACATATTGAAGTTAAGCTCATTTATGTGCACCATTAAAATGTGACAGGCCTGATAGAAGTTATTGAGAAGATAAGAGAGAGTGTCAAGGTCAATGTGTCATTATTGATCAGTACGCTGTAGTCATGTACCGGAAAGACCTCTGAACACAGGCTGTGTTTGAATGTCCCCGTGACTGCTCACACACACACTCACACACACAAACACACACACACCTCTGGGGCTTTATAAACAACTGAGAGGCTGTCACTCACATCACTCTTCTCCCTCATCTCATTTGCTTTCCTTTCCTCTGCTCGCCTCCTCTTCTCATCTCTCTCCCCCCCACTCCAGCAGCTGTGGACGTCGTCGCTCGGCTCGGCAGAGACATCCAGCTCAGCTTCTGATACTGTCTGGTTAACAGGTTGAGATGTTGCTGTAGGTACAGACAAAGGGAGTACATGCTAATGAAATTGATCTGCTCAGGTAAGACAAGACATCAACATTTTCTTGTTTACTGTGTTGTTTATTGTGTTGTTAAGAAGTTTTAAATTTGTTGGATTTTTTCCCCTTTAAACAGTGAATGTGGTGTTCTTGAATGTGATGTTTCTACTGCTGTGTTGCCAGTTTTGACTGCTGTGTTTATGTAAGATATTTATAACTGATTCAAACAGCCAACCCTTTTTTAGCTTTATTCCAATAAATGGTATTGCATAAGTATTGCATAAGTAACTGCCCACATATGAAATCAAAAGTACTGTAAAAGTTCTATAAAGGGGCATTGTGGACACCTCACAGATTCAACAGTGAAGGGGTTGTTGTTGGTAAACACAGCAATTTACCTGGGGGGTATTTCAGAAAGAAGGTTATGCAACATAACCGGTTAAGTTAACCCACCAGCTGATTCACAATTTTGCAGCAACATTTCCAGTAGGTTGCTGCAACATACCCCCCTGGATGGCTAGGTGAGCCAGGTACTTTCTCCCCTGAGGCAGTCTAACCAGGTTTAGACCCTCTAATGAGAGCTATGAATGGAACAGAGGTGGAAACACTTCTGTGTCCCTCTGCTAACACAAAAAGACATCCTCAGCCTCAGGTGTGACCTGGCCATATCTGTCCCATCTCCATGGTGGATAACGGATCTTATTGGTTAAGTGGTGGAGCGAAGCAGCCCTAGTCTGAACAGCTTGCCCCCAGACACAGAGCTAGTTCTAACCCATATAAATGCAGTCTAAAATTTCTCGAAACTGTTTGCCAAAGCAGAACATTGTCACCCGTAACAAACACCGATGGAAACGGGTTATGGCAGTCGCGATGGAACCCGAGGGAGTACACATGGTCCCTGGCATTCTCCCCAGGCTCTGTCACAGATCAGAATGCTGCGTGCAGAGAGGCGTGGTCGCCGGCATCACCCCAGAGCTCAGACCTGTTGACCAAGGTCCCTTATACGAGCTCCTGTGTCTCCCAACTGTGTCAGGCTCATGTTAAAAGGCTGCTGTTCAAATCTATAGCGGCTGAAGTCTGTGTAGAGGCTGTGTGCTCCGTTAGCTACAAAGGTGTCTCTGAGTATCACTAGGTTCACATAATCATACTCGGCCATGTCAGCCTCTCATCTATAATTCACCAGCCCTCCTTCTCCTCCACACCTGAAATGTCACCAGCACCCCAGGCTGTAGACAGCTTGTCATTTGACACACACACACAGACACACACACACACACACAGAGACATAGACATTCACTCAGAAATCAACAGCATTAAGCAGTGTGCCACACAGCTGTGAATAGTGTGCATGGAGACCCAGTGTATATGATCTGCAACCCAGCTCTGCTGGACGAGTGGGGACGCTGCTTTGTGTTGTTGGCCGAGACAGCTGTCTCTGTGTGAGGAGCAGATAGCTGTGTGAGAGGCAGCTTGTTCTGTGTTAGAGGCAGCTAGCGAACTTAGAGGCAACTAACTGTATGAGAGGCAGTTAGCTGTGTTAGAGGCTGCTAGATGTGTGTGAGAGGAAGCTAGCTGTGTAAGAGGCAGATAACTGTGTGAGAGGCAGTTAGTTATGTAAGAGGCAGTTAGCTGTAGAAGAGGCAGTTAGCTATGTGAGAGGCAGCTATCTGTGTGTGAGAGACAGTTAACGAGCATCTCCCCTGTTGCCTCAGGACACATACCTTTCTGTCTCCCCATGCACGCCAATGACAGATCTCGTTTAACAAATTCCATTCTTCTCCTATTCATGCTAATTATCAATCATGTGGTGCAATAAGTTGCTTCATTATGAGCATCCTATCCTTCATTATTTCTAAAATTCTGATGGATAGACTGATGTACAGTACTGATACACTGAGCTATTATACTGAAAAGGCTGGAGATGCTGGAGATCTTGCTTTCATATTAGTTGTTACCCTGTATACCCTGGTGTACTTTTGTAGTTTACCCTGGAGCGCCATAGAAGCTGGCCCATAGTAGAGGCTGGTCTGTGGGACTTCTCTGTAAAGATTGGTGTGTAGTAGAGGCTGGTGCCCCACCCTCAAAACCCCCTACCAGGAAAGCTGCTAAGCTTATTAATAATAGAGGCAGGAACGGTGAGAGGTCGGCTAATTGGCTGCTGTGTTTCCATGGTGTCACTTCTTTTCTCCTCACACACCCCCCCCCCCCTCCAACACCTGGGCTCGTCCCTGGTGTTCACCCTCACCAGAAGGTAATCTTCCATGGGTTTACCCAAAACCCCAAACACATTCCACTGTTCATGTCATGATTGTGGAGAGGTAATAAAGGTGGGAGAAGAGATCTCTGGTGTTTACTTTGTCAACACATGTTTCATTGGTAACTCACTATCACACCGTGCCATTATCCGGCATCACATTATCAAGTTTAACACATTACGATGAAAGCATCACATTGCTTAATACCTAAACTGTCAAAAAAACTTAGCATTTTACATCAACACATCTGTAAGCACGTCACATAACCTGCCCGTGGTGAGTCTAGCTTTCCCTCCCTTTAAGCAGCTTTCAGCCCTACCACTGTCCTTGCATCTCTAGGCGTGATTGTTCTTCTCTGAACAGATGAGATCCTGGGCCAGAATCCCACCTCGGGAGTGGCTCTGTTCCGGCCCAGTGCCCAGGATCCATCAGCAGCCCATTACCGGGATCCCTTCATCCCTCACACACAAACCCATATTTGTATGCGTTATGAAAATGTCAGAAAAATTCATATTTCAGTTCAGCCCCCCTTCCCCTGCCCACCCCCATATGACCATCTATATGCATATCAGGTGTGTGTGTACCCAGTAGGGGGTAGTGGGCGGGGGGTGCTTCAGTCTGTGTTTGTGTGTAGAGGGGGGGGGGGGGGGGTGGGGGTTGTAGAAAGCCTGTGTGTGTATAGGGGGTGATGTTTGTATCAAGGGGGGATGTGTGTAAAGAGGTGTGTAGAGAGAGATATGTGTAGGAAGGTGTGTGTGTGTGTACATGTGTGTGTGCGCCAGTGAGAAGCCTTCCCAATGAGAGCCATTGCAGGAGGGCAGATCACAGCAGCAGATGTCGGGTGAATCTCATCCAGCCTGCTGGAGACAGAGAGCTGTTTGCTTAGCAATTAGCGACCAAGGCTTTTTAATAGGATCTATTAATTGCCATGGCAAACTGCTGTGGAGCGGGGGGGGGGGGGGGGGGGGTGATGAAGGCAGGGGACAGGGAGGTAGATTGGAGAAGGGAGAATGACCTTGACAAGTCCCTTCGTTCAAATCAAGAAGATATGGTTGCATAACACAGAATGTGATGTGCTGTTTATTTGAGTCTGTTGCTTCCTATGTCTGTCAGATACAGCCTGCTCTAACAACCTGGTTTTAACAAACTGGTCGTCCAGACCTCAGATGATGTGTGGCAACATGCCCCCAGCATGCCATTTTCATGTAATGTTCTTCCTGGTTGTCAAGACTCCGGTACCCCCCCTCCTATTGAGGAACTGCCTCAGAGGTGAGGTTGCCGTGGCAGAGCTCAGTAGGGGGCCTGATCACACAAAAAAATTATTCATTCTGCCCTAAGGCTCTCAGCAAGCCAATCAACGCCACCTCTTCACATGGAACAAACCAATCACAGCTCATTTCCGGCCTGCCATCAACAAGACCTCCAGGGGAAGTTCAGACATGTTTAATATCCGTATGGTTAGGTCCAGATGGGCAATCATCCCCAGCCCAGAGCAGCGGATCAGGGGCTCAGGCCTGGACTAGTAACTGATCTCTGGATGATGGTCTGTCCAGGCCAGTAAATCATCTCTCCATTATGATGTTGACAGGGGGATTTTACACTCTGTCCTGCAGCCTTGCTGTCGTCCTGGCTGGAGCGAACGGTGTGTCCACATCACACTGCAGCCAGACAGAGCAGCAGAGGAGACCTGCTGCATCTCCAATGTGAGGCCTGGTGGTGGGTGTGCAGTAGGAGCTGGCTTTGGCATCGCCGGCTATAAACATGCCGGCTATAAACATCCGTGATGGTATGACATCATCTGTTGACCACAGCAAAGCAAGAGGCTGTCAGTGAAATATGGGACAGCAGCATAATAATGATAATCATAATGGGTGCTCCAGGAGGAGCTAGGCCCGCATGCAGACAGGCAGATTACAGGCTGGCTGACCCACTTGTTCTTCCCCAACACAGAGGGTGACCCACATCCACTCCCCTCCTTCATACAGGCACTGGTCCTGTTTCTAGTGCCACAGTAGAGTGCTGTAGAAGAGGAGTTAGTAGTAACCATGGGAACACTATTCAAGTAGGGTTCTCCTCTTTCCAAACCCCCCCCCCCCCCACTACTCCTTTCCCCATTTCTCTTCCTTGCCCCGCTCCTTCTCCATCTCTTCCCCCCTCCTCCCTTCTTCTCCCATCTTTCTCTCCACATTCTGCTCTTTTTTCCCCCAGTCCTCTGCCTCTCCGCCGCTCGGCCGCTTATTGGCCCTGACTGGCTAGTGGCGACCTCAGCCTCAGCTGCAGGATCAGACATGACGTTTGTTCAATATAGGAAGCTGCTTCACACACCGCGCCGGACGCTGTACAGGCAACACTCCCTTAGAAACAAGACTGACTTGTCTGAATGAGAGAGGAAGGACTGTTCTCTGGGCCTCTAATAGGGACAGACAGCTGCCACAGCAGCTCCCGTCCCCGGGACAGAGGGGTTGGTCCCAGGACTCCCTAACACTCCACTGAGCCATCGAATACAGGACAGGCTCAGGACATGCCAGAGTGGTTTGTATCTGAGATCGATTCCTGCTCGGCCAAGCACACTCTGACTTACATTAACAGAATGGATTGTGAGGAAGGCATTTATGTGTTTCCGTCGCAAGGCCTGTCTCTCTGTCCATCATTTTGAGAAAGAGAGAGAGAGATAGTGCGTAGCATTGGACAGTGAGCACCAGGGAAGGAATGTGGGCTAATTATTATGGTATATCTGTGGCAGCGATAAGTGGAATGACTCCTGTGGGAAAAAGAGAGAGAAGAAGGTGGGTGGGTGAATAGAATGAGACGCTGGAGAGCGTATTATTGCGGTATTGATAGGTTTTTGTAGCAGTGTTGATGTGGAGATGGACTCCAGAGGAAGGTGCTCTGTTCTGACAGAGGGAGACTGAGAAGCCACAAGCCAGTGCTGTCAGATCTAGCTCTGGAACACGGACATCATGATGACAACCACAGCACAAATTGAGAGGAGAGAGAGGTAGAGACAGGGTGAGGGAAAGGGGGAGGTGAATCGAGGTGGAGAGAGGAGTGGTTACGAGACGTTAAAGAGAGGAGTGAGGAGACCAAAAAAGAAGAAAAAAAGATGAAGGGAAAAAGGCATGGGGAGACTGAGAAAGAGGAGACTGAGAGAAAGAAGATGAAGAGAGATGAAGAGAAAATGAGGAAAAGATGAAAAGACAGAGATGGAGAGAAAGAAAGAAAGAAAGGAGGAGGCTGAGCTCTGCAGAGGACAGGACTTAGACTGATGAAGGGTGCACTGTTGCGTAACCATGACGCCCTGGCCCTGCGGGATTCCAGGAGGCAGACAGAGGCTCCAGCTGCTCTTAGAAAGAGGTCCCCGCAAGGACAGGGCAAGGGTTAGGGCTAGGTCTGCAGTTAAGGCTAGGTTTGGGACAGGGCAGTGGCTAGGACCTGTGCTAGACGGGTTGAGGTTAGGTCCTACACGTGTGTGGGTGTGTTGTCCTACACGTGTGTGTGTGTGTTGTCCTACACGTGTGTATGTGTGTGTGAACCTTAAACAGCTGGGGGACCAGGGGCATGCATGCTTCACTGGTTGCAGCTCTGGACCAGATCCTCCAAGGGCTGCCAGATCCTCATGTGTGTGTGTGTGTGTGTGCGTGTGTGTGCATATGTTTGTGTGTGTATGTGTGTGTATGGGTTGTTTGTTTTATGTAAGTTGTACTCCATTGAAAAAGAAAACCATGTGCAACCAGGTGTGGCTCAGTGACAAAGAGCAAAAAAAAAAGAAATACTTTAAACTGTGTGTGTGTGTACTCTTGTATCAGCAGTATTTATGAGTGGAGATTTAATGGATGTTTGCCCAGGCCTGTGATGTCTGTTCTGTGTTAAGTGTTAAGTGTGATATGCGGTGAGTATATTAAGTGTGGTGTTATGTTCCGTAAGAGTATAAATTGTGTGATATGCTTAATTTAGACTTGTCTTGAATTAAACATATACATGGCTGTACAATTTTTCTCTTGGCACACCCCCCACCACACTGTACCCCCCCTCCCCCCAAACACTTAGGATTACAAAATAAACAGTAATTATCTTCAACCCAAATATGCTGTTTCCTCGATTGTGAGTGGGAGGGTCCACTCCTGTGCTGAATGGTGACTGATTTGACTAATCATTTAGGCCACCGCCTCTCATGAATAAACAGATCAGACTGACACCTACTCATGAATAAACAGATTAGGCCACCACCCACTCCTATATAAACAGATTAGACTTCACGACAGTCATGACAGAGTTAAGACGACAAATGATATGTTATCTCTGCCCCTCCTTATTAAATCTGCACTTTCTCTCTTTCTCTTCCTGTCTCGTTGTTGTTGTTGAGTGTCTGCCTGTGTGTTTGTGTGTTAGTACCTTCGGTAGTAAATAGTAAATGAATAGCTGATCTTCCACACAGGATTGCAATGCACACCTTTTCCCAGGCTTGAATACATTCTAAAGAAAACATTTGACCAAAGCCATCCATCCACCACTGTTCACCCCCTTCCACTCCCCCAACCCCTTAGTGAGCGCCAACCAGAGCAGCCCAGCCCATGACTACCCAGACTGCCGTGTGGGTGGCGGGGAGGCCAGTCTGCTGGTGTCTCCTCTGGTGGTGGCGGGCATCGTCATCGGCCTGGTCCTTCTCCTATCCTGTGTCACCATCATTGTGGGCAGCCTGCGTAAGGACAGCCGTCTGCACAACCCACACCTGCGTGCCAGCTATGGTAAGGGGTTAACTCTACCTAACTTGACGTCAGCAGCAAGCCAGTTGTGATTAGTCATGTAAGTTAACTCAATAACTTCATCCGTCTGTCTCGTCTGTCTCCATCCCACGTTTCCCTCATTTCCCTCATCATTCTCCCCCCCCCCCATATCTCCCTACCCCTGTCTCCCTGCCCCGTCTCTCTCCCTCGTCTTTCTTCCTGTCTCCCCCTCCTGTCTCCACAGCCCCTGACGGTCTCTCCTACGGGGGCTCTCTTGGGGACCTGAGGTCCACCTGCATGGATGAGTTTCCTCCTGCCTTCGACTTTGACTCCTACACAGAGAGCCTGTCTCAGAGCCACACCCTGTACCCTGACTCTCCTCCTCAGTAATGATCCCTGCGTCACCGGCTTCCACTGCCTCTCATCATCATTTCCTATATAACTCCATCATCTTATCTTTTATGACCAGCTCACATGGAATGATGTGCCCCTCCCTGCCGCTAGCCCAGTTAGTCTCTCCCCGCACACACCAAGGAAGGCTAGGAGGGATCCTGATCATGGTCTATTACTGTGGACCGGCGATGTATGTGTGTGTGTGTGTGTGTGTGTTCGTGGTGCCTCAGTGTGCAAGGCAAGCCTGTGTTGCCACAACTACAGATGGTGTAGGGAGGCTGAACGCTCACCTGTGGAGCCTGTCAACACTTGTGCTTCCGCTCAGGGTACTGCAGAGCTGGGCGCATACCAGAATACACACACGCACACACTCAAACCTGACACATGCACACATTCAAACACACATAAACATGGAACGGACCTGACATTCACACACCAAATAGGATGGCCTTGAACACACAGACCTGATGCCTTAGGTCCTATGCCACGGACAGTGCTGTCATTTCTCCAGACCTCCTGATCATCACAGAGGACAGGTCCTCTCAGTCTCCTACAACACACACACCTAATACAAACACTCAAACTCTATGTTAATCCCTCTCTTCTACAACACACATACACACACTCATTATGTCTCTCTCACCTACCACACATACACACTCTCTCATTATGCCTCTCTCTCCTACAACACACTCTCATTAAGCCTCTCTTTCCTACAACACACACTCCCATAAAGTGGAAGTAAGACCATTGTTTAAAGCCAGGGTTGCAGGACTGTTGTGATGGAACAGGACCCTGTAATGAAGATTTAGACAGCAATCCCAGCTTTAGTGTCCCAGAGGGAGTCATCGTTCTTGCAATAAGCTATTAGGAAGCAACACCTAGGTTCCCAGAATCCTAGGGGGAGGTTGTTATAACAGGAGTGTGTGTGCGCGCGTGTGTGTGTGCGCGCGCGCATGTTTGTGTGTGATTTAGTGAGAGAATGATTGAGGTGCTTTTGTGCACAAAATAGAAAGTGTGTGTGTACATTTCCTAGAATCCTAGGGTGGCTCACATGAGTATGTGTGTGCGTCTGCATGCAGGAGGGGTGTGTGTGTGTACGTGTGTTTACCTGAGAGGTGCAAAACACCTCATTTTAGTCAGGTGGGGTTCCTAGCTTTGTGTAATCCCTTGAAGCCAGGGGCCCTCAGGCACAAAGGCAGGCCCCTCAGGGTTAGAAGGCTTGTTTGACACCACAGTTCTCTTCCACACTTACAATCCCACATAGAAGACACACAAACACTATATTTGTGTACAATATTCCAATAAACAAAGAGGAAACATGGTGACAAAACCAAAGCAACAGCAAATAATGCATTGTATTGATAGGGAGCAGTAAACCCAATAACCACCTTTTCAAACATCTGCTCTGTTCCAGCTATGAGGAGTGTGTGGGGCCCGGAGCCACACAGATCTATGTTCCCACAGATGATCCCCCTCCCTACTCACTGACGGACCCCTGTCAGCAGGACCAGGAGACCCCCTACAGAAGCCTGGAGACATCTGCTTCAGCTTCCTGGTTAGCTCCCAGCACTGCCTCACATTACCCAATCAGACTTCAGGATCTCAGGCGGCAGCCAATCACCTCCATCTCCCTTTCAACCCTCCCCCAAGAGGATGCACCCCCTTACGAGGCAGTGGTGCATGAACAGAACCAACCCCTTCCCTTGATGCCACTGGACGTGCTCAAATACCAATCAGAAAACAGCCTCCCGCCTCAACCAGATCAGCACAGGATTCTGTAAAAGTAGGGCTGTGGAAATCTTACTGTAAAACCAGAACTGGGCCTATAGAACTCTTCCTATAGAACTGGACTTGGGTCTGTAAAACTCTTCCTAAAGAACTGGAACAGGGACTGTAGAACTCTTCCTACATAAACTGGAGCTGCGTGTGTAAAACCAGACGCCCCCCCCCCCCCCCCCCCCCCCCCCCCGCCACAATCCCTGCTCTCCATATTAGGATGGTGCTGCTGTCTCCCAGCAGAGCCTCCTGCTGCTTGCAGCAGCCTGGCCTCCACTCTACTGCCTGATTCACACAGACCCTACCTCTGGGATAAGTGTCCTCATCCCAAGATGTCCGCCGCATCATCCCTTTAACCCTGGCTCACCGCACCGCCATGGAAACGTAGGCTTTCCTTGTCACTGGTGCATTGTGGGGGTTTTAGTAGAATGTTTCCTTTCTAAGAATGAAGATGCTTGTAGGAAGTGTCCCTCTTACTGTTGACATAGAGTTAACACACAGATACTGTAGAATGTTCCGTTAGCGCCTTCCTAAATCTCACATTCCATTCCAACACATCCTGTTCCAACAGACTGATCTTTCCCACATTCAATAACATTACAGCTCTGTATGTAGCAGGTCTTTAAGACTCCTTTGATTAATGGCAGTACGTCCATGTTGTTTGTTCAATAGTGAGTTTAGGTTTTGCACTATTGCATGAAAGGTCTTCCTTTCTGCACTGTAGACTTGCATGGTCCCTGAGTGTGCACTATTGGCACTGCCCTCTACTGTGGAGCAGGGCTTTTTTAGACACAGACTGTTCTGGCTCCACCTCCCATGACCTCATGCTCATACAGTACAATACCTTACCCAGATACCTGGAGACATGCTTTAGACACGTGTTAGACATTGCTTTTCCCATGTCGTAGGACTGGACTCAGACGTCAGCTTAGCAGGCTAATGCAGACAAACACATGTGCTGTGGTGACTTGTCCTCCCTCCTTCCTCTTCTGTTGCTTTCTATCAGCCCTCCATGATGAGGTTAATCACTGTGAGCACCATCAGTTTGGTAGTTTACTTTTGTAGTTTACAATCATAGTTTGGTTATTTAGACAGCTTGCTTCAATGATTAACTATGGACCAACTATGGACTCAAGTCATAGTTCACCATGGTAATTTACTATGGAAGTTTCCTGTTCAGAAAGTCAACATTAACTATTGTAGTTTGGATTCTCACATTTCGCTATGGTAGTTTACTATGGTAGTTTGCTATGGTTTGCTTACTACTATAATTTACTGCAATGGTTAATTATAGTGGTAGCTAACTACTACTCTATTATAGTTCACTATAATAGTCAATGGACCCCAAACATAATTCTTTATGGTAGTTTTCTATGGTAGTTTCTTACCACATTAGTTTAATGCAGTAGTTTACTATGGATGCAATACTTGACCATGTCCTCATGAATCCATTGCCATAATGGAGATATGTTCTGGATTGTTAAGGATATGTTTTGGATAGTTTAGTGCAAGGCCATCAAGGCAGCATTCCTGAAGCTCAACAGCCATGTATCACCACCAAGTCCTCACTTATTATCAGCACAAATATACAGTATGTTATTACAGTTGATGTTGTTTTAAGTATGATAACTTTGACACATCCATTGAACAAAGTAATCCCCTTTAGATAACACCTCCAGCCCAGTTACATGGTGCAGTGTTAATATGCTGGGAAAACAAGTATATGCTTCAGAATGTTTAACTTGGAGTATGTGAAGTCATGTTTGTAATACAAATACTACACAGCACTGGGCTTGGTGAACAGTAGCCAAATGCAAACCATTATTACTGTCACATCCTCCATCAGTATGGGCCTGACTCATCATGGTCTTTTCAAAGTTGCACTTCTTTTTCCTTTATATTAGTCTAAAAAAAAAAGTATCTTATGTGGCTCAGCTGTTGATGTTTCAACAACTTTTCGTCTCCTAAAGATGTTGGGGACCCGCCTGTCGAGCACCATGACTGTTAGAATGCCTAACATCGTAGCCATAGAAATGTAATGCAATGAATTAAAGTATAAGAGATTTTCTTTCTAAAATACTGTATCTTACTGTTCTAAGTGGGTTCTAAATGTGTTGTGGTCTGTTAGTCTGTTATTATAACTGTCCTGTCTCCTAAGTGTGCGAAACTGAAACGAAAGACCTCACAATTGTTAGATAACAAGTGTAATGTTTTGCCAAGTGTTCGTTTGTTGAATGTTGGTGTTAGTTTACGAGGTGTACGAGGTAGCCTGGCTGTTTCTTTCCTGGCTGTTTTTTTCTAACTTAGCTGGGGTTTTGGGGGGATGAGTAGAGGGAGGTGAGTAGAGGGATTACGGTTCTATTACATAGCACAACACACAAGTTCTTGTCGATCTTCAGTGTCACTCTGCTCTCCACTGAACACTGGGAGAATGTTCACTTGCTGTATGTAGCATATGCTCATCCTAATCCACACTGTATGTGTTGGTGAAGCAGCACCCCGGAAGCAAATCTTTCATGTGGATTATTAAGATAACTATACAGTACTGTATGCACAGAAAACTGCAGCCTTGACAAGTCAGAATAATATGTTCCTCTGCCCCTTGGCAGTGAAAGATGGTAGACTGTGTGTTGTACTTGGTGTAGAGGAAGGGTGCGGTATAGACTGCTTCTATAAAACCTGCTGTGTCCCCATGACGGCAGCTCTGCCCCACCGCAAGCTTGGCTGCTCTAACAAGAACACCAGAGGTCTCCATCCCTTTTCCTGGACAACTACTGTTTCATCCTGTAGGTTTTCCCTCCAGCCCCCCTTGTATCTAACATGAATCAGCTTGTCATCCAGCTAATTATCAGTTTCTTGTGTGCAAAATTTGGATTGGAAAATATCACACAAACAGGAGCATGGTTGGAGGAAAAATGTACAGGATGGTAGCTCTCCCAGTTAGAGTGGTTAAAAACACACACACTGCTAGACTGTATCCTGTCATCCTGGCTGGTGGTAGGCTTAGCGTTTTTGTGACAACTGTGGAACAAGACTTTCGTTGTGGTTTTACTCTCCCTCCATCCTGTGTGACAATCATTCTTGTTTCATTAGTCACAGTTGTCAATGGTTACTTGGGCTACGTCTTAGAATGTTTATGTATAATTTCTCTAATTAGAGGGAAGTAAATAAAGATCCCTTCTCTGACTTGAGTCTGAAGTGTGGATGTTTTGGCTTGCAGGAGTGAACTGAAAGTCTGCTGAGATTAAAAAATAAAAGACCTTTTCATACTTTGTGTTTCTTCCTAGAAAAGAGCTCTGCAGAACCAGAAGACTTTTTTGTAAGATAGTGAGTAATATGATGACTTAATCCTAGTTATTCGTGTTATCTCAAACTGTGCAGGACCACTAATTAGTGACTACGGTTTCAAGTAGCCTACTAATAACTGATGGTAATGAGACCATTTAGCCTAAACCCAGAATTTAAAATTCCTTCATATTAATAAATGAGCTTTATTAATTATGCCTTTTGCAAACGAGGGTTATACTACAAAGTTGATAAAGACCTTATTTTTTTTATTTGACTAAATCTTCAAAATATGAATACTTCTTTAGGCCTGAGACAGATCTACGGTGGCCCTGTACAGATCTGATCTTTGAAGACGATTGCGCCATCTACTGGTACTGTCAAACAAGGCTACCTTTTGTGCAATAGCGCCAGTAAGGAAACATAAACTATACGTAATACAAGTTTAGTCGGTCAAAATGCAGAATGGCTTGATGTTGCTCCACAATGACCAAAAACCAGGAAGGCAAAGCATATCTATGTCTGGGTATTTTTATGATTTTCCTTAAATTCTTATTCAGCTTTTTCTCCTCTCACTTATTTTTTAAGGTGTGTGCTGTGTGTGTAAGTAACGTCCCACTTCACGTAACGTTAGCCTACGTGATAAAATATGGGCTAATCAGATGTATCCTGACTAGTGTTTACGACTGTGTCATTTTGTTTCCGCCTCGTCTCTCTTCATGACAAACCTACCTCGCGTGTCCCGTTGGCACTTACTAAATGTACTTCCTCGTTTCATTTCTAAAACCAAACACGGCTTGTATTTCTTCAGAAAACCATGACGAACAGAGGTCCTGACCAAACGCCAGATGACCGTCACATTTTCTTTGAAGAATATCAAGAATACTACATACTAACTGGTAGCCCGGAAGTGTGTAAAGAGACTCCGGTTACCGAGAAAGCTGTGCGCTTCTTGTCAGATTCGGATCCCGCGGGAAGGTTTCGTACAGTAGACTTCTATCACATAGCGTCAGAATGTTCAAAAATAGGCTCCAGAGATTGTCGGAGTGTACTTGCTGCACTCATCAAAGCTACAGAAATGTTGGAGGTGCTTTGTGTCAATCTGTTTCTCTACCCATGGAAGAAAGAAATAAAGAGCCTCAAGGTAAAATAAAATGCAAATTCTTAGTTAACCTGTGTATACAGTACCTTACATGTGTGTGATGGTAGATGGAATGTATAAGGGAAAGTTCCAGTATTGTTTTGTCGCTAACTAAACATATTCTCATAATATTACAACATAATATTACATCTTTCTTGTCAGACTTACACAGGTGCGTTTGTCTACTGTCTCAAAGCTGTGTTGCCACTCAGCATCACTCAAGCCATCCTGGCTACAGTGGGTTATCAGCCCCAGTCTGACACACAGTATGTGCTGGCTGACTCTGTAGACCCTGAGAAGGTCATCCAAGTCGGCTTTGACCTATTCCTGGCCAGGATGGAGTGTGAGCACCTGCTGCAGGTCATGGGTCAAAGTCCACAACCTGAGTGCCTTGAGATCCTGCGCAGGAGAGGCACGTCTCCCAGCATCACAGGCCCCGAGGAACCAGTATCAGGGAGGGCTGAGAGGGAGAAACAAGAGAATGAGGAGGAGGTCGTGGAGGGAGAGCTCTGTACTGGGTGCCCTTTGGTGGCTCCTGGTCCACAGGAGAACGAAGAGAACCAGATGAACTCACCAGGGCGGCCTGAGGTGGGCCTTCCCCTGGAGGCTGCCTCTAAGCCCCCCACACAAAGCCCCTCCCCAGGCCTCAGACCCTCCAGTACAGCTTTGAATGAAGACCGGTTCCACCTGGAGATGCAGTGCAACTACCCAGACCTGGCCATTAGACAGAAGCGCATCTTCAGTAAAATTCCAAGGCCTCCAGCGGCGCAGAGCATCCGAGAGAAGCAGCAGGCTGATGAGCCTGGCAGAGCTACGTCTGGCTTGGCCAGTCACCTGGTTGGGCCCCAGTACACCTTACACACTGCAGCAGCCGAAAGCCCTCCTACGCAGCCTCTCAGTCAGAACACCCTGCCCAGACCCACTCCGCAATGGGATTTAAGGAGCAGAGGTGAACAGGAGGGCCCTGAGAAGCAGGGTGGGCTTGAGGCTGGGTCTGAGGCTAAGACTGAGGCCTGGACTGAGGCTGGTGAGGAGGAGGAGGAGGAGGAAGTCAGACTGCTAGCGGAGCGGATGGGCCAGATGTATGTCTGTAAGGAGAACCTGGGATATCCCATAGAGGAGACTGGAACCCCTGATCCTCACCCTGACAAAGGCTCCAATAGGAGCCCGGCCCCGCCCATACTTTGCCATCCCTCCCTGGTGCCTGTCTGTCATATCCCAGGGTGCAACAGCTGTGGAGGGGGCATGGACAACCTCAGAGAGCCGCCTCACTCTGTGTACGTCCCAGCCTGTCACCTGGAGCTGTGTGACCCCAGCCAGAACCAGAGTCGGGCAACAAAGAGCCTCAGGGTGCAGATGGAGTATTCTGCAGTTGTAGGCCCCAGGGCGCAGCTGCAGCCTGCTATGGAAGGGCCCAGCGTGGAGGTGCAGCACCAGGCAGTGGTGGGCCCCAGAGTGCAGCAGCACAGGAGCCCCACACAGCAGCCTGAAGATGACTTGCTGCAAACTTATGTTATGGTGGAACATGACAAGAAGTGATGTTATCAAAAATCCTATTTTCAAGAACTCTCTTATGTGGTTCAGTGTTTAAAAGTGATACAATGTTCATTTACTTGACATTGTGTCCAAGTAAATGTGCTCAGTATCTCAGGTTGCAAAGATATTTTCTTTTAGATTATTCTCAGGTAACAATATTTACTTGAATCCCCTTGAAATAATGTATATATTGAGGATGTTTTAGTCCATTGCTTTGTTTGTTCTTTGAGGAAATAAGATCATTGGTGCCAAAGGGGATTTCCTATTAAGGTGTGACTCAGAGGGAGCCTTTCAGAAGAGAATCCTATGACAATACAGCACTAACAGCACCTACTCAGACCATAAAAGGTATTGACAAGTTATACAATTGTGTACAGATCAACCATGAATTTCAGACATCAACTGTTGCTGTAATGTTCATTATGACTGATGCACAGATCATTGAATAAAACCAAAATGCTTGCTTGTCCTCAGATGTGCTTGTCTCATTCAAATGGCTTGAAGTGTTTGGACTTCTTTCAAGTAAAGTACAGTTATGTACATTATTCTAATAATTATTTTAATCATTTAAAACAATAGCAAACAGTATGAAAAGGTTGTAGGGTAAGCAGACAGGACAGTATTTTGGTCTGCAAGCTTATTCACAACATTGAAAGCTTCAATCTCCAAAAAAGGTAAAATGTTCAGAAATAAATCAAATCTTATTCTCTAAAGTGTAAAGAAAGGGGGTGTTTGTGTGCACAGCAAAGCAGGATAGAAGTGTTGGTCATGATGGGGTCATGACTAACCTATGGCCACATGTAACCCTATGTCTGGAGCAAAGACTTGATCTAATTTGGTCAGAGAAAGTGAACAGATAATTCCCTGTAGAAATAAAATATAAATAAAATAAACATCTAATTTGGTCAATGTTAGATGCAACTGAAGTGCAGTAAGAAACAGATGTGTGAAACATGAAATCTCTCACCTAAAACAGAAAGCAAAGAGCCTAAATCTTTGATCATTGTGATAGACATCTTAAAAACAGTGTAACAGACATTTTCTATACGTCACATAAGAAAACCATGTCTCTGTTTCAGCAGTCAATGATTATTCATAATAGTAAATGTAAACCCATCTGATAGAAAGATTTGTATGTGTTTTGTTTGCTTGGCTGATTCTTCTGGTTAAAACCTCAGACATGGCTGGCAGCCAGGATTTTCTCCCGGTTCTCCTCATACTGGTGGAGCATCTTCTGACGGTCGTGGTCCGCCGAGATGACCTGAGACAAGGACAGCATCGTTAAAAACACAGCAGCTATATCATGACACAAGGACAAACATCTGAAGATTTGTGAAGCCATGGTGACTTGACAATATGGCTGAATGTTATTGGTCACTCACCAGAACTGGGGCAGGAAGTGGGAAGGTGGTCTGGTTGATCAGCCAATCTTCATACAGCTTATGAATGGCCTCAAGATATTCCTGTTGAGAAAACAGGGTCCCTTAGAGTCTCTAGATATTCTTCATTTTCTTTTAGGTGGAATATGATAACAGGCTTGTAGACTCTTGTGCAAAGCAATGAGCAGCCCCTTAAGACAAACGACTTACAGCATTCGCCTATTGTTTTGCAAAAGAGGGCTATTCTCAACCAAGTTCCAACAATGTCCTCCTACCATAGGGATGACCTTCTCCTCCTCCCTGCATCTATCTTTTAGACGCTCAAAGCAGGTGTGCGGGGATGTCTGCAGGTACACTAGAACAGAACAGGACAAAATAGAACTGAATAGGAAAGAATATAACAGAACAAAACTGTAAAAAAAACAACATAATAGAACAAAGATTAATAGAACAGAACGTAAAGGAAGATGATGATCCTATGGTATTGTTAAAAAAACAGTGTTTGATGGGATTAAGCAGTTTCATTTAATCACGTTGAAGAACTCACCAATGAGGTCCACTGGTATGGCGATGTTGTGCGTAATCCAATCGAACCACTCACTGAGAACAGCAAAGTCCACCTCTGGCATCTTCCCACTGCAGAACATAAAATGACTGTAGTCTCAAGGCAGGCCTGTAGACACAGCTCTGTAGTATCAGGTTTCTAGTCTCTGGTCTGTAGTGTTGGGTCTGTAGACTCAGTCCTCTAGTGTTTCAACAGGACCACACGCTCCCCCAGTCCAGGTCTACCACACACTCAGCAGCACTATCCCACACATGTTCACAGCTGGACTTAGACGTAATGACATACCTTTTAAAGAGGTTCTCCACGAAAATGTTCTTAGCGCTGTAGATAGACCTCTCCATCATCCTCACAGGGGCCGACTGGAGAGCAACACACAGAGCAACACGGTCAGTCACAAGGCTTGACATGGTTTGATCTCTGAGAGGCGTGAGGACGCCCCGAGGACCCTGTTATTGTGTTACACCATCTAATACACCTCACAGGTCAAGCGCATCTCCTGCAGAGCTCCATTCAGTCTACCTACTGTAGGTGACAGGTGTCTGTCCAGCATGGTCAGCTGAATGTAGGTCTGTAGAGTGAGGCCCCATCGTGTAGGGTCCTGGTACATCAGCCCCTGAGAGACAGAGATACACAAACAGCTGTCATCTTCCATCTTTTACAGTCATGAAGATACACACATGGTTCTTATTGTTCATCTACAGCCCTCACAGAGGATACTGAGCTACGTAAGCAATGGCAACGCACCAGGGGATTGTGTCCTCGAACATTTCGCCATTTGGACACAGGCTCCGTCAGCACCTGCCGTGTAAGACGAGCGGGAAGAGCTTAGCAAGTCAGCCACTAACCACTTTTCTTATTCTGGCTTTGATTCACCATCTCACCTCGATGTTGTTGGTTTTACTGAAGTACTCCAGACATGTGGTCTTTCCACTAGCAATGTTGCCCTCAATACAAATCTGAAATCAACAACGATGTGCATTACATACAATTCTAGGTTTATGTCTTGGTACAACTTCAGTTTCAAACTAATATATAGGCTACTGGGGTTAAGGGCAACTCCACGTCAATTTAAATTGCAATACAAAAATACCTGAAAAACATGCAATAGTAATCTGAGTTTAATTTCTGATTAAACATTCTGAAATCTGAATCAGTAGGAACAAGGCAAATACTTACCACGGCCTTCTTCTCTTCACCATTACGCACCAGCTTCCCTTGGGAGGAAGACAACATTATGAGATAACTGAGGCCCTGGTCTGCCTCAGTCAGTCAGCTACGCAGCTAAGTCAAAGACACAGAAGATTGTTATGGGAGGAGGACGAGTAGAGAGAAGAGACAGGCAGGCAATTAGGATATGACCGGGCTTGCTTCTATTCCTTCTGTCGTGCTTTCGTACAGTGTGCAGTCGGCTTAAGGCTACATTAGAAAGCTGTACGAAGAGGTCTTTAGCAGTGATTACATCATTATTGGTTGTAGTTCGCGGAGAGAAAACTAAATTATTTGTCGTAGGGTCGAACTTCATAGTGATACATTTTAGCACACAACCTCGTGCACCTACTTGTAATGAGGTGTGTATTGTTGCTATGAGTTGTCCTCTGCGATATGCTACTGCGGAAAGATACGACTTGCGCCAATGAAATAGTCCGATTTGAAGACAGTCCTGTCACGCTTCTCCATAATGTATTATAAAACGCACAATTCAAGGACATTTTGCATAGTTGTCAGTCGTACAGTACGGCAACGGTTTGTTACAGTCCACCGGGTATTGGGTATTGAGCAAGCAGTTAGCGGCTAATGCAGTTCTCGCGTGGTGTTTTAGTTCCGTGTCGTAAAGGCGCTTCCTGTTCATCGTCAATGTTCTTTAGGGAAGTGGGTGTCCAAGCTTATCTTGGAACAGTTCTCTCTAAACAAACGTCCTTAGCACCTTAGTAGCCAACATGAATCTACACTGGTCCCACATCAGTATATAGGCTCATGTAGAATAGTACAGAATAGAATAGAAATAGAACAGAACTGTTTGCATTGCTCACCTGCCTAAACTCTGCACAATAGTTTAATGATCTCTCCCGTAAGACAACTGTAATAATAATAATAATAGTATGACACACTCTGTCATTTCCTGCCACTGAGAGGAACCTGCCAGATGAGGAAGTGAGGAAAGGTTCTACAGTAACTGCAGTCACAGAAGCCTACCACTGCCAGCATGTCCGGAGAGGTCTCCTCCAGTGCCCCCAGCCCATCCAGTCCTACCTCAGTCTGCAACGTTGAGATAGACCTCGCCTTCTTCAAATCCTACCGGGGGTGCCTCAAGCTGGCTGAGTTGGTGAGACAGAATCCAAAGCCTCACAGTTGATACCCACACTGCCATGGTGACCAGGGAAGGGACTACATGCTCAAATTGAAACTGACAAAACATATTTAGTTGTACTCAGATAAAAAGTGTGAGTAAGGTTGTGAGAATAGGAAAACAGATTTAGAGACTGATGTGTAATCATGTCATAGACATGACAGAACTACTTCCATTTCCTTCTTCCTGTCTGTAAGATAATTTCTAGTATGCCCAGAGGCATGCTCTGTACTGTGTGTGCTGGAACTTGGGTCAACACATAGTTTATAGCACATTAAGCATGACTACTTACCACCAATTGGCCAAGGGTGATATGTTTGCAGATTCTTGTTTCAAATTTAGTTTAGACAACAGGTGGCACCAAATACATAAAAGTCATCATCAAATACAGCATTGCACACGTCAGACAGTACAGAATCCAATATGCATTCAGCACTGAATTCAGCATCAAATAAAGAATCTGTGTCATGTCCCCGTGTGATTCACGTCTCAGGTGATGGCGTTTGTGGCGTTTCTGTGCTTTGCGGTGGCCTCTCGACCAGTCTACATGGCTGCCCTGGCGATGGAGCTGCTGGTCACTCTGGCTCTGTTGCTTCTCTACCTGCTGAAGCTCCACAGGAAGTTCACCCTGTTCTTCTGGCCCCTCGTGGTAAGGAGCAACCAGAGCGTCCACCCTGGGCCTGCACCACACACAAACTCAATTTCATCCCTTTTTTTGTTAACCATTTTATGAAAAGGTCTTTTAAATGAGCCCCCAAAATGTATACAATTGTCTATTGATAAATAATCAATTCATAAAGAGAATAGCACGCTTGATGCAAAAAGGGTCTGGAGTGATGATTATGATGTGTTCTGTTGATCCCCACGGCAATCTCAGGACGTGTTCAACTCGGTGGTTGCAGCATGCATCGTGCTGGTGCTCAGTTTGATGGCAGTGTCCAACTACATCGTCAGAAGCACACTGGCTGGAGGGGTACGGGCAATCAATTGTTCAGTCAGTTGGTCATTCACTCTTGCACACAGTCCCTCATTCGCTAACACTCATTTACTCACTAATTAAATGTGAATCCTGTCAAGGACCGTGTCCTAACAAAGCTTGTCCTGTTTGCAGATTGTGGGTCTCCTGTTAGCAGGGCTGTGGAGTGCCGACATCTTCTTGCTCAGCAAGAAGATAACATTCAACCAAGCAAGATCACAAACCAAATAAAGCTGTGCAGTGCAGACAACTCAGACCCCTTGGTTATTTTCTCTTCCTCTCCCTCCCTCGCTCCCTCCCTCCCTTTCATTCCCTCCCCTCCTCCCATAATTTCCTTTTGACATGTGATACTGGAACGGGAGTACTATGAATTTTGAGAGTATTAGAGTTAAAGGGTCACAAACTTACCACTGATCAGATGGATTTGTGTTTAAATGTTGTAAACCACTGCCAATAAAAAATACATTTGAAACTGCGTTACTTTGTTTAAGCATAAGCTTTAATTATTATTATGTCTGCATTGGTTCACTGAGCAACAATAAAAACAAAGGCTCTGATGTATTTTGTATTGTTTCTACTAAAACAAATTAAAGTTGGTCTACCTCTACGAAGCGGGACGCCCACTGCACAATAGCTCACCCTTCTCACATAGTGGTCATAACATCTGGATGTTGCAGATGTTGCGCTTTTGTGCGCTACGTTTCCGCAATCCGCACTGTCATCGTTTCCGTTTCCATGCCAAGAGGCATCACGCAATTTTACTGGCAAAGCGTTTTTCACTTTATTATCACTTCCAGCTCACTGGTCTGAACGAGAAATAACATCGAAATAAAACATCTTCTCCGCGATGGGGGATATTGAGGCCCCCGAAACGACGCAACCGCGCCAGAATGCAATGCTCTCTATTCTCCCGACAAAAGAGTTCGCCTGTTCGCGAAAAGGACAGCTTCTTATATCAGAAGTGGTAAAGTAGCTTCTTTCTTTTAATTTAAAGTAGCATATACGATCATTTTCATTGTTTCGACTGGCAAGCGTGCGTAAAATCGTTTTTTTCCTTACGACAAATGTTGGAAGATTTAGACTGCAGTCAAAGATGTATGTGCATGTTTGAATCGAAATTGTTCGTTTACCATTCAAACCATTCAAATGAACTTTTAATGTTACAAAACTTTAGGCTTTAAAGGGTAACACTTTTATTTAGGCTATGTGCTTCGAATGTGGAGAGAGCATGCAGGGAAGTCAGGTGATACGATTGAAATAGTAGGCCTACTAAAACTTTTAATTCCCGATTCATAAGGAGGCCACAGTGACAGCAGAATTCGGATGAACGTTGTATTAGATGCATGCTGATACGTGTTGATATCAGCACATCAAAAATGTAGTTCTCCTAAACTAATGCATCTTCAGATATTTTAGGAGGTATTGTTTTAATGTGTCTAATGAGGTACACGAAGAAAGGGGTGTGTCTTGTCTGTCTATGGAGTAGATGGTCCTGATGGATGTCATGTGATGGTATTCAGCTCTTCCTGTTGTGGGCCAAGAACCCCCCTCTCCACCCCTCTTTTTCATTCTTTCTCTCTCCCTGTCTCATTGCACTCACTCACTCGCTTACTTTCCATCTCTTTATTCAACCCTTTCACCCTCTCTACCACGTTGTCTAGACCCTTCCTATCTCTCTTAACCTGTGTTTCTCCCTCTCTACTTTCTTTTATCCTTCAGTATAGCATTTGACTCTCTTCTTTGACTTGGTCTGCTGAGGGCAGCTGGCCTCCTGTCCTGAAGGTAAAAGAATCAGGCTGAGAAAACAATACAAGCTCTCTTTCCTCTGTCTCTGTGATGATCTTCTCACATGCACACACAAACGGCTTGGCCTGCTATAGTTGGAAACCCCTGGGATGAACTCATGACTAAACCAGTAATATACTGATGTTTTTCTACTTAACTGTACTGTAACTGACTCTGTTAGGGAACTTGATACTGTACATGGACTGGGAATGTAACTGAGATCAACTGGAGATAGCTAACCTGTCTGTTTGATCTTCCAGTGGCTATGTGCGTCAGATGGAATGAGCTTTAGTGCATGTCTTGTGACATCTAATATACAGCTGATGTCAGACAGGATCTACATGCTGAAGAAGATTATGGTAGCACATCCCACAAATAGAGACCAAGACAGAACATTTTACTGGTTTAGTGAAGGCAAAACACATTCTTGTTTTGGCCAAGACAGCCTTCTTTAGAGTGTGTCCAGACACCAGGCCTTGTCTGCAGTTGACTCAATTTTGCTGTTGCCCTCTTCCTCCTGTATGCATACTCGAGTGTAGGCAACAGTTATTTTAAGGACACACCAACAACATGACTAGTGGAATTCCAGTAAATTGATAGCACATTGGTACAGTGTCTGAACAACATTCTAAAGGGTGGTTGGGGGTAGGGTGAGTATAGTTGCAGGTAGTTAGGTCTTGAAGTGGGGGTGGGGGTATACGTGCGGTAGGTCTGGGGGGGTAGGGTGGAGTGGGGTATGGTATGGAGAGGGCTGGAGGGCTTAGCTGTGATTTATATGACCCTTTTACAGAAACAAGCTGCCTGTCTATACAGAGAGTTAACAGTATTTGGGCTTCACCAAGAATGGCACCAAAGTTATGAATTTGAATGAGGTTGTATGTGTGGAGGTGGGTAGGGTGCTAGTGTTTGTGTGTAAGTTTGTGTGGGTGTGTTTAGTGTTCATGAAACAGCTGCATCTTCTTATAGCAGCAGACAGGAAGTGTAATAGCTCAAGGGTCAAGTCTCTGTAGACTGGAGAATCTGTACGAAGACCAGTAAAGACATGGTTGTCATGCAGCAAACTTGCTAGCTTGCCTTGTGGGTTACTTTTATATTGACGCAGATAAATTCTTTACATTTAAAGTGTAAAGTAATGGAGATTTTTTAAGAACACTTGTGCTGCTTTCCCTTCCTCTACTAAAAAATATTTGTATAGTTGAAACGTAGTTGTGTCAGTAATCGAGTACTGTTAATTTTGCCTTTATATTTTGAATTTAACAATTTCTTTCTTTGTTTGTCTCTGTATCTTGCATTATTTGTTTTATTCTCTCTTTCTTTCTCTACTTCTCTTTATCCTGTCTATCAGGTTCTGTCGTTTGTTTGTTTCGTGTGTTTTGTGTCGTCCACGGCAGCATCCTTTGTCACGGCTCCACTCATTGAGTTCCTGGCTGCCCTCTTCATCCTCTTTGCCTACTCCACCAAGATTAACCAGAGGTTCAAGGGCTTCCATTGGCCGCTCACGGTGAGTCCCCAAAGCTTGTCTCTCCTGGAGAAAGCAAGATCCGGATCCGGGTTAGGTTTGGGTTAAGGTTAGGGTTGGAGTTGGGGTTCAGGTAAGGGTCTGGGGAAGGGTTGGAGTACATGGATGTTAATGCTTTCTGTTTATGTCTCTTTCTGAAGGATTTCCTCCGCTGTGTCAGTGCATCCATCATCTTCTTCATCATTTCCATAATCTCAGTGTCTAAGTACACAGATGGAGCCTCAAAAGCTGCTGGGGTGAACAATACACACACAAACTTACCTTTCTAAAAAATATTGTCTGTGTATCTGTGTGTTTCCCAGCTGTTTTGACATCCATTCCCTCTTCTCCCTCCAGGTGTTTGGCTTCATAGCCACCATTGTTTTTGCTTTAGATTTCTACTTCATTTTCAATGAACTGGCAGACTTCCTGAAACAGGGAGGGGGAGGTGCTGACGAGCCATCCAGACCACCTGATAACTCAGGTACTGAAAAGACTCATTAAGGTTCCTTCTGGACTCGTTTATTACTCAGGCTCCATGTGGACTAAATCCTAATTCTTTAATCTATGACACTGTCATTCTGTGTCCTAGATGATGACTCAGATGATGATTCTGACTGAGGAGCCCCACCCCCCAGGGACTGTTCTGAACCTTCAACAAGGCCGACAGGAAATGCGCCTGTCCTCCAACCCCCACCCCCTGCCCCATTTTTGCTTCCTTCCTCCCTCAACCAAACATGTTTGACCCTGCTCCAGAAGATCTCCCAGTCCTACAGGTCCAGGGTCTAGTGGATCCTTGAAATGTGGCACGCACTTAGATACTTTTTTCCCCTTTCAACTGCTCTATTAATATGGCGCTGGGGAATCCCCTCTTCGCTTCCTTTATTTTGTTTTTGTGCTCAACATAGTGGTGTGAAGTTTTGGGATCCACAATCTGTCTGTGGTGACAGACGCAAAGAATGATATTCTAGATATTCTTGAACCTCAACTTGTTTGACTGAAGTTATTTTTCTACAAATCTCACAATGCCCCTTCCCCTAGCAATACTGTACCCCCCCCACACACACACACACACATCACCATCAGCCTTTTTAACTTTGTCCTCCTCCCCTAGAAACACGCTTCCTATTCTAAGTTGTGGCAACTTGTTTTGTTTGTTTGAGCTGCACTAGGATTCTCTCATTTGTGATTGTGTGTGTGAAATGTGCACTGTGTATATGTGATATGTGGTGTTTACCTGCATTTGTAAATGGTACACCAATCACATTGCCTCTGAAGACATGACCAGTTTGTTCACATTAACGAGGCCAGCCGTGTAGATCCAGGGAGAGAGGATCCTCCTGAATCTGCTTCTGGGATAAATACATTTCTGTTATTGTTTCCAAAAAAATCAAACATGTTCACGCTGAGTGTCTAATCATTTTAATGTAAGACAGGGAGTGTCACAAATAGACTAGTGTTGTTTAATCTGTAGAGAATGTTTTAAATACAAAAAATACAGATTTACAAAGGACGGCTGATTCCTCCAGTTCTGGGAACACCTGACTATCATTTACCAAACACCTCACAAAGTAAAGAGGAAATTTGAAAAAGAGAATACAAGAAAAAAACTTCACTTCAAAAATCCACTTTTACTAAACCATGTTAGGCATGTGGAAGGAGCACTTAGGCCACATATGTAAAGGGACTGCAAGCCTGACATTAAAGGTCAATTCAAGGTTATACACAGAGCCTTTTAATTGGTTCCAACAGAAGGCTCTGGTCACACTCAAACTTGCTAACAGCGCATCATCCGCTTCTAGTAGCTTCCATCCATGCAGTGCTGAAGGCGACCATCAGATGTCACCTTAATCTGTGTTGTATGACATCATAGCCAACTAGCGAGAGATAACTTTCCTAGGGCTAGTGCCCTCTAAATTGGAGTTAGTATGATGCAGTACATAACACGGCTGTGGTACAAAGTATTGATAGATATATGGGATGGCATTCATGACAGAGAAGCACAGGCATTTCATACCAATTCAGTTCTTCATTACAATGAAATATAAATAGAAACATTTGATTGTCTATTCATCCAATACAACCTCCTCTATTCTTGTCTATCCATCAATTATTATTAACAGTTATCACGGTCAGTTCAGTTCATAAAAATCTAACATTTTGTTTTGATTTGTTACATCCCACCCCAAAAAGTCATTCTTGGTCCACTTTGTCCTCCGATAGGGAATGGAGTTAGTTACATTGCTTGAGTTGGAGCAGTGCCACACATGAACAGGAGGGGGAGCTCTTCAGTGTTGCTCCTGTAGTAACACAGAGCCAGACAATGCGAAGGGCCTGTATGTGTCCAATAGCTCAGTGTTCTTTACTCACAAGGCTACCCAGGGTAAGAGTCGTTATCTAGGATCAGTCATAACTTCTGAATAGGTTCATTACCAATATATCAGGGATTGGATCTGATTCTAGATCAGTATGAGACAACTGGTATTAGAACTGTTCCTTACTATAAGCAGCAAGGATTTGTGCAAGACACTACACACAATGGAATGACAGTAAAAAAAGAAAATGCACCTTCATATTTAGAAAAATACTAACACCAAGACAAACAACAAAACACATATCTATGCACTTCAGTCTTCATGGTGACCATGTGCGTTCAGAAATAGAGGAAATATCTGTAGCTGAATACAGTAATATTACAGACATTGTGTACATCGTTATTACATAACTGACAATATATATAAAACATAGTTTAGGCAAAGTTGTGACACAGTTACTTTCGTCTTCCTGCAACCTGAGAGTTCTCTGACAGCTCATTGGTCCTCTCACATGAACTGGCCAATGAGAAAAAAGGCACCATGTCCTGGCCAAATAGAAGGAAGGCACCCTTTCCTAGCCAATGAAAGAGTAGTTGCCCCCCAGTTTGGAGGCATCCTGTGTAATCCAGATCTGGGTACATACTATTTGGAATCATTTAAATTATTTATCTGTGGTCCATTGTTCTTGTCTGGCACAATGGAAGGCTTACCTGACTCACCTGATGCTTTAGCCACTCATAATGTGAGTATTTAAAAAGATAGTAGCAGTATTGCAACCCCAATCTGAATAAAACCTATTGTTCCAACAGACATTAATAACAGATAACCCTCAGAAATATGAAGGGAGATGTCACTAGCCGACTCCAGAAAGGGCAAGTATCTGCCCCCAAAAACACTTCTACACTGTCAACAACCCATTCTAGCCCAGCCTAAAACAAAACTATATTTATATTATAAAATGTTTCTCTCATTCTACTTTCTCTCTTTCTCTCCCTCTCCACTGTTGAAACCATTCAGGTAGCCATGGATACCACAGAGCTGCAGAGGTGGAGCTAAACAACACCCATTCAAGGTCAAATAAATGGGAAACTAAGATGAGATTCAGTCATTAATCCTAGATACCAACCCAGCCAGTTCAAAGGGGAGAATGATGGATAGTTCAAAGTGAAATGTTAGTTCTCTTAATGTCGGGACTCTCAGACAACCATAGGGGTCCATGTTCTAAGGCCAGCAGGGTTAGGAGGTTATATGGTCATGTCTCCCCTGCAGTTTGAAGTCTTTCAACGTTGGAGACATTTGACCCCATGCAGCTGCCCTTGTAGGATGTCCACAACTTGATCGGTCGATGGTAACACTCCTCACCATCATCATCGGGTCCCTCCCTCAGGCCAAGTCCGGCCGTGCCTCCATCTCACCACGGGAGGCGGTGCGTGCCCGCTGGTACTCGCTGGTCTGCACCGCCCCCTGACGACCATCACCGAGGCGCCAGCGCCGCACAGCCAAGAAGGTGTTTAGGCCATACACACACGTCACCAGGAAGCCAAAGATCTAAACACACACACAGGGAGTGACATCAACATACAAGGTGTGGCACCTGATAACCAACAACACCCACAGACACACAACACACACATCAATACACACACACAGCAGGAGAGCCTAGGGATTTACCAAGCGTAAGATGTTAACTAGCGACTTCCTGCTGAGAACATCTGTACTATAAACCACTCAGCAGAAATCCCCCAGCAACAGCACATGGTTTGTGTGAATGTGTGTGTGTTTGTTCATGTCTGTCTTCTGTCTACCAATAGAGTGCAGAGCAGGACAGTCATTTGCAGCAATTATCCACTAGGGGGGAAATCAGAAACCACAAAGTAAAAGAAGATGAGTTGACCTCAGAGAAGGTACATGTGCAGAAGGAGGAGGTGTTTGAGGAGGAGATGAGGAGAGTAGAGAGAGGGGAGGTGTTTGAGGTGTACTGACCACAGCAGCGATCTCAGCTCCAGTATTGTGGTTGAGGGATGCCAGGACGACCGATGCCAGGAAGAAAAAGAAGGTGCTGGCTGCTGTGTTCACCAGGTCCTGTCACACACACGTTCAATTATTATCATTCTCTCAAATGAAAACCTCCTTAAAAGTATTTTATGGAACACACACACATGTGCACACACAGTGTGACCAGTTTGGGTTAATAAGTGCTGCAGCATGACTAAAGCACAGCTATCATGTGATTGGATGCATGGTAAAACTCTCACATGACACCACCTCTTTCCCCACACACACACACACACACACACACACACACACAAATATGCTTCTCTCTCCTTTCCACACACGCACATACACAGGCAGATCCTAGAAGGTTATGGTGGAACCTGGTAGAACCCAGTAGGTTCTAACTCCGGTTCCCCAGTGTCTCTGCTAGATCCATTCTCACATTCCAAGTCAGGGCCAGCGGTCTGGGAGCCAGCAAGACGCAGCGCTGCCTTTAAATAACACACACAGACCCTGTCTCTACAGTAGACTGCAACAGTGGAAAGCACATCGGGTCCTCTCAAAGATTAACCTAGAACGCCAACATCCCTCTGCCTTCACATGCCAGGGGTAGAAGCCACAGCCTCAGCCTCAAACTAACAGTACTATGCATCCCAGAATGCAATCTGATAGTAATAGTTAAGACTCCTCTCTCTGTTAGGATGAGTTTTATGGAATACAGCAGCACACTGCTTTTCCATTCGGCTACTTAACAAATACTCTATTAAGTCTGGCATTGTGTGTGTATGTGTGTCGTGGTGGTGAACTACCGTGAGGTTCCAGTTGACGTGAGGGACCTTGGTGTGCAGGTTTAGGCAGAAGATGATCAGCAGCACTCCGGTCACCACAAAGCCGCTGCAGCTGACAAACTCAAAGAAGTAGACGCCTCCACATGGCAGGCAAAGCATGATGGTCTCGATGCAAATGAAGCCGATGAGGGACAGGACCTGCGACAAAAAACATGGACATTACTTGGAAATAATGTTATCTGGGTGAAAGTGGTGATCTTGAACAATGTGCTTTGTTCTTGTTGCCTCATCCATGGCTCGTTAGCAACAATCTTCTACAGTGTACAATAACTTCTACACAATAATGTTGAACAGTAGAACTGGACGGTTTCTCTCCCACATCCATAAGTGGACCTAAGGAATGGGGAGAATTCTGTGGTTTGTGTGTTATTTAGGTGCTATACATCCATCCTCCTTCCACAAACCACACATGAAGAGGAGAGCAGGGAGAAAGCCAGTCAGCCAGGCAGAACCACATCTCTTCTTGTATTACAGGCTTGGACTGGGTCCAACTGGACCGGTTTTGACCAGATCTGGATAGATGGCAGACAGCAGCTCTTCAGCTCAGTTCTGATAAAGGCCAGATACAGACCACAGGCTGGGGATGGAGGAGAGGTGAGCAACTAGTTGGGGGAGCTGGCGGGCTGACATGAGCTGGCTGGCTATCAGTCCTATAAACTGGCTGGTAGGAGTTACCCTGATAACTGATGAAGAGAGACTGGCTGGTAGGAGTTACCCTGATAACTGAGGAAGAGAGACTGGCTGGTAGGAGTTACCCTGATAACTGAGGAAGAGAGACTGGCTGGTAGGAGTTACCCTGATAACTGAGGAAGAGAGACTGGCTGGTAGGAGTTACCCTGATAACTGAGGAAGAGACTGGCTGGTAGGAGTTACCCTGATAACTGATGAAGAGAGACTGGCTGGTAGGAGTTACCCTGATAACTGAGGAAGAGAGACTGGCTGGTAGGAGTTACCCTGATAACTGATGAAGAACGACTGGCTGGTAGGAGTTACCCTGATAACTGAGGAAGAGACTGGCTGGTAGGAGTTACCCTGACACCTGGGGAAGAGAGACTGGCTGGTAGGAGTTACCCTGATAACTGAGGAAGAGAGACCGGTTGGAACTGAAGCTAGAGCACACTTAAGAGAACAGTGACGGGGAAGACAAGAAGTATCTGTTTAGGTAGGAATGCCATCGTAATTGATCACACTTTATGGAAGCTGTGAATGCTCTTTTCTACCTACCCCCTCTTTCTGGGAAGCTATCAGACGTCTGAACCAGATGCTTTACTTCTCAGCTTTGACGGAGACATCACATGACGTGCTGACAGTCAGCAGCTTGCCTATTTTTCTCTAAATTTTTTTGTGGCAGACACAAACACACATACAATGCATTGCACGACTACACAATGTCTTGTCTGTCTCCTGAAAGCAGGAGAGGGTCTGTGGAGTGTTTGACATTCAGTGCTTGCCATGGCAACCATGTGACCTCGATATGCAGAGTAGCCTCGTTATTCATCTGTTATCATCAGACAACATTAACCTTTTTCAGCTGAGTGAGCCACACATGGTGTACTAAGCTGTGCTGAACCTGTGAACCCTAAATAGCCCCAGGCTGTTCAGGTTTGGGGTGACATGGAAGACATGGGGTGGGCTGGGGGGGCATACATGGGTAGTATTATAGTATTAGATGATGTCATCCCTCTAGAAGCAGGCCCTCCACAGGCTATGGAGCAGCAGGTGCCAGATAGACCCAGAGGGGAGGGGTCACCATGCATGCTGGGTAATCGTGTAAGTAACACCCTCCCCATTATTCTTCTATTCTTTCTTTCTTCCTCAAGGGAAGAGAGATTACATCCATGGTGATCATGGCCTCTGGGGCGAGATCCCCTCCAGCCACCATCTGCTGTGTCCATGACTACGCACAATGGCTCCTCGACCTAATCATTAGCTCGTAGCCTAATCACTCGTTCTTAGACCTATACACTAGCTCCTAAACTTGTAGCTTATAGACCTACTCATGAACTCCTAAACCTAGATCTGCACACTAGCTCACTGAAAAAAGCTGGGTGAACAGAACTCTCCAAAGAATCAGGAGTTTCTCTCAAACATACACAAGCATGCACACACACACACACACACACACACACAAACACACAGACACAGAGCATCTGGTAAGTTCATCAGAAAGACTCCCTCCACAAGAGCCTCTAAATAATATTTAACCTTTCCGTTTAAATGCACACCAAAATAAGCAGCAATAGTAAACTTCCCAGTTAAAAATATCCTACATGCAGTAATATTCAACCTACAGACTTCCTTCTAGGCCACACCTGGGTTGCCCACATAGATCAACTACTTGAAAGTAACTGAAGCTGGACAGGTGGCCAGCTAGACCATACCTTATCGTCTACATGAAACAGAACATTGCTCAGTCCAAGGTCAAGTAAGCCTGACACTCAGTAATGGAGCTGACAGACTGGATTAGTTCCTGGTGGCCAGGCAGTAAACTAGACAGCTAGACTGGGGAGACTGCTTCTATTATTACTTCTACATTATAGACAGCCTGACCAAACCAGACAAACCAGCTAGGCAGACATCAAACTATCATGTTGAGTGACTTTTGCTCAGAATGATTGTAACAGACGACCTTGGTCCTGCTGCACATCTGATCTGTGCTGTGTTTACTGAACACCTACCCTCTCACCTCTGATGACTGCAAGGTGATTCTATTCTACTTTATTCTACTCTGCAGTTAAAGTCTAGGAAGACAAAATGTTCCTCACAGCAGACACAGCGACTGACCTTCGTCTCCACCTTTCCACTAGTAAACATCTCAGGTGTGTGTGATACTGAGGAACACAGACACACACTTCAGAGCATAGAGTGTGGAGAGCAGCGTGGGGAAATGTGTTGAGCCTGGGGCACTGGTTTATGAATGAGCTATGAATGCTTTATGAAGGAATAGCTCTTCCATAAGCATGTAAATGTGTAAGAGTTACAGGAGGGGGAAGGAAAAAAGGCCTTGTTTAACTTAATGACTTCCTTAGTTGAGCTTCCCTGTTGTGGACCATGCTGGGATGTGAGTGAGTGAGTGAGTGAGTGAGTGAGTGAGTGAGTGAATGAGTGAATGAGTGAATGAGTGAATGAATGAGCGTCAGCGAGAGATCAGTAGGTGAGTTTTGACCCAAGGAAAAATATTCAGTCCTCAGCTCGAAAGGGGTCAGCTTCTGTTTTCTTGTATTCAGCACTTATACATAAATCTACACTGTTTACTGGATGAATCACACACACAAATCTGAAAAGGTCATGGACAATTCTCGCCTATTTTAACCGTACACGTGACATCATAATGAAATACTCCTCCACATTATTGTCATACTACTTTAAATGGTCAAACCTGTTGGTCTCACTAAACTGTGGTAGACTGTGTGTGTAATGTGCGTTTCATTACGTTATGCTGGTTTAGTGGTTTATTATATTTATATTGTGAAACTTACCACTTCAATGGCTTTTAGCATGCCAAAGACGGACTTTAGATACTCCATGTCGCATCTGATTTGTCCCAGAACATTCCTGGAATGGACTGGTTCGGTGGTGGGCTGGTAGGGGCTGCTAGCTCCTGAAATCATGGACGTGTTGGAGGCCTCACCATCGAACCCCTCTGCCTCCTCTGTGTTCCTCATGGTTGTTCTACGACGATCTCACACCCTTTGGAACTTTTTAGTGCAGCACCAGGATTCTAACCCGACAAACTATCCACCGTATCGGCAAGATAAAAGACACTTTGTTCCATAAGTGGCGAATGAAGAAATTAAACCAGACATAACACGTTTCCCCACAAAACAACCTAATGCATCCCCCCAAGCATTGATAAAAACGATACAAGTGAATAAAGGCTTCTTTAGAGCATTACTTGTTGACACAATGTTATATAGGCTATGTAAATTTTCCGAGATCGTTCACTATACGCGCTTCGGTGTTAGTAGCCTACTTAACTCACGATTCTGGTTCGTTCTGCACGCACCGAAATTTCTATTCAGGGAGTTGTCGATAGGCTTTCTACATTCCGTTCCTTTGTGAATCTTCTCTACGACAAACACACAGTCCATCCAGCGAGGGCAAAAACAACGCGACAATTCTGTAGTACACGCCACCTCGAAACTAATCGCCAGAGTAGGCTAAAGATGCGAAGTTTCGGCTGTGAAGAGGCAACATTACATTTGCCCTAGTGTTACTGTTGGTTCAAGTCTCCGCCCAAAAGCTGCACATTCCTGTATGCATGTTTTACAAAGTACTATCTAAAATGCGACACACAACGGGGACATAGTCGATCGGTTAATTTAATTAGGTCTTCGTGAAGATACACTTTCGCATTAATCCATGAATCCCTGATAATTTCTAAATAATATAAAGGGTGCCTTTCCCAGTCCGTGCATCTATAGGCTACTAGCCCTCCTACCGTGAGAGCTGGGTGTACAGCCCCATAGTCAAGCTTGTGACACATATGCCGTGTTGTAGTCTACTCTAGGCAGACCACTAGCCTATCGATAAACGTTTAACAATGTAATATTTCGGTTGAAAATGCATATTTATTTGTCTGGTCAATCTGATCCAGGACCAATATATTGTCTACAGTATTGTACATTTAACAAACCCAATTATTCTGTCCTTGAGTACAAATAGGGGCTATATAGGCTACCTGTGAAACTGGTTTGGTTCCATCTAATGCTTTGTGTCACTCAGAAAAGCAGGTTACAATATTATCCCTTGACAAAGATTTGAGCAGAAAATACACGCAAAATAAACAAGCTAACCAAAGGTCTGGATTCTTTGTTTTATTGAAGCCAGGGTATACAGTCACGTTTCCTTATCTTTGTCGGCACAAGAAGCGCGCTCCCACATGGCAGTGCGCTGCAGTCTCTCCTACTATCCTGACCAGGACACACAGGCTGTCGTACTTAGGGTTTTCCCTGGAAGATAAAGCTGTATCGGTCTAGCGTGGGTGTGTTGCAACAAGACTATTAGTCCTAGAATGAAGAGCAGCCTATCAACTGACGGTTGAATTGAATGTTACAGGCTTTGTTACTAATCTTAGGGGGAGGGTAAATCGTATTATAAAAAGTAGTGCAAATTTAAACTCAAGCAGCCTAAAAGTTCATTTTCCTTGCTGTAGCGAATTATTTATTTCAGCAAGGGCAGTAATACATCTGGTCGTATTTTAATGGTCTTGGTCAAAGAAACAGCCATATAGCAATGTGGCTGCCCTGTGAACTGTGAGACAACCAGTCAGCTGTTCTGGATTCTGGTTCATCCGTTCTCTATGCAGAAAAATCAACCCAGATTAAAACTAGAGCTGAATGACCAGCACATGAAAATATAGGGAGCCCTGTTATAACTTATCTGGATAGGAGCTAAGAAAGACATGCTAGGTCAGGAGACTACATGAGGACTAGAAACTAGTAGACTCATGGGTAAGTAGTTACATTGTTAATGTTACAGTATATAATTGTTGTGTCAGACGGATTGGAGTCATCCATACAGGTACTAAGCAGGCAGAAAGTAAAGAAGGTGTAAGTTTACATAAGGGCTATTCAACCTCCCTGTTCAAAAGTGCTTAATTCACCCAATGAAAACCCCTCCTAGCTGTCCCGGATTGTGCTTCAGTTTCCTAATCTCTGACCCAAGAGGAGAGCAGTGACAAGCACCCATCTCCAGCAGAATACAAATCCAAAGTGGTTCTATAACAACCTAAGCATTTCACAACATATTAGTTCATGCAAAACAAAATGTGCCCTTTTCAAACTACTGCCAGCCCAGACTGTCACTGCAGAGTGAAAAGGGATCTTGTGATCTTGTGGTTTTTCCCTTACAGAGCAACAAAGATAGAAAACAGAGACAAGGTCCTGCTGCAGTAGCCAGGCCCAAGGTAGATGGGCTGGGATTCCCCTCTAACTATGACTGAACACCACTGCTCTGCATCTTTGGTTACTGGTGCCTATCATCTGCAGTTTTTAAGCTGTTGGTGCTTTTTAAATGGCAAGTCCAGTAGCTGCTCGTTTTTTTTTTCCTTCTTTCTAAGGTCGTTAAAATCAACGTGACAGTGGAGAAACCTGACCGCAAACAATAAGGAAGACCTAGGGGACTGACGAGAACCAATCACCTGCAATTATTCCATCAAGATTAGAATTATAGTCATTAAGAATCATAACATACATTACTTTTGCAATTTTACAGATAATCTGATATGATACAGTCACACAGTGGATAATATTGTTGAAGCAAAAAAAACAACAGACCATAGGTGTGAGACAACTCATTAAGGACTGGAGAGAAGGCAGACAGAGGGACTAGGGTGGCCTGAGCAGGCAGGTGAGGAGCCACACTCAACTGAACGCCCCAAGGCAAAGTCAACGTAGTCGACAAGCGCTGCAGATGTGGTTTCTACAGGGGAGCCATCTCCACAGCTTCACCACAGAGATGCAGGAATGTTTCATGTGACGAGCCACAGTCGATACATACATTAAAACATGTCAAACTAAAGTATGAGAGGTGGACAAAAAAAGGACAGGACTGAAAATGTCATGTCTACATAGTTCCATTGATCTCTGATTGGCCGCTGGAGTAAGAGGTCAGAGGCTCGTCTGTGTTGGTCTGGGGGGGTACAAGAAACCTTGATGGTTTCAAACACGGTAAAGGCATTATATCTTTTGCTCCTCTGAACGTTATCTAGGCCACGGAAAAAAAGAACATTTCATTTGAAACATTATGAAAAGACCACAGGCATGTATTACAAAAGAAAAAATAATAAAACAAAAATAAATTACTTTAAATGACAGAACAGGACCAAACCTTTAGACCGTTTGTGCTACAGTGCTTTCCCTCCAGAAGCACACAAGCACTTGTACTGGGACACAAGCAGCCAGCTGTGCCAGGCACTTGGGAGTAATAGTAGGAAAGATGCTGCCCAACCCCTCCCTAAGCAGACATACACACCCTCAAACACACACAATCACTCGCATACGCCTGAAGCCAAAACGTAGAGCAGCCTCTGCTGCTAACTCAACTCCTGCCAATTCTAACTCCACCGTTAACTTCACCCTTTTTTTCTTTCTTCTTTTCAATTACAGCATTTCGCATAAAATTTGACCAAAAGCTTGAATTGCAATTTAGCTTCTATTTACAGAACCTTGGTGGCTGACTGGCTGCCATGTTGACTGTCATTAGTGTCAGGGCATCAGTGGCGTTTTTACAGGTTAACATGTAGCTCAGCGTAGGCATGGAAACCGGAAGGCGATGCAGGAGGAGCATAGAAAAGAACAAGGAATTGTCATATAAATACATCAGTATTGGATCTACCTTTTTGTACATACTACATACGCTTGCAAGTATTTTCATTGTTTTTGAACTAATACATATTTAGGCTTACAATTAAATCTTATAATCGCAACCGATTTCCTTCCATACAATTATCTGAACGAGACACCATGGCAGCCCTTGACACACTGCGGTGGGGGGTGGGATGGGGGGTGGATTGCTAGCAGGGAGTGTGCACATTACCAAAACTTGACATCCCCTTGCAAAAAAACCTTTACAAATTGAAGAAACAAGGATATAAACACAGCTATGTCTTCAACATCTCTTTTCTTTTTCTCCATCTTTTTCTCCCTCTCTCCCCTACATTTCACCAATGTATATCCCATAGCATCTGAAACCCAATTTGGCGAAGCCCCCCCCCCCATCTGCTTGCTGACTGATATAAACGTTAGGAGTTGGGTCTTGAGAGTGTCGTCTTTATGCGCGTGGTGTTCTGGAGGGCCTAGCAGTGGACGATGCGGCTGCTGTTGCCTCAGGCCTCGTTCTCCGTGGGAGGGGGGGTGTTGTCCGCTGTTACCATGGCATCCGGTCTGCGAGTCATCCTGTCCAGCTCGGCCTGGACGTCAGTCAAACCCGGCTTCTGCCCTTGGAAAAAATAGAAATAAAAACACAGAGTAATCTCCTGTAGCGTCTGTGGGGCCAGTGTGTGACAACCTGGCAGTCAGCTGACAGACTGTTTTATTCAGAAGCAGGCACAGTTGAGGGAAGGATAGATTGTGAGATGGTTCCATGCCATGCAGTCACTGGCACATCGCTATGGTTTTGCACATGCACAGCTAATAAAGAATCTTCTGATGGTTGATATGGTAAACAGGGCCGGGACAGATACGTATGACAGGACAAGGAGAGGATGAGTGTTTGAGGCAAAGGTAGAACTGCTCCATTATCTTTATCTCATATTTACATATTCAATTTTACTATTAATTGTATCAGTCCCATGAGAACAACAGTTGGCTCCAGTTCCCCAGTTCCACATTCCTTCTATACCCTAATGAGATCCGAATGGACAGTGAGCTCATTCATCTGTTCCTATCATGTTGTGTTAAGATGAACATATGAACACAGTGTTTAGGCTCATATGAACACATGGGGGAATGGGGGGTTAGTATAAATGCATGCTGTTCATGCAGCAGGTGTTCAGAGCAGAGATGCAGCACTGAAATGCGGCACAAGCCAGATTGGGGTCATTCTGTGATGTCACATGGTGATTTTCACAGACAGGGGGAGTTCCATGCAGCATACAGGCCTTTCACCAGCTCCGCCTAGGATCAATGGTTGAGGGGCAGGATAGCCCCACCTCTTCTGGGACCTGCTCTCTTTCCCTTCCACTCACAGGGACAGCATAAGCTGGCTGAGCTGGGGGCCAAAGTCACACCTGGAGGAGGGACAGTGTTGCAGCCTGCACCAGGAGGAGCCAGCCCTACCTGTTTTCTTGGCTGAGGTTTGGACCGGTGTCCCTGGGGAGCCTGTGGTGCTGCCTGGACTACCGGGGGATCCAGTCTTCTTGCTCAGCAGGCTGTTGAAGAAGTTGGCCAGGACGCCCTCATTGGCTGCTGCTCCTGAAGGCCCGCACGCGCACACAGTGATAAGGAACCACATCAAGTCAACGACACACCCACAGTCAATTGCATCTATTTCACAAAAATTTGCCGAACATTGGGACCATACACACAAAAAAGCAAAATCAGGCCGAACATTAAATGATCCAATATCAAGGTTTACATTGTAAAATAATGAGGCCTAAATTAAACAGTCGATAACAGGGCCTAGCCTAACATGAGTGAGAGGGGGTCCTTACCCTTCATGTTGGGGTCAGGCTTCTTGACGGCCGTCATGGGGGAGACGCTGGCCACGTTGGTGGGGGCTCGGCCACTGGGCCTGGGGGAACTGGAGGCTGTCCGTCCTGGAGATTCCTGGAGGGGGTAGATGGAAGAGTTGTTCATGTTATATGCTTTCACATCCAATCCATTTCAGCACTACATATACATGCACAAAGGAAACACTGACATTGGCCATTATATGATGATGTCAGACTTACTGAGGCTCCTCTGGTTGGTGTGGCTGGCTGCTTGGCCAGTAGTGACTTAGAGAGAGAAACACAGGAATATGTCATGAAGCATAACCGATCCAATTTCAAATGTTCTAATGGCTGTGACTGGCATCTGATGGAGCATAGTGAAAGAAGTGGACAGGGCCTTTAGATGGCACCAGAAACACAAGGAGTGCTCTTTGTAAACCTTGCGCCATCTAGTGGTCACAATGTACGGGCTCCAGAAGATGGTGAGGAAGATGGCATATCGGACTCATTACGAGAGTACGTAACCACGACAACCAACCTGTTGCTTCATCAAGAACACCTGCTCGTCCTCTGCATTCACCTCCTTGTCGTGGACCAACTAGAACAGAACACAAGCGCACCCAGAATGTATCCTTGTTGAAGCAAAACAATGTATACTTGTAAGCAAAAAAAACAACAGACCGTAGGTGTGAGACATTAAGGACAAGGAGAGACGGCAGACAGAGGGACTAGGGTGGCCTGAGCAGGCAGGTGCGGAGCCACACTCAACTGAACGCCCCAAGGCAGTCAACGTTGTCGACAAGCGCTGCAGATGTGGTTTCTACAGGGGAGCCATCTCCACAGCTTCACCACAGAGGTGCAATGTACGCTGTGTGTGTGTGTGTCCCCTCCACTCGTTCTGCTTCTCTTACCTTCCTGACAGGAGGCTTCACAATAAAGTCCTCAAAGGGATCCTCAGGTCCAACTGTGGAGAGGTTTTCATGCAGAATACCAATCTTCTTCTCGTTGTCCCAGCCAGATGGACTACAGAGAGACGGGCAAGTGTGTTGCCGTTGGCAACGTAAACATAGAGCAACATAATGAATAATCCCAATCTCATCTCTGTGTTAAAAACAGAGGCAGAATTCTGGACTCACATGAAGACTGCATCTTTCTCCACCACTAAGGCTGGGGTGGTGAACTGGAAGTCGTAGAGCTTGTGGACGATGTATTTATAGAGGAGGTCCAGGTTCTTCTCCTCCTTGACTGAGGTGTAGATGAGCCCTGCTCCGTCTGGGAGGTGGGGTATTAAGGAGGACACACCTGGAACACTTAGAACATCCAGAACAGGGAGCACAGATCAGATACCCCTTTCACACCACCAACCAGGGATTTACCTGGCATATTTAAAGAGTTAGGTTGAGGGTTTGTGAGTGAGAAAACATTCGACAAGGGTATTTTACCATTGTTGACAAGTAAATGTGTTGACGGACGGTTTGAAAGAGAAAGGCTTATTTGGAGTTGCATCACATCAATGTTGTCTATTAAATATGTAAAAGGGGGACAGGGGATTGAGCGCATGTGAGGGAAAGGAGGGTGAAGGATACACTGTAAGCAGAACCGCCGGATGTGAGACTGGATGAAGTCAAAGTGCTCCTCTCTGAAGTCGTGCTCTTTCTCTAAGACGCTGACCGCGTCACACTGAAGGCAAAAAGAAAGGGACAGAAAGGGGGGGCAGATAAAAGGACAGAGAGAGAGAGACAAACAGGGACACAGACAGAAAAAAAAGTAGACTTTTTGTTTGTTGCTGAGCTGAGTCAAGAATGCAGGGCAGTTCTCTCCTGGGGGACATCAAAATGACGAGCAGTAACTGCAGCTCTGGCATGTCCTCCTCGTCTGTCTCCTCCCACACAGCTCTCCATGGAGCACCTCTAGAAGCCCTCCCTCACTTCCTCTTTTCTCTCTCACCGTAGGAAGGAAAAGGCTTGCAGGCCCCACCCTCTTTCTCCTTCTCACTGACACACATAGAAGCACTTCCCCATAGCAACCACTAGATGGAAATCTAGACTATCCCAGTCCCCAGCTGAAGTTCAGAGTCTATGCGTGAGTTTAGCCAAGACTGTCATGAGATCTGGTTGGATATACAGCCACAAGCCATCTAATATTAATAGCCACCTGCATGCCAATTCACCAGTCACAGTCCATTAAACTAAGCTCTCTCCAATCAACTAAGTAGAATAGTTTAGTACTCAAATAGTCTTTAGTACTTTTATATCATCTCAAGTTATGTAGATGTTTTGTAACATCTAGGCCATAGTAGTAGTAGCTTAGCAGAACCCTTTGGAATACTAAAAGCATAATTCTTCATTTAAAAAGAGAAAAAGACACAGAGCTAATTAGAGCAACCTTATTTTTAAGGAGGTGCATCCCAGCACCCCCTGCCCTCCAGGACAGACAGAACACCAGAACAACAGGCCTCTTTCAGCCTCCCCTGGTCACGCAGAACATGTGAAACTGGGATGATGTCAACACTGTGTTCCTCCACACCAAATATTACCCAGAGGGCACAACATAATGGCGAGCTTTCATAGAGGACACTGCCTCAAGGCCCAAACAGGACCAGGACCAAGGACTAGAGACTGCATCAGACCAGACTCCCTAAGCCATGTTAACCAGCTAGGAACTGATTAGATCAATATAGCCACATCACATTGAGATGGAGAGTACATTACCTTGGTGCAGACAACAAGCACTGGGATGCCCAGGTTGTGCGTCAGGGTGTTGTCTCCCAGCGGCAGCACCACACCCTCATCGTCGCCCCCTGGTGGCAAGGCGCGTCTCTGTGGAGAGGAGGAGTTGGCGTCCTCGGGCTCAGAGTACTCCTGGAAGGCCTTTACCACTGGAATACAAAAACAACAGCAGCAACATTCAACATCACCACCACCAGTGAGAATCACAAACACAACAGCAAAGGTTATCACAACACAACACAGGTCAATACAACACATGTACACGCACACAAACACAAATGTAAGCAATCATTTCGGTGGATACTGAAGATGAAGGTTTTTGCATCAAAAGCAACTTCTTTCACTTTGTGTTCTCAACTGAAATGGAAATACGCCCAACTATAGCACACACTGTTGCCAGGCATCAGGCTACTACTGAACCAGAACACAACGAGACACCAGAGACTGGCCTGCAGATCAGAGTGCTTTGTGTGTAAGCACGTGTGTGTTAAGGGGTGGGGACACACACACACACACTTCCTCAGGAACCTGAGGAATGCAGCAACGATGACACACACACAGTCAGGTTGACTTCCTCATCTCACCCTTCTTCCCTACTTAAAGGGGAATGAAAGAAGCAGAAAACAGGACATCCGAGGTGGAGCGGTAGGAAGGGGAGGCTAGGTCTAGGCTGGAGCCGTTAGAACTAGAGGGCAGGGCAGGGGCAGACAGGCTGAGGCAGACGGGCTGAGGCAGGCAGGGCAAAATCCAGCAGTGCTAGAGTTCCACTCAGTCTTTCAAAAATTTCCCAGCTGGCTTTGTAGGCTCCCTCTACAGGAGGGAAGTTACAATGCAGTCTACAGCAGTTGCATAAGCCAGCACAACAATCTGACAACAGTCTGACAACAGTCTGACAACAGTCTGACAACAGTCTGACACTGACAAGCCTTCCTGCTAAGTTAGCAGATATGGGACTGTACGAGGCACCATGATTGTTCAGACCGAACACACCTAGAATTCCGCCTGCTTTACCCACAACCACCTTCTCCTGCTGCTCCTCCTCCTCCTCCGAGACACACCAGTCTGACCCAGGCCTGACCAGCTGCTGTCACAGCTTGAGTCTCTCCCCAGCTCGACTTTGCCCAATGACACATGTGCTCCACAAACAAGGGTGGGGCCCAATCACTTTACGGGGCTATCAACTAGTTCTGCTGCTTTCACTTCACATCTGTAGCCCATAACCAATAGGACTCTGAGGTTAACCATACACGGTAACTCCTGATTCTGTGTTTGGATGCCGGACAGCTCTCCTAAGCAGCTCCACTAAGCAGATGCAGCTCCAGTGTTCAGAGGTGTCCGGCTGCCAGACACCCAGCCCCTTCCCTGCTAACACTGTCTTGTCAGAGTCGGAGAACCATGATGATGCAACACTGCTGTAAGACTGTCTTGACCGGTGCTTGCACATACACACACACACACACACACACTTCATGTGTCTCACTAGAGTGCCATGTTCTGTGCTGACAGGATAACTGACATGTTGTCTGGATACCAGACCGGTGTGCCAAGCTACAGAGCTGGCTCTGTGGCGGGGGAAATCAGCTATCAACAAAGCTGCTGGAATGGCAAGGAGAGTGGGAATGCCAGGCTCAGAATGGTGAGCAGGCCTGGTTAACACGCACAAGAAACACAACCTGCCCTCTGAACTCAGTCATGTTGCACCTCAGTAAAATGTGCAGACCAGCTCAGCTTAGCTTCTTCCTCTTTCACACATCAGTCATGTCAGTTAGTGAGAAGTTTTGTGGTCTGGTCTTTTTACCCAATTCCCCCCTCTCCTACTTCAGGCATGTGGCCTGGTAAGCCATCCTCTATCTCTCGTCAATTTGAAATTATTTGCAGCTTAAACAAAAACAACACTAAGGACATATAATCAAAATGTGATGGTACCAGTCACTTGAAGCTAGCAGCCTCTGGTCCATATCCCCTAGCCTCTAATCTCCAGCCTCTAATTCTTAACCTCTAGCCACTAATCTTCTGCCTACGGTCTCCAACCTCTAGCCTCCGGCCTCCAACACACAGCTGATGATCATGGGCCTTGCTGATGACCCAGAAAGTGATGTGTAAGATCATACGGAGCTTGGTTGCTGTGGCGTGTGCTCTTTCCATCACAATCAAAGCCTATCTGCTTGTTATATCAACTTTGATCTCCTCTGGTATCTTTTGGTGGGATGCTGGCAGAGCAGCACTAACACTATTAAGCCTATTCTACTGGCAGGCTAGTGAGCTACAACATCTATAGTTGTCTCACAAAAGGTGATGTCATCCATGTAGGCATTTTGTGTTATGATTTCAGGATGACAAAGCAGATAGTGGCTGTGCTATATGACATGAGATGACAATAGGTGAACTGTTGTACTAGCAGCCTGCAGACAGACTATAATGTAGATAACCTGTAACATAAGCCTGCTGTTAGCCAAGGAAGTATCAACCTTTGCTGACCTGGGATCAGTGTACCACCTTGTGGCCTGTCAGCATCACCACAAAACACCAAGACCCACTGTAATCAAGAAAGACCCTTAAGTACAACATCCACACCCAGATGAGCTACCACATTTACGACTCACTCTTCTGTTCCATCTCCCTCATCTCCTCTGGGGGAATTTTCAGCTTGTCCAGGTGGTCTCTCAGCACACTGGCCCACTTCTGCAGTGACTCCATGATGCTCCATGGATGAGACATGTCTGCCACGAACACTGCCAGGCTGTCTCCTAGCGACTCGGCTGACACAGCAAACTTGAGCAGGCCTTTGTGGTAGAGGTCCCCGTCTAGGATCCACACGTTACAACGCGTCAGGTCTGCACGGTGGGAATTAATCAGAAAAACAACAATGTAAGAATTTATCTAATCAAATACACTTTTTGTCTTCTTGAATATGCAATTAAAACATAACTTTTCTAAGGGCAACATCATGATAGGTCACTTAAGTGCCATTATAATAGCAGACACACTGGGATTCTCGTGTTCCTCAGCCTTACAACTATTTTAATGAATAAACAGGAACAGTGTTTCAGCCTCCCAAATTGTCTGGTGTTTCCTTAAAGGAGGGTTAAAATAAAGGGGATGAGAATATGAAAAGATGAGTGTAGCAGAGATGAGAGGATTAGGAGTTACAGAAGTAGTGAAAGAATGAGAAGATGAACTGTGGGGATTAGATAAGAGGAAAAGAGAACAAGAATGGAAGAACAGATGAGAGGGTGAACATGAAGGAGAAGATGTGAAGAGAGCTCACCATCTCTGTCTTCGTCATGGACATTTAAGTACAGGTATTCCAGCCCTCTGCCTTTTTTGTTGTGGTCTGCTCCTTGAAGCTTTCCCACAAGAGTTGTCTTCCCTGAGCCATCCTCTCCTGAACATAGGGGCAAACACACAGCTTTCAGACTCAAAACGCAGTCAACAACCAAGCAGACCTCCATCACCACACTGGTCTTCCATAAAAATAGACATTGTTTCAGCCAAGTATTACAAGCCTATGTCTACCACGTCTAGTCACTTTGCCTGTTTTATTTATCTGCAAACATCATGTAGGACCGAAATATTGTAATGCCTTCAGCAAGCATGCAATCTCTACTTACCAAATATCAATATATTTTTCCCGGATGGCAACTTTGAACTTGAACGAGTTGAAACCTCACTAAGAATGGAAGTCCTGCGTGAAGAAGATACGTTATTATTCTAGCTATCTGGCTAACTTTGCGAGCTAGCAACTAAGCTAAGGTAGATAAATAGGCTGAAACCGAGTTGACAGCATCTGCTTGTATGCTGTCAAGTAGAGGTTAGCTAAAACTAGAAGTAGCAAACCATTACTCGCCAGGGTAGTGCTAATAGTGTTACCGTAGCTCATTTCTGCACACCACTAGCTTGCCGAACACTCCCTGCAACCTGGGTCCGTTGCAGCTAGTAGCGAAGTAACTCGCTTGCTAGTTAGCAAGCTGGCTAGAGAAGGAGCACAGCAATCTCTGCATAGCCACCTTTTGCTATTGATATGGGGTTATTACTGATTATATTTAGAAGAGGCAGACAACAAGTGAAAAATGGAAATCTAATGCCTTAAAGTCAGATAGAAATTACTGCTAACTGTCAGTTAGCTGAGCTAGCTTGCCACTGTAGCAGCTACCCAGCCTAGTTTTCTGGCTGTTTTGGCATCCCGGGCCGGTTTTGAGGACCAACCGGCAGTGACAAAGCAGATTGAATTTGACCGTTAGTAGGTTTCCCTTGAATAAAATGGCACACGCGTGACTATTCAGAAGTACTTCAACTTGCCATAGGTTTTGTCCTTCCTCGTCTTCGTTGTTATTCTCCATGGTATCGCCTGCTCCGGCTGCGCCCAGCAGCTTTTTCTCCAGAACGGGAGCCATCTTCTCTCTAACCACAAAGGGAGAGGCGCTGTTTGGGCGCCCTAGGACCTCGTATCTATAAAGTCAACACGATTTATCATAAGACATGCCGGCGGTGAACAGTGTGGGGCTCATCAGGCTTACACAAAACCACGACGCTGTTTGGTATTCCGTATTCCGTATAGCAAATGTCACTTCTTAAAATCCCTACAAAGCTATACCAGGCCTACTCGTCTTGTAATTAAATGTTTGGAGTAGGCTACTATGTACATATTAAACGTAGACAGCGACACGTGTAGGCCTATCTATGCATTTTTTTATTTGACTGAACATACGAATCAGATAGCAGTTAGCAAACTCACAGCGATAAGCGTAAGATACTATAATACAATTTTGTTGTTCAAATATGACCGCTTAACTCGTTTGATCAGTAGACATTCGTGTGATAAATCGAGTGTACCTATTGTGAACCCTGCCCTATACAAACTTCAATCTATTTTATGAAATACAAAATTGCCATAACAGAAAATGTCATGCCAACTAAAAATATCATATAAGCTATTTTGAATAGGTTATTTTAACAATTTTGTTCAGGCATCATTGCTGAAAGCACAGAACGCGTTGGCTTGAATGATGTCATCCTTTCGAGCGGTTTTGTATTGTGCATTGTCTATAACGACTGGTCCAGATCCACTTTTGCTAGTCTGGCCCCAACACTGTTGGCCACGAATGTGAAAGGGAGCGCTGACTGTGCATCAGTTGAAATCCGAAGAGAGTAAATAGGCTCATTAGACAGGAGCGCCCCCTGTTGGCGTAATCTGGAAAGGTATAGCGGGTGAAAGGAACATGGTTCCTTCAAAATACATTCATAGAGTAAAATACCTTAAATTTAAACCTAACTGTAAAGTATTTATCTCCAATTTACGTTTAGAATTGTCATCACTTCAAAAATCTCAAATAAAAAGCTTTTAAAACATCCCGTATTGTAGATATTGTCTTTTTCTTTTTATCTCCCCCACTTTTTCTATTGTAATAAGAATCTGCTAATAAATAAGAGAACATGCTTCCGCAAAAACACATTCACACGCACTCCTCTGCTACAATGAGCTGCACCACTGCTATAAACCCAATTTAGATTCAACGGATAACAACCAGGTGTTCGTAGAAGATCGTGTGTTTCAGTGTCTCCAGAGAGATTTTTTAAGAATCACAAAAGAGAGAGAACGACAGAGAACAGACAGAGGAAGTGATTTAGGGTGATTTGTGTGACTTACTTACAGTAAAAGTTTTATAAATAGGCTAATAATAGACACAATGTTACACGTTTTAATTAACTGTGTAGCTTGTGCGTTTACAAAATTAATTCTCATTTGTCAGTTTGCTTCAAATGGGTTTGTAACTATGTTGGTAACTAGGCATAATAGTTAGTAACTATGTGTTCAAATGTATAATCAGGTCCTCAATCAGAGTATAGTCCTCAGTGCCACTCAGTGTGTGTTACATGGTTGCATCATATAAGCACACATTCACAAGACATCTGACAACCTTCACAAACGCATGTCATTTACTTAATGATCATCAGGTCATTCAGTACTGCTTTCAACCAGTTCAAACCAGAAGGACACCAATCAATAACTACATCTTGTCATCCCTGCAGGCAATATACATTACTGCAGATGTCAGGCAGAGGGAAATAAGAGTCATAAATTACTGTTGAAATGGCAGGGGAATACTCTTGACAGAAGGGAGTCTGTCACTGAGGCTGTGGCTGGGAGGCCGGGAGCATTGGAGACTGGCCCTGTGGCTAGGACTGGAGCTGGTGCAAGGAGTCTGGGTCTGGGAGGTCAGGGCTGAGCCTGAGTGCTGTAGCTGGCGCTAAGGGTGAGGCTGGGGCTGAAGCCGGGGACGGGGCTGAAACCAGGGCTTGGGCTCAGGCTGGGCGGGTATAAGAAGTGGTGATACCCCTGAGAGTATGCCAGGATCTGAGTCATGTGAAACCTGACCTTCCCCCATCCTCACTGTACCAAGGACTCCACAGAACAACAACAGAAGAATATCCTTCTCACTTTAGTACCAAGGCTTAAGAGAAACAAGACCCTCTTCCTCAGCAGAGCTACAGTCAATTGCTTACTTTCCGTCAAGCAACACAAAACATTTCTGCAATGCAATGCACTTGTCTTCCTTACTTATTTGTTCTCCTGCATTGATGAGAGCTGATACCTTCAGTATTTATTTTCAAATGTTGATATTGAGCACAGGCTTCACATCTTTGGAGTGGCAAACTGTTTCAGCCTGCAAGCGTACCCTTCTTCTCCTCAGAGCATGTTCCTTTTGCTTTTTTTCTGTCCATCAGCATACACCTGATACTAGTTTAGTCAAAAGTTATTCAGTTTCAATCCAACTGAAATTTATAATTATGTTTGTACAATCATTTATCCATATATTCATATGGTTGCATGCTGTGCAAGGTGATGCACTTTCATAGTTGTAACACATGGGGGGGCTGTCCACACGGTAATGATGTTAGAGCGTCAAAGGAAACTAATGATTGATTGCATATGCTGTTTTTAAAGAGACACACATGGGGTAGGGAACTTTCTGTTTATAAAAAATAGAACTATAGTCAAGGCTATGCTTTTTTTTCTTCACTTTTGAACCATTCAATGATGTGTTGTACTGAAAACATGGTGGTACTACTAAGAATCAACATATTAACTAACAGACGGTGTAATTTGCCATGCTTCTCAGAAATTGTGCTTCTGTGGTCACAATTTCAGGCTAAGGTTTCTGAATCATTGTCACTCCCTAATTCCCCAGGAACCCTTGTCAATAGGATACAAAGATGGCGGGATTGGACAGGGAATGCATGGAATTAAACACTCAATTTTAGCTGCTTAGTTGTAACCCGTCAATCCCTCCTCTCTCAGTCGACTAATAAGTACATATAATGAATGAAACCTTGTCCATTCACTTGAACGTGACACAACTCTGTAGTCACACAGAATACAACGTTTGTCAGATGTCAGACCTGGACCCAACACTAAAGTCTTGAAAAAAAAATCTAAGATGATCAAAACCCATGTCAGCTTCTGCTTGTCCTGGTGAAGATAAAGAAAGCTGATCCAGCCTGGAGAGTACTTCTTTGCTACAGACATACAGGTTTGAGGTCACATGTCTGGTCAGCTAGGCATGCCTCCATGTTCAGAATCTCATTAAAGCACAGCCCCAACATTAACACATAGCAGGCAAGTGGCACCAAGGTGACACACGCCTAGACGGTTCAGATGGAAACTCATATTGAGAATGACCTTTCTGCCCTCCTGCCCTTGAAAGCAATTACTGACGCCTCGAGCTTGTTCCTATAACACTGTGTATAGGGCACTAGTAGTGAAGGACACCGTGTATAGGACACTAGTGCATAGACCAGTGTGTAGGACATCAGCATATAGGACACCAGTGTAGAGGGCAATGTGTATGGCATTAGGTATAATAGGACACTTGTGTTTAGGACACCAGTGTTCAGGACAGTGTATAGGACACTAAGTATAGGACACTTGTGTATAGGACAGTGTGTAGGGCACTATATATGGGACACTAGGAGTGTATAGAACACCCGGATCAGACACTATGTTCCCGGGCTTGAGGCCACGTGAGGGTGGTCACCAGTCAGACCTATAGAGTAAAGGTGGAAAGTTGTGTAACTAAGGCAAACAATTTATCACCACCTATTGCTAATATTGGTGGACATGTGGCCCACTTTCATTCTGTGATTCTATAGTGCGTTGTTACCATAGTGAACTTGGGAGTACTAATCTAGTACAAATTTAGTGAGCTAACAGTCCCAACTAACAAAATCAGTGTTGCGTAATATTATGTAATGTTAAACATTCCTCTCGAAGTCACCAAGCTGGGTAAAAGACCCCTCTATGTTCTTCAGCCAGTAAACCCACTGGAGGGAGGGGGAGTGGGAGTGGGGGAGTCCTACCCACCATCTTATCAAGCTCCATTGGCATATTAATCAAGAAAATTCCCAAGGACAGGGTTGAGGTAATGGACATTTAAAAAAGTGAAATAAGAAGTAAATTTGATGAAGGAATTAAACCCATACACTCTAGAGAAGTGTGTATCGAGAGACGAGGGTCTGGGAGGAGGGGTTAGGGGTTGGGAGGCTATAGATTGAGTCGGCTGGGTAGGGTAGACTGTGATAGCGACAGATGTCTTACAGCGTTTGGAGACACTCTCAGGAACAGCCCAGTCCGTGATTGTACCTCAGGGAGCGCAGAGGATTTAAAGCAGCTGTCAATTGCGAACTTTCATTCTATTGTTAGTTGCTGCTCGGTCTTACACGGGAATAAACAATACCCCAATCTCCTTCTGTGAAGGTTCAAGTCAGATATCCAGGTAAGTAAACTTTCCATTTCAGTCACTGGTCAAATTTTTACGGATTACAGTTGGGAAAGTGGATTCAGTCACATTTTTCTTTTAAAAATGAATAGAGGAACGTGGACGAAACTGGCCTAATTGTTGATAAATAAATCTAATCATTTATGGGTTTGAATTTAACACTAACAATCTGTAAAAAACTAATCGCACTAAAACGTAGTAGCTTATAGTAACTAATTACAAGCGGATAGGCTAAAATGTGAAAAAAAGAGAGGTATCAGCTACCACACTAGGAGTGTTGCGGACTCGTTGCCAGAACCGCAGTCTGCTAATGAATCAAATGAGGTTCAACTGTCAAATGGCCAAAGCATCGAGGCACACGTTTTCAAATAATAATACTGTGAAAAGCGTCCTGTTATTTTTAGACAGTTGTTGGCGAGCAGTAGAAAAAAATACCAAAAAGAGAGGAAACACTGAGGGAGGCAGCGGGGGGTAGGTGGGTTAGCTTAAAATCAGGTTGGGGGTGGAGAGTGAGTCTTGGTGCCTGAACTGTATATACTGACCTGTTACACCAACTAGTTTTATATTTTACATCAGCAGCAGATCCCACCAGTAGCCTATCCTGTTATACGTCGTAGTATCGAAACGTTACTGAAGGTTAAAATCACAGCTGAGGGTCTCAGCTTCAAGCTCAGCGCACACGCAACTGATCCCATTATATTGGTAACAGCTCTATTCCACTAGACTGTAAACACGAGCGAATCTACTGCCCATACTTTATTGAGTTTTACACAAAACACACGGGTTTATCCACTGATCTCGTGCGGTGAGGAGTTTCTGCACTTACGGTCATTGATCCCGTGGAAACCTGCCTAATGGGTTCTTTATAAACCGTGAGAGGCAAAGAAACATTTCGCCTCATTATGTTGTCTAGTCTATTGTTCTTTTGTACAATGTAATCAAGAGAATGAGTTTATAGGCTACAGTTTATTTTGCTGTGAGTGCACATTTCCTCCGCGTCAAATAAAAGGATTGAATTAATGGAGCTAAAGCCGCTGGAGGAAGCAAGGTAATTGGCTAGAAAAAGTGACGCTGCAGTATAACGGAGTACCAGTCTGCAGTAAAGGACACCCTAGTTGCCAAAATCAGTATTACCACGAGGACATCCATGCCAATCGCTACTGTTGCCTGTTTGGGTCTGGAGGATCCGCCTAAGATCCCGTTTGCTGCAGTTGTATTCAAACACCGCCCCCTCCCCCGTTAACGGTGTGATGACAGCCAGATAGAGAACGGTCAGTGCTGTTGCTGAAACCTCTCTTTCTCGACAGGTGGCGCGGTAATAGATTTTGTAGATCAAACTGTTAAGGCCTAGTAACCTGTATTGAGGCAGTCCAAACAAGTATTCTTATTCACGCATAAAGACCATGAGGTCTACTACAATCATTTAATCGTATAACTGTCTTTCATGGTTGACTCATAGGTATACTGTATCTGCAACTATAAATATTTGACAGAGCAGTGAGAAGGTAGGACTATTATGCTCTAAGACACTGTCACACACATATAGGCCTGTGTCGAAACAGAAGCTCCAGTTCTCTGGCCTCTGGGGGAAGTTTCTCACTGTCAAAATGGTCCCTTCCTCGGAAATGCTAAACAGTTTGTGGAATGCACCGATCTGTGAGTTGGTGAGTGAATGAGTAAGGGAGTCAGTGAATGAGTGAGAAGTCAATGAGTGAATGAGTGAGAAGTGAATGAGGAGTCAGGTGACTGAGCGGTTAGGGAATCGGGCTAGTAATCTGAAGGTTGCCAGTTCGATTCCGGGCCGTGTCAAATGACGTTGTGTCCTTGGGCAAGGCACCCTACTTGCCTCCCTGTACTTACTGTAAATCGCTCTGGAAAAGAGTGTCTGCTAAATGTACATGTGAATGACCTTGGTACCTAAATGGCTTGGGATACGAAATGCATCAGGTATACAATGTGACGCAGATTTATTTTTTGCTTCAGGCAGTTTTGTTCACCAATACAATCTACTTTCAACCTAGATGCGAGTGAGTGATTGTACTAAAATGCCTCTCTGACAACAAATCCCCCATACATTTGGAGGCTTAGACCGCTTATGTGTGTATGTGTGTCTGTGTGTGCAAGTGTGTGTGTGTATGTGTGTGTGCGAGTATATTGGTGACCATATTTGTGATCATACACTCTTGTGTGAAGGTGACTCCAGTGACACTAACAGAATGCCTAAATGAAGCTGGTGTGGTGTGTAACAACACAATCTTATCCACACCTTCTCTAAGTCTTATGTAAATCTTCCAACTAACCAGATCCAGAGCACAGAAGCATTATCAGGGTCCAAGTTCGTATTGACTGAACACTCACATGAAGCCTACTGTGAATAACTCTGTAGGTGACCGGGCTGGTTTAACAGGTCCGATACGTCTAAATGATGTCAGAATCTCCTCTCTCTCTCTCTCTCTCTCTCTCTCTCTCTCTCTCTCTCTCTCTCTCTCTCTCTCTCTCTCTCTCTCTCTCTCTCTCTCTCTCTCTCTCTCTCTCTCTCTCTCTCTCTCTCTCTCTCTCTCTCTCTCTCTCTCTCTCTCTCTCTCTCTCTCTCTCTGTCACCCCTAGTTGCTCTCCTGTGTAAGACACTAGACTGGTACAAGACTGGTACCAGACTAGATGATTCTAGTCTGGTACGAGACTAGAGTTGTTCCTAACCCTGCTATTATTCATCGCTCCCCAGGAGTCGGTATGGGAGGCAAGCTGAGCAAGAAGAAGAAGGGATATGACGTCAGCGACCCAAAGGATAGGAAAGATGACATTACAGCGGCGGCGGTCAGTGCCGTTGAGTCCGTCAAGGCTGCCGTGGTGACTGCTGCCCCGGCACCCATTGCTGAGGTGACTGAGGAGGCGGCTACAGTTGCGGCCACAGCGGTTGAGTCGGCGGTGGTGTCGGCGGTTGCAGCAGTGCAGGAGGCCGCACAAGAAGCTGTGATGGCTGTACAGGAAGCTGTCACCGGAGGGGAGGAGCCAGCGGAACCTGCACCTGCAGAGAAGGGCACTGCAGAACCTGAGGCCGCCCCAGAGGAACCGGCCCCTGCAGCTGCTCCAGAGGAACCTGCTGCCTCAGAAGAGCCTGCCCCTGCTGCTGCCCCAGAGGAACCGGCTTCCCCAGAGGAACCGGCTCCTGCTGCTGCCCCAGAGGAACCCGCTGCCCCAGAGGAACCTGCTGCCCCAGAGGAACCGTCCCCCGCTGCTGCCCCAGAGGAACCTGCTGCCCCAGAGGAACCGGCCACCGCTGCTGCCCCAGAGGAACCGGCCCTTGCAGCTGCCCCAGAGGAACCCGCTGCCCCAGAGGAACCGGCTGCCCCAGAGGAACCGGCCCCCGCTAATGCCCCAGAGGAACCCGCTGCCCCAGAAGAACCTTCCCCTGCTGATGCCCCAGAAGAACCAGCCCCTGCTGCTGCCCCAGAGGAACCTGCCCCTGCAGTGGCTGAGCCAGAGCCTACTGCATCAGAGGTCCCTGAGGAGCCAGAAGCTCCTTCTCCAGAACCTGCTGCCCCAGAGCCCACACCAGAGACTGTTACTGAGCCTGAGCCTGAGCCTGAATCCCCACAGTCCCCAGCAGAGCCAGAACTAGAGACTGTTACTGAGCCTGAGGTCACACTGGCTGTTTCTTCACCTGCGCCCGAGCCTGTGGCTGAAGAAGAGGTGGCCCCAGCGGTAGAGGCTGCACCAGAAGAACCTGAACCAGAACCTGCAGCTGAGCCTGAGCCTGTTACTGCATCTTCTGAGGCCCCAGCAGCAGCAGAGGTCCCAGCTGAGAGGCTTGCCCCAGAGGCCCCCAGCGAGGCAGAATCCATCCCAGAGATAGTCATCTCTGAATCAGCCTCTTCCAACGAGATCTCTACTGAGGTCCCAGCACCTGAGGTCCCAGCACCTGAGGTCCCAGCACCTGAGGCCCCTGCACCAGAGCCTGTAGCTATAGTTGAGGTCCAGGCTGAGGCCCCTACACCAGAGCCTGTAGCTACAGTTGAGGTCAAAGCTGAGGCCCCAGCACCAGAGCCTGTACCTATAGTTGAGGTCCAGGCTGAGGCCCCAGCACCAGAGCCTGTAGCTACGGTAGAGGTCCAAGCTGAGGCTCCAGCACCAGAGCCTGTAGCTACAGTTGAGGTCAAAGCTGAGGCCCCAGCACCAGAGCCTGTACCTATAGTTGAGGTCCAGGCTGAGGCCCCAGCTCCAGAGCCTGTAGCTACGGTAGAGGTCCAAGCTGAGGCTCCAGCACCAGAGCCTGTAGCTATGGTTGAGGTCCAGGCTGAGGCTCCAGAACCTGTGACCCAATTACCAGAGCCTGTAGCTGAGGTAATGGAGGCCAAGTTGGAGAACGGGGAGGTGGAAAGTGTGAATGGAGAGGCAGAGTCTGCAAAAGGGGGCTTGGCTCAGGCAGAGGAGGTGGTCTTCCAGAGTGACTGTGAACTGAAAAAGGAGCTGTCCCTGTCAGGAGGGGCCCCTGAGGGCCCGGAAGGCATTTTGGAGTCCCTCAGCACTTCAGCCAGCCAGGCAGTGGACCTAGTCTGAGGACAAGCCACAGGACTATCCCTCCTCATCTCTACAGGCGCTGAAGATCTGACACTGCAACGTCCGCTCTGAGGACTCTGGACTATGGAAGCATTCTGGTTAACCAAAAATGTACACAACACAAACCACTCGAGGAGAAAGAATGTGTGAGACAGATGGAGAGAGAGAGAGAGAGAGAGAGAGAGAGAGAGAGAGAGAGAGAGAGGAGAGAGAGAGAGAGAGAGAGAGAGAGAGAGAGAGAGAGAGAGAGAGAGAGAGAGAGAGAGAGAGAGAGAGAGAGAGAGAGAGAGAAAGATAGAGAAAGAAAGAAAGAAAGATAGAGAGTGCAATATTTAGAGGGAAGATGGGATTAATGTGACTCCCACCCTGTTTCTGAGGGGCAGCCTGTAGGATACAAGTTGGATTTATGAAGAGATAGATGAGATGTAAGAGTGGAGACAAAAGCCTCTGGACAGCAGAATGAAACAGCCTGGACTTTAACTATGGTAATTATGAAAAGAAAAAAAGAAAAGTCTTGTCTGGGTCTGAGCCTGATGATAATTAATGGTTTATTGGAATAGCATTCCATAGTATATAATCTAATTTAGAATTGATCATATCCTGTCCATAACTATATGAAAAGTCCTAGATGAAATGTTTTGGCCTTTTATATACTTTGCAAACTGTGAGGAATGTTTATCTGATGGTTGCCGAGAATAAAGACGGTTCTACTCTACATGAATCATCCATCCTTCCTTCCTTCCTTCCTTCCATTAATTTTTTTCCAAAAAAACCTCAACAGACGATTTCCCCATGCACAGGATCTTTGGATATTGGAGGTTATATTTGACACACACACACACACACACACACACACACACACACACACACACACACACTCTGTCTGTCTCTTGTCTTTGACACCAGCACCGGCTCCCATCTCACCCAGCTCCCAGGAAGCAGCAGAACACTCTCCACACAGTTTACAGACGGAGAAAGGAGAGGTGAAGGGATGGGGGAAGGGGCTGGGATTCTAGCAGGGGGCAGGGATGCAAATGGGGGATGGGGGTTGAGATGAAAGAGGGGGGGAGAGAGATAGAGACAGAGAGAGAAGAAAAAGTCTTGATTCAACCCAGAGGAAGAGAGGACAATCATAGGAGAGGTGAGGAAAAGAAAATGGGACTGGGTATAATACCAGTCAGGACCATACTGTGACACTCTCACACAAACACACATACTTTCACACACACAGGCAAGAGGCAATACTTCCCACATAGGCGCCAAAGCACATGCATTAGCGAGAGGGAGTGAAATGATTTGTGTTGAGGTTGGCATTAGAGTGTGTGTGTGTGTGTGTGTGGTTTGTCATAGTATTGTCCTAAGTGATATAATACCCAGTCCCATTTTCCACATCTAATAAGAAAGTGCCCTGGCGGCCAGGGGGTGGGAGAGAGACACGTGGGTTTGGTGGGGACCAACCCCCCCCCTCTCTTTTTCTCTCTCTTTTTGTCAGAAGTTTCCAAAGCAGATGAATGTAAGGTAGTCAACAGAGCAGCCTCGTGGTGTTGCGGGGAGTGGTGTGTATATGTCAGGTCAGGGTCACTACTGCTGTTTATGTAGACTCTAAAGCATGAATTCCCATTCTCTCACTGAGAAGTTGGCTCTGTCTGTGTTATTCAAATGCTGTTTTTCTCCCCTACATAACATTCTACAGGTTACTAAACACAGAACTCTTTTTACGTTGAGGCTTCTAAAAACTTTACACTGGTCCTGAGGGTTACCTTCTCCCCTGAATAACCTCCACTCAATGCATCCTTTGAAGGGGGAGGAGGGCAGAAACAACCTCTAAAACCCCACGCTTATGTAACCAGGGCCAGGAAACTCACCGAATCAGATATTAAACAACTGCCTGTTTGTCTGTACCTAGAGCCAGTGGGACAGCTCAGAAAGGGGCGGATTGAACATAAAGAAACCCAGTCTTTGTTAAAGGGATAGTTCACCAAAATATTTTTATATGACAACTTATCTTCGGGGAAGCTGCTTAACACATGCACCTTTTTCTCTCTCTCTGTCTTTGCCTTTCTTTTCCATGTTTTCCTTTTCATCCCCTTTCTTTCTCTCTCTCCTTCTCTTTCTCCTTTTCAAGAGTATCTCCATGCATAGATGTATAGCCTGTCTGCTACCCATTGCATAGTTTTGGTGCTTAGCTATATTGCCTGGCAACACCAACTTTATGCCCTCTGTCGCCTGGCAACAACAACACTATGCCCTCTATCCTTCTATAGGGTGGCTCTGTGCCTGGAACAGGCCTGGTGCCACCATACTGCCACCTCATTACACAGCTGAAACCCACTTCCTGTTCCCTTGTGTTGCTTTAGCTGCTCTTCACTGGAGCCTTGAGGAGAGAAACACAGAGAGGAACGTGTCCTCCATCTAAAGCCTAGTATATTGTCTGTGTGTGTGTTGTGCAGGACCAGCTACAGTCAGTTAAACTCAAAGTATACTTAACATATGGTAAAATAAAGCATTGTCCCACAAAGTGCTTACAATCAGGAAGTGTCCAGCAGAGAGAGAGAAAGAGACAAAAACTGAGAAATAAACCAAAAGTAAGAGAGGAAAAAGGGAAGTTGAGTAAACCAACATCCTCATGAAACCTACAACCCCACGGTCCCCCCACCCACCCCACACCAACTGCTCCCCCTCCCACCCTGATATGTTGACCACCTTCTACAGAAAATCTGCAATATTGTGATACTTAACAGCACACACTGTGTCTCTGTCTCCTCCCTGTCTTCGCCCCCTATCCCTACTTCTCCATCTGCACATCTGTCCTCATGTCTGTGTGTGGAAAGAAGACCAAGGAGAGGGGAGGAGAGGTGAGGGGGGTGGAGAACGGTGGAGAAGGGGAGGAGTGTGGGTGGAAAAGAGGGTGAGGGGGTGAAGGAGGAGAGTGGGAGGACAAAGGGAGGAGAGGAGCGGAGAGGGGAGGAGTGGGGGTGGAGAAGGAAGGAGATGGGTGTGGGGTATTGATCCAGGAGGGTAGCCTAATGGCTACTGAGCACACAAGATCCCCTCTCTTTAATCATTACTTCCTACACACAATCTCTTTTACTATCTCTTTATTTCTCTATCTGACTTTCTCTTTCCATCTCCCTTTATCTCTTTTCTTGTTGTAATACACACCTCTGCTGCTCTATCCTTTCTCTCCCTCACTCCTCTCCTCTCTTTTTACTTATGCTCTCTATATACCCCACCCCCACCCCTGACTGTGCTGTGCTGAGCATGCACTTTGAAGCAGACCAGACCAGTGTGTACGGGGAAGCAGAGTTGTGTGTGTGTGTGTGCGTGTACATGCATGTATGTGTGTGTGTGTGGGTGTGTGGGTGTATGCATGTTTAAGTGTGTGGTTCCTCTTCAGAGTGCTGATCACAGGAGTCTGAATGGACAATGAGGATCCAGCCTTTGTCAGACTGCCCAACCCCCTCTCTCCTTCAGCACAGGAGAGAGAGACGGAGAGAGAGGGAGAGAGAGAGAGGGAGAGAGAGAGGGAGAGAGATAGTATTGCATGATCTGACACTCAATCATTCCAGGCCATTAAATTAAGAAAGAACAGGAGTCCCAGCTCTCTTTCTCTGCAGAAGGGAGTATCAAATGTGTTTAGTAGTAAATGCATTGTTTTAATCCTCCAATTCTTAGTAGGGTTAATTTTGAGTTGTGTCTGAAGGCACTGCACAAATGAACAGGCACTTGAAAGCGTTTGTGTGTGTGTGTTTTAGATTAAAGATTAAAAATCTGCGGTCACCTTCATCCTAGCAGGTGACTGTAGAGCTCCAGGAACACTTAGCCACCAGCCTCTCAGTCTCCCAGCTTTTCAATAACTTGTTCCTTCCATCCTCTCTTTCACCCTCTCTCTCTCCCTTTCACGGCCTCTCTCTCTCTTTCACCCTCTCTGTCTCTCTCTTTCTCTCCCTCCCTGACTTTGCGCCCTTCAGCCTCTCTTTCAGTTTTCAATGAACCATGAGAGACATCAGTTGATCCAGCTACCACAGGCATCAGGATTCATCAGAATGCAGCTCAGCTCCTAACCAATTTTATAAGGCTTGAGCTTAGTAAATGAACTCATTGACTGCTTGACAGGGTGCATTCTTGACTGGTTGACTGGTTGACTGATTGACCGGCTGAATGAATAGTTGGTTTGATATACTGTATGGTTGGCCTGGCTGGTTGACTGGTGGCTTGGTTGGATGGATGTTTGACTGTCTGGATGATTTGCTGGCTAGCTGGCCTGCTTGCTAGCTGAGTGACTTGCTGTCTAGATGTTGACTGACCGGCTGGTGACTTAGCAGAATCCCAGCTCCTGTGACTGTGAAGCCTGAGTGCCTGGTGAATTATTCATAATGGAGAAGACCACTACACCGAGGGGAGGGGGAGACAGAGAGAGACAGAAAGAGAGAGAGATGAGAGAGAGAGAGAGAGAGAGAGAGAGAGAGAGAGAGAGAGAGAGAGAGAGAGAGAGAGAGAGAGAGAGAGAGAGAGAGAGAGAGACTGCCCTCTCTGTCCTTGGGTAGGTAGGCTGTATATCAGTTGTGTATCAAGGTCTTTCCTGTCAACTGCCTGCAGTCTTTTCTACAGGTATAGCGTGTGTGTTTATGTGTTTATGTGTGTGTGTGTGTGTGTGTGTGTAGCTGGTTGTGTGCATGTGCCTGTACGTGCACACACCCCTGTGCTGCAGTGTACATTAAAGAGGTAGAACAAGCCATTCCTGAGAACAAAACAACCTTTCACGTTGAGCAACAGCACAGCCCCTTCAGTTGCACAATACATACACACACACACAGAAATACACATTCAAATAGACAAACACACATACACACGGAAATACACACACCGAGTTCCCCAGCTCCTGACTGACCCACCCCCATGCAGCAGACTGTGTGTAAATGGAAAGCTGATAACAGCCATGACAGCTTTCAGGGGAGACATTCCATGTCTTTATCATTCTCTCCATCACTCCTCCCCCTCCCTCTACTACCTTCCTCTTCCCCCCCACTCGTCCCTTGTTTCTTCCCTACCTCCCTCCCTCCCCAGCCTGGTTGAAAGAAAGACAGCAGACCCCTTCCCCCCTCCATCCAGGTTTACTGCCAAGTCCTGGAGGAGAGTGGGGAGAGCTGGGGGAGGGAAATATAGCGGGAGAGGGGAAAAGAAAGGAAGGGAGATCGAAAGGGATGTGGAGAAGCGGAAAGAAGGTGGAAGGAAGAGTTCGAAGGAATAGTGAGGGGGAAGGGAGCGACAGAGGGTACAAGAATGGCTGGGTATAGAGGGTGTGTGAGTTCCATGAGACTACAGTGATATGATGACTGGGTTAGCGTTGATGATTACACAGCGATTCCTACACCATTGGTCATTCAACCAATCAACAACAGCAATTATTTTCTAGTATCTTGTTCAAATTCAAATTATTGTTAACCACAGAATGATTTTCTGCTATAAGCTTGACAAAGAGAGTGAACCAAGGTTGTGGCCAGTAACAGCTGCTCTAGGTGAGTGGACGGACATGATCAAACTCCTCCCCTCCACCCCTCCAGCCCTCCAGCCCTCCAGCCCTCCGGCCCTCCACCCCTCCAGCCCTCCACCCCTCCACCCCTCCAGCCCTCCACCCCTCCACCCCTCCAGCCCTCCACCCCTCCAGCCCTCCACCCCTCCAGCCCTCCAGCCCTCCACCCCTCCACCCCTCCAGCTCTCCACCCCTCCAGCCCTCCAGCCCTCCAGCCCCTGCCACAAAGCTCCCATGAGATATCAGTATTGTGGGACCCACCCCCAGGCATCAGGCCCATCCCCTAGTTCACCAGATCCTTCCTAGATCATCACTAATGGAGGACAAGGCCTCTGTCACACAGTTATGTCTTCACTGACCAGACACTAGGTATGGATAAATATAATATAATTACATATTTCAGACACACATGCATACACCGCACATTTTTTCCTGGCAGCAGACGGTGGGTCTAGGAACAGAATTCCATCTCTAACTTCTATGCTAATTAACGGATAAATAACTGCATGAAATAAGACTGACAGCCTCTGTCCAGCCATCACCGCTGTCTTCACATGACACCAGGCATCTGGCGTTCTTGTCGGACACAATGAACCTGTTTACACATAAACATGGGATCAGGCTGAAAGAACAACATTCAGTGTTGTCTTTGCTACGGTTTCCAAGAGACAAAGACCCTTCTCCTTCTTTCTCTCGCTACTCCCTCAGATTGCACTTTTTACTCTGTCTTTCTGTTTTATTCTCTTTCACTCCCATTTCCCCCCTTTCAGTTTATACTCTTCCTCTCCTCTTCACTGTTTTTGATGAGGTGATTAAGCCCCTGGTGTGTGTGTGTGTGGGGGGGGGGGACTGTCCCCTCCAATTACTCCTCTGTGTGCTTGATTAAGTCCCATAACCCTGTCTCTGAACACACACTCACACACACACAGTCATACGCTCAAACACATGCACACACAGTCACACGCAAACACACACCCACACACACCCACACTCCCAGCACCCTAGGCAGGACCATATGCCTGCCACACAGGGCCTGGCAGACACTCAGACTCCCAGCCACTAACCCTAACCCTCAGAATAGAATCCCTCACTTTGGTGTACTGTTGTATTGTAGGGAGCTGTGCTGTGTTGTGCGATACTGTGTTGTTTTTATAATAATTGAGTAAATCTTGTATTGGTGTTGTGGGTTTAGCTGTGGTATGCTGTTCTGTGTGGGGTAGTTTTGTTATGTTGCTTCACGTCTTGTTGCGTTGTTGTTTCCTCCAATGTCAGTTTTATGGCCTTATGGAGATCAATGGCATGTTGCCATGTTGCCATGGTTATAAGAATAAATTAAAGTTTTTCTCGATTGGTTACACACATTTTCTGAATGCATACCTCATACTCTCAGAACTCTACACACAAATCAAAAAACACACACACAATGGGCAAAACCCCTCACTTCTCCTGCAAAATTAAACTTAACATTCAAAACAATGTTATTTAATCTCAAAATGGTATTTTGTTTTCAAATGACAAACACAAACCATCATATGAATAGACATTTATAAGAACCATTTGAACACTGATGTGCTCAATGTAAAACACTGTGATGAATGGAAAACACTTCTTCTTAATTCATCATAGTGAGTTAGGCCTTTTTTTTGTTCAGTGTTACATTCACTACAGACATTACATACATAAGTGTGTTGTAAAATATTTGAGAATATTATTTTTATACTCAGAACACAGAAATACACGGTAACAAATATATTTTACATATATGTACACAGTCTACATCCCAACCAACACCAAGTTGCACATACAGTGGTCTACATACAAAACAACAGAATATTTTACTGTATAGTGTATACAGTTACATTACGTAACAGGTTGACAACCATCTTGTCATTCTGTAGAGGTTAACATCATATCTCTTTCCTTCTTTTTTTCTCTCTTACTTTCATTCTCTCTCTCTCCCTCCCCCTTTCTTTCTTTTCAATACAATAAGTTCATGAGGGCCCGGAGTGTGTGTGTGTGTGTGTTTGTGGGGGGGGGGGGGGGGGGGGGGGGGGGCTGGAGATAGTGGGTGCATTGGGGGATAGTGAGATGGGGGGCTGGAGGTAGTGGGTGCCTCGGGGGATAGTGAGATGGGGGGCTGGAGGTAGTGGGTGCCTTGGGGGATAGTGAGATGGGGGGCCTGGGGTAGAGGGGGGGACAGGGGGCACTGGACGGTCAAAAGCCTAATAAAGTGTTTCACAACAATAACAGGACTGATCCCTTCCAAGCTCTGCAGACAGACAAGACCCCTGGACTGCCTGACTTGAGAGCAGAGGAGAGGAGAGGAGAGGAGAGGAGAGGAGAGGAGAGGAGAGGAGAGGAGAGGAGAGGAGAGGAGAGGAGATGAGAGGAGAGGAGAGGAGAGGAAAGGAGGAGAGACATGAAGAGAGCAGAGCAGAGGAGAGGAGATGAGAGGAGAGGAGGGATGAGAGGAGAGGAGAGGAGGAGAGACATGAAGAGAGCAGAGCAGAGGAGATGAGAGGAGAGGAGGGATGAGAGGAGAGGAGGATTGAGAGGAGAGGAGAAGAGGAGAGACATGAAGAGAGCAGAGCAGAGGAGAGGAGATGATAGGAGAGGAGGGATGAGAGGAGAGGAGACGAGGACAGACATGAAGAGAGCAGAGCAGAGGACAGATGAGAGGAGATACGGTAAAATGGCTTGTGTTCCTGTTCTAAACTCGACTCGACCACATTCTTCAGTTCTGTTCGGCGAACGCAGCCTGAGACATGGAATGCAACACACACAGCAGTGATGAGACATGCTGTGTTGTTCTTCAAAGGGCCCCCGTATGAGGGAGATTGAGGGGGAAGATGGAAGGATGGAGGGAGGGAGAGGGGGGGGTGATGAGAGAGAGAGAGAGAGAGAGAGAGAGAGAGAGAGAGAGAGAGAGAGAGAGAGAGAGAGAGAGAGAGAGAGAGCGCTGCTGCATAAACAGGGTAACTGTTGCATCAGCAAGTCACAGTCTCAGCTCTGTGTGTGTGTATGTGTACATGCCTTCATAAATTTGTGTGTGTATGCTCATGATGGAGCAGAATGTTTTCCTGTCTGGGAATCTCTCTCAGGTGTGTGAAATAGTGTGTGTGTGCGTGTGTAGATGTGTGCGTGTGTATTAGTATGGTCCAGGACAGTTCTCTCAATGCACCACACTCCCCCTGCTGGGCAGTTTTAGGCATGTTTGAGAGTCGTCAAACATGTTTTCTCTCTCCTCCTCTCCCTGTCTCTCTTATTACAACCTCTCTGAGGTTATATTTTATTCTGATAGAGGTTATCTAGTGTTTTGTTGGGGGTTACCTGGTTCTGAGGGAGGTTATCTGGTTCTGATGGAGGTTATTTGTGGTTCTGTTGAAGGTCATCTCTAGTTCTGTCAGATGGCTGAGCGGTTAGGGAAGCGGGCTAATAATCAGAAGGTTGCCAGTTCGATTCCCGGCCGTGTCAAAATGACGTTGTGTCCTTGGGCAAGGCATTTGCCTCGGGGAGAATGTCCCTGTACTTACTGTAAGTCGCTCTGGATAAGAGTGTCTGCTAAATCACTAAATGTAAATGTTTCTTATTCTGTTGGGGGTTATCTGGTTCTGATGAATGACTATTTGGTTCTGATGGAGGTCATCAGGTCCTGATGGGGGTTATCTACAGTTCTGATGCACACTACTTTCCTCTTTGTCAGAGAAGTGCTGTGCTAATTTCAGCATGGCGGCATATTTCCAGTCAGGTATGAGAGGAATGCTGTGATCTGAGACCTACCTGATATCGCCTGTACGTGTGTGTTTTTGTGTGCTTTCCAACCTCACTAGCCACATATCTGTGGAATTCATCAAGGCCCCTAGCACCCTCCTGTCCCCCCCCTGACCAAACCTCTTTGTGGAGCAGGAAGGACAGGGTTAGAATTACATTTTTACATTTAGTCATTTAGGAGACGCTCTTATCCAGAGCGACTTACAGTAAGTACAGGGACATTCTCCCCGAGGCAAGTAGGGTGAAGTGCCTTGCCCAAGGACACAACGTCATTTGGCACGGCCGGGAATCGAACCAACAACCTTCTGATTAATAGCCCGACTCCCTAACCGCTCAGCCATCTGACCTCCTAGGCGTTAATAAGAAGGGAGAGGTTGGATGATGGGGCAGGAGGGGTGAGGGTGGCCAGGTGTTTGTTAGGGGGTATGAGGTGGGCAGGGCCGCCCTGATACCCACATTCTGAGTATCTTCCCTACCCAGACACTTCCAAGTCCCCAATAAAGTTGTCATGAAGAATTTTGTTTCTTGTCCCAGTGTCAGCCATAGCAAACCTCCTCAGCTATGTCTGCCCTCTCATCCCCCCCCCCTCCAAACCCCTCCGGACATTCCACACATGGCTGACATTGGAGAGATATCTGTTGGTGTCCCTCTGCCCTGCTCCATGGCTGCCGGGTATGAACACACAGGTGACACATGACATGAAGAAAGACCTGTTTGTGCTGTTTAAGGGAGAGGAAGAGAGGCAATGCACATGAGGCAATGTTCATATTTGTGTGTGGGTGTGTATGTGTGACAGCGAAACTGTAAATCTTCTAAGACTCTCTGTTCAGAAACACAGGGGCGAAGGTAGGGGAAGAGGAGGAAAAGGAGATGAGGGGGGGCACAGAAGAGGTGGCGGTTAAAAAAGGTGGGGGAGGAGGAGCAAGGGACACCACACACACACACACACACAAGCGAGCACCTCTGACAATGAGACACATTTTTCATCCAACTGATTTGTCACGGGAGCCAGCGGAGGAATAAGGAGAGGAGGAAGAGGAGGAGGAAGGAGAGAATGTGAGGAGGTTGGCAGCAGATCAGTGGTGTTAGAGGAAGACAATGTCAGAGATAAGACTGGACTCTGGAGAATGCGTAAGGAGCATGTCCCTACATTTTAACTGAGTTAATGATATACTAGGTATGGACAGCACACATGCAAATACATGTGGTGTATAGACAAACATACTTGTACACACACATACACTTACCTGAGGGCCTGCAGTAATATGTAGTGTGATGCATTTGTTTTTCAGCACCACGATTACGCAATCAGGCATACAAAACATACACATACCATATGTCCACACTTAACAGGTGAGGCTAGAACTGTATGTGCTATACGGTATTTGCAGTGCTTTGGGTTCCATAATGTGGCATGTATACATTACACCCTGAGGATCTGGGCCTGTTCCTGCATGTATACATGTACACACACACACACACAGACAGAGCAAACCAAAACAGGTTGGTGGACGAGGCTGTTAGAAGTCTGTTCACAGGCAACATGGCCAGGGCTAGAAAGAAAAAGATAGAATGAGTTCCCCTAAACCCTGTGGGCCACTGACAGGCTGGGACAGGGAAACCATAGAAAGTGGATTGGACCAGTCTGGCTGTGTCTGAGAGCGTCTCTCTTCCTCCCTACATTGGTGCCTTGTTCACTGCAGCTCCATAAGCAAATTACATCTAACCAAAGTCATGTGGATTATCATCCTGTACCAGGACCTCAGTGTGAGTGTGTGTGTGGGGTGTGTGTGTGTGTGTGTGTGTGTGTGTGTGTGTGTGTGTGTGTGTGTGTGTGTGTGTGTGTGTGTGTGTGTGTGTGTGTGTGTGGGAGAGAGAAAAAGAAAGACAGGAACATTGTGTATATTCGTGCGTGTGTGTGTGTGTACAGTAACATGACACCCTCCTCATGCCCTGTGGAGGTGACCCAGAGGTCTGAGGCCCGGAGCCTGTCTGGAGGCCCTCGGAGGGGGACGGATGAAGGAGAGACCTCCAGCTGGACACACACTCTCTCACAAGTGGTTTGTATATTTACCAGTGAAATACACTAGAAGTGTATATCTAGTCTTCTCCCCATGCAGTACCTATGTATTCACCTCAGTAAACAGCCTTATATCCAGTGTAAGGAACACACAGACCTGCTTCATCATGGCTGGATGAAGAATGCTGCATAGAGCCCCTCCCTTGACCCCCCTCACCAGTTCCCTCCCCCTTTCTCGGCTCACTCATTTCCCTCCCTCCCTCAGCCAACCCCCCTTCCTGCCTCATCCCACTCTCACCCCTGCCTCCCTCCCTCCCTCAATCTGTCAATAGTTGCAAATGATTCATCATTTTATGACCACGCAGTCATTTTGCAGCCTCTGGGGTTCTTATGCATTTTTGCAGTAATTCTCTTAACGATACTTATACTCTACATGCACACACACGGAAACAAACACACAACACGAGCACACACTCAGTAAACATGAAAGTGACCCAGCATGTTCTACAACATATCACATGTGACATAGTCTCACAAGAAAAGTGTGTGTGTTGTGTGTTGCCACCCTTATCAGCAGTGTGTGTTGTAGTGACAGAGAGACTGGCAGGCCTTGATAGAAGCAGACAAAGGCAGCATCCATGAGTAGAAGCCATGTTTGAGGGTTTCAAACGTCTCGACATGCAGGCGTGTTGACACAGCTGAACACAGAACACACACACTACAGATGGGGATGGTGAAATCAGGTAGCGTGGAGCTGTCTGTCTTTCTATCCCAACATTTCTATAGTTCTGTGCAGGATCTGTATTAAGTTGACACACACGCCAGATCAGGTTTAAGTTCAGAGAGACAAGCAGATCAGAACCCAGCAAATCAGAACCCAGCTCAGTAAATCTGTCAGTCGCAACAAGATGGTGCTTTTGAGTAGAAATGTTAACAAGCCCATCCTTCTGCTCTGGTCCCAGAATGCTAGTCTCTGTGTGTGTGTATACGTGTGAGATGGATGTGGGGATCTGAAAAGGGGAAAACTGAGCTCAGGGCGTGTTTCAACCCCTGACACACCAACAGAGCTGAAAGCTTTCCACGACACAACACTCACTGCTCACATTCACAACCTAACCATAATTACGCAACAACAGCCTTCAGTTCACATTCAAGAAACAGGCCTGTCACACATTACACATTAGATTTGTGTAACAAGCCTAGGTGCTTAGGTGTGTATTTTGTGCGTTCCTAAGTGGTGCTGGTTTGTGTGCGTGTTCCTGGGATAAGGGACGTTGGGACACAGTCCTGTGGTAACTCATCACAATGCCTGGTTTAGACAGGCTGCACATTAACAGCCTAACACAACTAATGATACCCACTCTGCTCAGAACCTGTCATAAACCAGTCAGGGGTTCCCAGGCCCTAAACATGGGCTGTGATGCCCTCTACTGGTGATCAGAAGAGCACACTTAAAGAAAAAGAAACCTTTATTGATCATGCGATGTGACAAACAAGCATGCAGGAAGCAGCCACACTATCAGACATCAAATATCAGACAGTGTCCACCCATGAAATTGCCCTTCCTCTGAGGACAGCCAGGAGCGGTGATCGGCCATGTGAAGGTGACCGGGGGCTAACTCCAAGAGCTCGGGCAGGAGAGCCATCTATTCTACACGTTTTGATGATTTCTTTGCGGAGGAAACCGACGTGACTATGAGAACGTGCAAACTCCACACAAAAATAACTGGAAGACAGCCCACTTGATCACTAAACAGTGCCCAAAAAGTAAATTGAAACCCTTGAAACCTTAACACTTGAAACCAGGGCTTTCTTGCTGTGAGGTGACGGTGCAAGTACACTCAGTCAAAGAGTTCAAGACGGATTTAAAGAATTTATTGAGTTAAGCATCACACACACATTTTGGATTACTAATGGCTGTGAGAACTGACCAGGATTGGTGCTGGTCCTGACCTTCATTTGAAAACGCTGTGTGTTTGAGGGTATTGGCAGTTCAGTTGGAGTGTTTGTGTGTGTGTGTGTGTGTGTGTGTGTGTGTGTGTGTGTGTGTGTGTGTGTGTGTGTATATATATATTCAGAGCTGGAAGGTGGCAGAAGTCTGTGACATGGCATTGTAAATGAAAGTGTTGTTGAATGGAACAAACTGGCGGGTGATGATCTTGATGGCCTCTTGGGCAGCCGAACCTGCACACGCATGCACACACACACACACACACACACACACACAGAGAGTTAACATTAAACACATGCCAGTCAGATCTCTCTCTCTCAAACACGCTCACATACACGGTGTGGGAAAGCAGACTCACCTCCCAAGAACGAGGCCACTGTGTGCGGCTCTGCAGCTCCGTAGCGACAACTAGGGGAAAAAAGCACAGGGCAAGATATAAGGCTAATGAGAGACAGATAAAGAGAGATGGAGGGGGGAGAGCGAGAGAGAGAAAGGTAGAGACAGACACGTACAACTCGTGGACGTATTCGTCCTTGATGTTGACGTTGAGGCAGTACTCCTGGAGCAGAGAGTTGACACACAACTTCAACCTGCTGATGTCATCCTCTACCTGGTAGTTGGACACACCTGGGGACACAGACTGTAGTTAGACACACACACAGACAGGCAGCAGGGACACTTGTCAGCAGTACGCACAGGCTCGGGCGTGTGGGTTTTTGTGTATGTTACCAGGGTAACGGGAGTGTTGCTGGTAGAATCGGTCGACAGAACGCAGCATGAGGTAGAGGACCATCTCACTGTCTGAGCTGTCCATACACGAGGCTGGAGAGAACCACATTAATGACATCAACAACAGCACTCGTTGTGTTGGAGAGTTAAGGTTAGTTGGGTTTAGGGCCATGTGATACACTACTTACTGATCTCATCTTTGTTGACAGACTCCACACTGTACTCCTCAGCCAAGGACCTGCAGCGCACCACCCTGAGAAAGGCTGCATTCTTAGCTGGAGACCAAAACAAATGCACCCAGGGTCAACCCAACTCCATATGCACAATTGATGGTGTAGCTAAGTAAAAGACTGCAAGTACTTACAGAACAGTTTAATGTCTTGTTCAGAGATGCTCTCTGGAGGCTGTGAAAAAGAGAGAAAGAGAAAATGTGAGACATAGAGAGAGCAGAGTGTGGGAGAGACAGAGACAGGGAGAGAGAAAGAAAGAAGGTCCTACCTTCCCCACGTTCTGCAGCAAAGTCTCTACATGCTTGGCCACTACAGACGCATCTTGCAGAGCCTTCTCCCTGTAACTACACACACACAAACACACACTTAATGCAAGCCACTACACCATTAATATACACCAACAACATTAATAACAGCAGACCAAAAGCCCAGATCAGTGCTTCAGTAACAAGGTGGTCATATGCTCTGGCGAATGCTACTCCATCATGTCTGGAATTATGCTGTTACTCCTTATGGAATAATTACATTCCCATCCTTCTCCTTGTTTCCTCTGTCCTAGCCTCTTTTTCCTAACTTCTGAGACCTTTCTCCTTGAGTCTTACTGTGTGCGTGTGTGTGCTTACACATTCTGCAGGTTGATGAATTTCTGAGAGTCTGCGATCATGTCTGGGATGGATCCTCTGACAGGAAGATGACCACCGCCCTCCTGCTGCACAAACTCCTTCAGACCCCGCACCAGCACCCAGAACGCAGGGCTCTGGACACACACACAAATGCAAATAGGAGAAAAATGGAATTCATTTCACAAAGCATTAGGTGAACTCTAACTGACCTTGTATGGTCAAAGGTCAGAGGTTAAAGACTGTGGTTCTCACCTGTGTCGTGATGTTGTTGCACTGCTCTCCATTGAAGAAGTCCTCAATTGCACTGGGCACCTTCATGTAAGAGCAGAGTGGGAAGCGGGACGGATGGGGAGAGGGAAGAGATGGAGGACAGGGAGGGGTCAGAGCAGAGACACAGTGGAGCACACAGCATTGTATACATACCCATACAGGTGTGTCTGATTTGTCACCTTAGTAGGGTTGAGAGCCGTGTTGACATTCTTGACGGCTTCCTCAAAGTTCTCCTCGTCCTCTGGAACGCCGTTCTCCTTCTTCAGGATCCCTGGAGAGCACAAGGCGATGACAGAATGAGCCTGGGTAGAAATACATGTAGAACTGCTGGGCTCGGCCTCAGAAAGACCAGACTGGGCCACCTTGTCGTACGAGCTGCCTGAAGGCCTCCTTCTCCTTGTAGTTCTTCGGTAGCTGCTGGTTGTGCTGTGCAATAAAAGAATACAAATACAGTTACCGATAGACCCTCACCTCGCGATCTCTACCGAACCTCGTTCAGCCAAGTCATGTCTATAGTCCTACCTCGTTCAGCCATGTCTCCAGGTACTTAGCCACGATGATGATCCAGGGTGTGTGACTGTGATCCTGCATTGAGGGAACAGAGAAGCACAAGGTGCAATGTGAGAAAACTGAAGCTGTGCCATGCCTCAATGTCTGAGATGCACACTCACACACACACACCTTTTTGTCCATGGTGTGGAGGTTGTAGGACTGGATGTGGTGGCTGAGCTCAGGAAAGGGCTGGTCCAACCTCAGGTCCTCCAGAGCGTTGTCTGGGTGGGACTCCACCACTGGAAAGAAAGAGTCAGGAGTCACACTCTTAACGACATGACTGGATCTGTGTCTGTCAATGTAGGCAGGCGAGTGTGTGTGGTAGAGCCGTTTTACCTGTGTGCTCCTTCACTACCAGTCTCATGTAACCAATGAGCCCGTAAGTACGACACAGGACGAAGGGGACGTTGGCGCTCCATAGTACCGCTCCCAGCCTCAGACTGGTGCTGGGGAAACAACATCAAGAAAAGAAATGTGTAAATACATCCAATTTAAATCAATGTGCACACTGTGCCTCCTTTATGGCTGCACTATGACTAGTCAACGGCTATGTAGCTGCTGTATTTTGAGACATTTGCACGTGTGAGGCTAGCATGTTTAGCTAGCTAGCTGTAGCAGCCCACCTCTCTGGAAGCTGCACGGCCACAACTAGGTTAAAACGGTGAAAGAACTCGGGGTCATTGTCCAGCAGTTTGTCAGGACTCTACAGAGACAGAAAACACACACACATTAATATAAACCAGGTGTCCAGGGAGAAGCAGATATATGAATGTTTTACCTTCCCTTCTAGACAAACCTCTTCTACAAAGTTCCCAGACACATCGCTGTTCAGCTCCTGCAGCAGCTCTGTAGCAGCCTGGGCCCTGTTCTGAAACACACACACTTGCCATCATCAACTTGACCCTACATCCATGTCAGACAGACATAGGCTGACTAAGCAGAGACATGACTGAGGAGAGAGGGCAGTGTGTGTGTATAGCAAGTAATGCAAGTAATGCAAGAATGGAGATGGAAAAGGAGAGAAGGTATATAGTACCTTTCCGATGTTGTTGTTGCTGAGAAAAAAGCTGTGAAGAAAGATAATCCTAATGAGTTGTAAAGCACACGCAAACAATAACACAGTCATCTTATAAACCTCTGACTTACTTGTTTCCAACATCTTCTCCAGACACTTTGTTCCCATCTACAATTGTGAAAGCCCCAATACCTGTGACAGAAAACACAATTTCAGGCGGTTAGAGAGTGGTTGACCTCTACTTTTGAGTAAACTAGCTGTGGGCCAAGGCCATGTCCAGGTACAATAGGTATGGGTTATGTAAACTGTCAGGGGACTATGTGTTAGAGCAGATAACTGTGGTTTAGGTTATGAGTCTCTCAAAGCACTAAAAGTTCACCATAGCCTGGGTTAAAATAACTGTCTTTACCTGGCAGCACAAGGTTCTTCAGTATTTCTGTCCCAGAGGCTGTGGCGTTTATGAGGCAGACGTGGGCATTCTCCAGGGCCTCCTGACCATGATCACCCCACAGTCTGAGAGAACACCGCACCATCAATTAAGTTAACTACACGGACATCATGTCTTGGCTGAGTTGAGTCTTGGCTAGTAATGAAAAGCAACACTCAAACCAAACCCCAAACACTTAGCTACTTTTTGCTATATAGCTGATTAAGTAGCAAGTCAATTTTGATATTATCAGTTGATGGATATTTCAACATGCTTAACAGATTAGCTAGTGTATCTAGCTATCGAGCGAGACTGCCATCAATGCGCTGTACACACTTGGGAAAAAATATAGTAATAGTACCTGCTAGCTAGTTAGCTATGGCGATGCTAATGTTTCTAATTTCTAGAGCTAATAACCTTAAGCTAAATTACCTAGCCATAGCCATACATGTAATTTCTCAAAAGAATGTGTGAATTGCGATAAATGTCCCCTTTCTGTCCGTTTCATACCTCAATTGTCTATCATATTTCTGTTCTTTTGAAGTATTGGTAGCTGTCATGGTGCGCTTACTGCAGGAGCCCACTGTTACGACACTTAGCCACCTAGTGCTAGCTAAATTGCTAGCTATCTTATTCGGGTTGCCAGAGAGATGGTTGCCAGGTTGTCTAACCCCCCCGTCCTCTGGCCTGTTTTATTTTATTTTTATTTTCACTTTATTTTTCCAAGAAAACAACCTTTCCCTTTGAGAAAAAAAAATGCTCAAGATCTTATGTTTTCGTTGTTTTTTTGTTTTTTTATGAAGTCAATGAAGTGTGGAGCAAACCCTATCCACAAGAGGGAGATATTGTAGGGTAGTCTAATTGCTCAAAGCCAATCTTTGTCTCTGCCTCCGAAAAGCCTGTTACATAAAATGTAAAAAGTGGTTATAGGCCTATATATAATAACACATAGAAACATATTCGTATAATGAAAGTAACAGGCGGATATAATATACACAATATATAAAATAAGTATTTTACAGGACACTTTCAATTAAACAAATACATTTTCCAATAAGAGAGACGTTTTTATGTATTTCTGGTTACAACATGTCTTCTTCTTACAATTATACAGTGTAATTAAATCCAAACAAAAGAATCGAAATAAGGGTTTAGTGTAGGCTACCTATGTTACCTTTGCTTTGTGTAAATGAAAATGTCCCAAATAAGATTAAGAGCTTTGATGTGTCATACAAAGCGAAAGAGCCAGAATGTGCATACATATCAGAAATAAGATCAAGTAGTCATCAATTATAATGTGCGATCGCGATAGCACACTGGAAGGTGCGATGAATTAAATGTTATTACAAAGGTCTCTAGAATGAAGAGACTGCTCGGGAGTTTCCGGTTCAATGTTAGAAAATGAACATGATCGGGAAATATCTTTACATTTATAAAAAATTAGTTGCATGAGAACATCTGTGTAACACTTTAACATGGATTTATTTCATTTTGTTGGGAAGTAAAGATAGAAGTTAGCTTCTGACCAAGTCTTATGCATATAAAAGTGAGAGCTTTCAGAGAAGAGGAAAATCGTTTATGAGATTTATCCCGATATGGAAATTGTTACACTTTTTGTTACGTAAGAAGACTTGCAATCATATCCAGACAAAAGAAAGAAAAATAGAAAAAGACGCAAATTTACTGAAATGACACTGGCCCTCAAAATAAATGTTGTCAGTATTTGTTTGAAATGCTCCAAGTTCATAGCCTAAGACATTAGGTCACAAGCAGTGAAAAGTGCTCAAACAAGTAGGAAATCTCACGCTCGCACAAGTAGGCCTACAGAATTGTAGAGATTACGGGTGTTTTTGCTCCACTGAAATAAGGATAGGCCTAATCCAATATTTTAGTCATCAAAAAGCCTACTATTACTTTTTAAATTAGTGGTGCAATATTTATTATTACTTCATAACAAAATTAAAGACTTTTACGGTTCTCAAATCTGGTGTTTCAAACGATGTTCCTGTAGTTACTTTTCAAATGTAGCGCTGTGGCGAGCACATTTCAGCACCGCGCGCTGTCCACTTCTCTTTGGGCGTGTGAGAGCTGTTGTTCTCTGGAGCACTATGAGGCCAACTATTGTGGCTGCATGGGAACTTCCTCTACTTTGCATAAGCCTCTCTTACCAAAGTCAACTCCATGACACTCCGAAACAGTTGCTGATATTCTAGCGGACTACAGGATGCAGACTCAAAATTGCAAGAAATATATAGCTTTATTGAAGTCCTCTTCGCCATTCGCCGTCCGCCGCTGGTCCCCAGCTCCGCGTTCCCTGGCTCCACACACTTCTGGCTCCCGCTCACGTCCACGTCTAGCTCTGATCGACCCGGCTCCATCAACGTCTAGTCTCGTCCCGCAGGATCCGGTAGTCAAAGCGCTGGTCACAATCGACCTCCTCTCTCCGCGACCCACACACACAGTCATCCTCTCCTCATACCTATCCCAAATCACACTCACGTGTGCCAATCAGCCCTCAATAATCTCTGTGCCAACTGGGAAGATAAGACTCCGTTCATCACAATATCCTACAACAATAAAAGCGCTGCAGGGAATCGACAAGTGGGCGTGTCACCGGGGGATCATTATTGTCACCCCGCTGCGCGCCACCTGATCACTCCAAGAACTTAACACACGTTGAAGAGTACTCAGCAGTGCTTGTTTTTTTGCTCACCGTTCTGCCCAGGCTGCTCAGGCAAGGCTGCTGCAATCAAGGTTTTCTAAGGGACAAAGTTTGCGTGTTGGTTAGATATTTGAGGAAAGTCATACGCAATGACCGGGCATCATTGGGGATACGGAGAGGAAGATGGTAAGATCAAAGCCTACTTGTGGGAGCTTTTATTTGGTTGAATCGTCACACCAACCTTATTTGTGTGAAAGCAGTAGGCCTATTATCCCTAAACTTTTGATTTGTAAAATGACTAATAGTTGGTAATAAAATTGTTGTTATTATTATTGTTCAATTGTTTTCTAGTTGGCTTGTGTGGACTGTATCCCTATAGAGACATGAAAGGGACTGCGTTAACCACACAGACAGGGATCCTGTGTGTGACATTCTTAGCCGAGCCCAAGTTAATGCGAGATTAGCCTTATTATCCCAGTGGGATGACTGAAAGTATGTATTCATGTTTACTCCGGCAGGCTCAGGCAGGCGACCGGAGAAATGTTGGTTTAAAGATCTGTAAGGTGATTCAGGCAATTAGTGATTTTTTATTTTTTACTACCATTTGATGTGAACGTTAAGTATAGCCTTTTAGAATAGTGAACCCAGGTAGGCTACAGTAGGCTGTAGCTTTTCCGACACACTACAAATGTCGTTCATGCAAACTTCGTAAAGACAATTTCACAAAAAGTCCAGAATATTATAGAACTACCATACATCCAAACCAACAGTTGGTGGAACAGGCGCTAGGATGCCTGGATTTGCCGTTCAACTTTCAATATTTCATTATAATAAAAAAAAAGGATTCTTACAGCAATTTTTTTTCTTCTTTCAAATAAGATTTTTCCCCCCACATTTTTGATTGGTTGGAGGGCAATCCAAACCGCTGACTTTTCGAAGCCAGTAGCCTAGTGACCGTTTGTCATGCCATCAATAGAGTTGTAACTGGAGAGAATAGGTGAGGTGGGTAAATATAATAAATCATTGAAAATATAAAAGAAGTATTTGCCCAATCAACATATCTAAATGCCTACCATGTCATGGAAGTTTAAAACCTGATTTGGTTTCACATTTACATTTATGATAGTGTTTTCAAATGTAATGATGCCTGGTCCATGTTAACTCCACAAAGTGATTTCCCTGCAGGTCCCTCTGCCTGGCACAAAGCCTACCCCCTTGCAGAGGGCGACCGCCAGTCTCCCATCAACATTGTGCCGGCAGATGCAGAGTTTGACCCCAGCTTACCACCACTCTTCCTGTCTTACGACCTTGGCTCCTCTGTCAGCATATCCAACAACGGACACTCTGTAGTGGTGGAGTTTGATGACTCAGACGACAGGACTGGTGAGTACAGTACAGTAGCGGACAGGTGGATCAGAGAAGAGGTTGAGTACTTATAAAATAGAGTAAAGCAAAGTAGAATATCGAGATTTAAAGTCCTGAAACTACCAGCTGTCATTGTTTATTTGTATGACTTGAGTTTAAGGTTGATAAAGATTTGTGTTTCTATATGATAGTTTACATATGACAATTTGATGGGTCCAGGAGGCCTGTGATCACTTTTGACTTAAACCACAGATTTCACTAAGGTTCGCTGGGCACATACTACGTCTGAAGTTGCCAGCCGTGTAAGAAAAAGCTGCCTCTGGTCAACATAATGATCATAATCATCATCTGACTTTACAGCAAGGGATGGAGGGCAGTATTTAGTAAAGGGAGTGCCTGTCTGTCTGTATTTCTGTAATTTAAATGGATAATGGCACCTGTACCCTCGGTCATCATGTCAACACTGGGTGGGACTGTGTTCGTGGTGGCATGATTGACTGTTTACTACAGCCGGTTGTACACAAAGCAATATGATTGTGCAACTATTTTGAGAACATGACAGCTATCTTGTGGAAAACAACATGTTAAGTAGTATGTACACAACAGACAAACTAGCTTGTGTGTGCAAGGTAAAGTGGACGATAACATGTAAACACAAACACATAAGAGAAGCTCCATCGTGCCTGTCTAGCCTGTGGCGTGTCTGTGTGTGTGTCTCTGTGTGTGTGTGAGAGTGTGTGTGAGTGTGTGTGTATACATTGGTTGCTGCATGTGCCACGTTCCCACCTTTGATCATATGACCAACAAAAGGCTTTTCTTTTTCATACTTGTACGTTGACATTTAGTTTCTAGGAATTAATGACTGAACACAATACGTTTCAATGAACTATTTCACTCTGTGTTACCTCAAATGCATGGGAATTGACACACCTTTGTGTATTTGGGAGTGTGTGTATCTTTGGATGTGTGTCTGAAAGAAAGAGCTGCCCTGCTTGGCGTGGCTCCAGGTATTAAATTGATTTGTTACTTACTGACTTGGATTTCTAGGAACCATCTGGAATGACTGATGATCAAGCCTCCGCTTGCTTTCCTTGCTTCTCCTTCTCTCCTTCCTACTTTTTCTCTCTGTCACCTACATCGCCACTGACTCAGTCTCTCACCCTGTCTGTTTAAGGCTGTTGTCTCTCCCAGGGATGTCACACTGATCTCCTGGCCAATCAGATTAAACTGACTGACAGACAAATCCACAGGATCAACCTGAGCCTCTGCTGCTGAGGCAGAGCCATATCAGACTGAAGTTGAGGCAGACTGACTCTGAGGCATCAGGGCTACATTAAACTGACTCTGAAGCAGACTGACTCTAAGGACAGAGATATATTACACTGACATTGAGGCAGACTGACTCTTAGGACAGAACGATAATATTACAATACACCGAATCTGAGGCAGCAAGACTGCAGCCCTTGTGGCAGAGCTACACCAGACTGTCTCTGGGGCAACATGACAACAGTAGATTCCCAGAGATACTTGGATATAAAGTGTCCATTAAAAATTGAGGGTCGCTGTTTAAGAATGTAACAGTGAATAGTAAGTATGTTTTCTGTCTGAGTGGCTCTGAATAAAGTGTCTGGTACATAGTACATCTACAAGCCAGACTGCAGCTGAGATGTAAACTATCCCCTGACAGCAGCTCTACAGCTCTGGTGTACTGAACAATTGCACAGTACATGAAGAGTGAGTCTCTTAGTGGTATGTCATTAAACTAACGTCACAGGTTTGCTGATAGCCTAACAAGTTTGTCAGGATGTCAGCTGTTTCAGATTAGATTGATGTGTATAATGAACTGTGTGTCTGTCTGTGTGTGGCTATCGCTATGGATAAGAGCGTCTGCTAAATTACTAAATGTAAATGTGTGTGTGTGTTTAGCCCTGGTTGACTGGCATCTGCCCTCTCTTCTCTCTAGTGATGAGGGGGGGTCCACTTGACAATGCCTACCGCCTTAAACAGTTCCATTTCCACTGGGGGGGCAAGGGTTGTCATGGCAGCGAACACACTGTAGAGGGCAAGACCTACGAGTCTGAGGTGAGACAAATAGGTAGAGAGTGAGTGAAAGAGAAAGAAAAGTGAGGACTAAAATGTTATGTATGAGAGACAGTGTGTGTGAGAGACAAAGTGTGAGAGCATGCTTGAGGCTGGATTGGCTCTAGAGGGGCAGGGTTGGCCACCTAAATGATCTCTTCTCCTTTCTTCTCTTCTCTTATCCTCAGCTGCACCTGGTCCACTGGAATGCAGCAAAGTACCAGACTTTTGGGGAGGCTGCCCAAAAACCAGATGGCTTGGCTGTCCTCGGCATCTTCCTGGAGGTCGAAGTCTCTGCACTACACTTTCTCTGTCCCTACCTCCACTTCCTGTCTTCTCTACTTCCTCCCTCTCTACCTCCATTTCCTCTTTCTCTACCTCCTTCCTATGTATTTACCTCTACTTCCTGCCTCCTCCATGTCCTCCAACTCTACCTCCACTTCTTGACCCAGTTTTGTTGTTGTCATTATCTTGTAGTCAGGAGACGACCACAGAGGGCTTCATCAGGTTACAGACGCACTCTACATGGTCAAGTTCAAAGTGAGGCTGTGTACAATTTTGAATTTGAAGCTGGAAAATGTGTTGATGTTTTAACAAGTTCATAAATTATATAGTTAAACTAATATATTGTGTGTGTGTGTGTGTCTCTCAGGGCAGTGTGGCTGATTTCAAAGGCTTCAGTCCCAGGTTTTTATTACCTAGCAGCCTTCACTTTTGGACCTACCTCGGCTCCCTGACCACGCCCCCTCTGCACGAGAGTGTCATCTGGATTGTGCTGAAAGAGCCAATCAAAGTTTCAGAGAAACAGGTATGCATGGGGATTTTTCTGGGGATGTGTTTAGCTGTGTTAAACAGGGTTGAGTTTAGATGTGTACTACGGAACTGTGGTCAACAAGGCTGAGCTGTGTACTGTAGGATTCATGGCCGTGCTGGGCAAGGCTAAGAGCACTGTTTGTTGTTTATGGTGAACAGGAAGTGGTGGCCTAGGCTGTCTTGGTGGTTGAGTCTGAACCTGAGGACTATGGTTAGAAACCTGGTGGTCTTCCACCTGTTCTTCCTCTGAGTCTCACCTCATGGAAATCTGTTTTCTTATGGAAATATGGGTGATAAATATGGGGACCACAGAGAGCAAACCACACATTAGTGAGGGAAATGTCCTGTGACTGGCTTCCTGCCAACGTGTGTGCGTTGTGTGTTTTGAGAAGAGTTGACTCATATAGATGATAAACAGAGGTAAAGTGTTGCCTACAGTCCGGATTAAAACACCATTACTAGGATTACAGTTGAATTACTTGAATGAATGAATATTTTATTTTCTTGTTATGCAACTTTGTGGGCAATCCAATAATTCCAAATACCATTTGGAATTATGTGACACATCAAGTGTCAAACAAAAACAAACATAGGTAGGACTCAAACCGATTCAAGGTCACAGTTTTAAGCTCCATCCAACCATTGTGTGTGTGTGTGTGTGTGTGTCTCAACCCACTGAGCTTGGGCACTCCACTGAAATTGGGGAGTGTCTTGATGTAGCGCGTCAAGGATTTGGAGGGTCTGCATACCTAGAGGACCATATGTGAGGTTGGTCTCTGTGCTGGACTCCAGCCAAAAGCCTTTGATCCTTCCAACTGATTATCTCGGGGAGGGAGGGTTGGAAAGAGGGAGGAATGGAGAGACATAGCAAGACTCCAGTGTTTAATTGAGAAAAATGTATTGGCTACTCAGCATGGAAAAGCCCTGTTATGTAATAGATGTGGATTTGTTTTGCGTGTGCTCACATCACATGGTAGCAACACCAGTCTCTCTGGCTCTCTCCTAGATGGGGAAGTTCCGAATGCTCCTCACCAGCGGCGAAGAAGAAGAGAACAGGAAACGCATGGAGAACAACTTCCGCCCTCCGCAGCCACTGAAAGGCAGGAAAGTTCGATCCTCTTTCCAGTGACCTGAGTTCTAGAACCTGAGGGAATGACTGTCCATCAAGGAGAAGGAGGAGTTGGTGAAGTTGGAGTGGGAGGAAGTGGGAAACGGGGAAGAACAGGATGTGGAGATGATGAACGCAGGTTCTTGTCTCCTATTTAGGGGTTGGTCTCATCTCAACATTATTCTGAAGGGAATGTAGCGGTACAAACTAGACGTGTGGATAGTAGGAAAAGTGACATATTAAATATTTATGTTTGATTTATTTGGCCAACATACAAATGTCCATGTAACAAGTACTGCAGATGTGTACATATCGGAAATGCACAGTTCTAACAGTATAACTGTGTGCTGACGCAGTTACTGTGTGCATACCAGGTACTGTTATTGTACTTGTCTACTTTCCGTCTGGCTGTCTATCCCTCTGTCTGTGTGCCTCCTAGACCAGGAGGCTCTCTGTCTGCTGGGGAAAGATGACACCATGACCTGTAAGTCATGTGACTCACTGTGGTCCAATTTGTGCGTGGTTCCATAGCTCCTCTGCACTGAGCCTGGTTGATCCAGAGTGAGACAGGCGATTTCACACTTGCATGCACACCCTCACACCCAGACAACAGACACAGTAGTGGGGGACTAGACCACAGACACAGTTGTAAGAGAGCAGAGACAGTGAGGGCCTGGACCATAAACACCGGTGCCGGAAAGTCTATATGTCCTCATAGCAGGGACAATATGCTAATAGCTTAAAGATTTTGGTTTTACTAAGTTTATCTATGGGGCTGCATTTGAATGCCCTTGAATACTCTTTGAATTGTTTATGCATGAATCACTGACTGAAGTACTGTTTTCTAGTTTTCTGTTGGATATAAAAAGAATGTTAACATAATTTATTTTGAAATTAAAGTTTGAGTGAAAGACCAAATTGTTGTGTTTTTATTACAAGGCATGTGTTTATTTATTTTTTACAGTGCATGCGTGTTTGAACGGACTTTAAAAAAGAACAAAAACGCACTCCAGCGCTGTCTTGTGGTGGAGATGATAAAGCATGGTGGGAAAACGCACGCACATACTTCAACTTCAACTTTCAACTTTATTTATCCTTCAAAAGGAAATTAGTGTGCAGCAGGGGTCAGAAACACATACACAAACACAGAACAGCATCGCCAAATGCCAACAACATTACACAACACAGAACACACAATAGAGACACACCTTCCCCCAAACCCAATGACAGGGTCCAATTGGGACAGTAGCCTACAACATGAATCCATGTCAGCCAAGTGAATTTAGGTTCCTAAGGAATCTCTGGCACGACCAGTGGGTGATCATAGCAGTTAAAAATGTGTTGAGCCTGTTTATCATATATATCTTGCAACTGGGCTAACTGTACCCCAACCACCTTAGATGCTACATTTACCAGCTTTGTAAGCATACGCTTGCTGATCATTGGAAGATTCTATTGTACTCTCCTCTGCTTTACTCTGTATTGGCTGTTCTCATCTCCCCACTCCTCCTCTCTCCTCTCCCTTCACTGTGTATGTATTCAATAATATTTTCTAAAACAGAAACTTTTTGTGTCGTGTTGTGTGTGAAAAAAAGTTTCGAAGGTTTGAAAAACACATTTCGAAAAAAATGTTTGGTTGAAAGGTAGTTTAAAGTTATTTTGCTCCTGTTTCTCTACGATTGCTAAACTACTGAACTGACTTCCGGATAGGTATACTGAAATGTATTCCGAATATACTGAACTGACTTCCAGTTCCAGATATACTGATATGCCTTCCGGATATAGTGAAAATGTTCTCACACTCTTACATTCTCAAAGCTTCTTACTCATCCTTATAAGACTTGAGCGTTTCATATATATGAGTGTGTGAATGTGTTTCACATGCATCTGTGTGAGCATTTCATATGGATGTGTATGTAAATGTTCAGTAGGATGAATGTGCGTTGGAACATTTGACATGCAAATGCATTTCATGTGTCGATGCGAGTATTTCACGTATGTGGATGTGAGTTTTCAGTAGTATGAATGCGTGTGAATGTTCATATGTGAATGTGTTTCATATGTGTTTGTGTAAGGACAGTCTGAATTATTTCCTAAACGGACCCTCATATACTAAATAAATACTAATAAAGACTCCCTGACTGTCTCTCACATCTAAAACCACACACTCCGTCTGTATCACCTGCCTTACTTCAGGCCAGTTGTGTTGTTATGGTCAGGATTATTTAAAGGGACTGTTCACCAACATCACTCCTTAATAAAAAGTCCCCACTAGCCCACCAGCAAGCATGTGTTACGTATCTCCACTAGAGGGCTGCAGTGACTGCAGAAAATTAGAAACCTGTGTCCCAATCAGAGTAATCCTGCCACATTAAGGACATTTTTAGGTCAATTCCATGCCTATACTTCGCATAAGGGACATGGAACATAATGTCCAGTGTACTTTTAATTAATTGAGTGTAGTTTATTTCGAAACAGTTGTGATGTTGTTAGGATATAAGACCATATCACATTGTTGAGCCTGAATACAGGATACAGATGTACACAATACTGCATTACACAGTGACACTAGAAACCTAGAAATGTGGTTATTGCAATAACTATTCCTTTCAAGAATTTCCTTTCAATGAAGGATAGCACTGACCGCAAACCGGACAGTGTTGACATTTGTAGGTGACATTTGAACAATAAATGCCACAAAGATGTACCCTTTAGTTTTTTGTATTGTATGTGTAATTAATGTTCGAGGAAATCTCAGCAACTTTAACAAAATGTTAACCTGGGGTATGTTTTCAAATTGACCTTTCCCAACCCAAGGTCACCAATCTCAGAAGAGGTCAGATTTCCCCAGACTGCGTTCACTGAGAAAAACAGAATATCAGATTAGTGCTGCGTTATAAAAAGTAATACAGACATTCTGATGCTGCTTCGCGTCCCGGGGGGCGTGTGCCTTTCCCGCCGTTGTCATCCAAACTGTCGAGTATGCTGTTTAGAGCTTCATGAATGATGCATGAAGGGGACTGAGGTGTAGGGTATATTTAACCTGCAGTGAAATCACAGTGCCTAAGATAGCTAGCTGACAATTGCATCCAGACGCAGGACACCTGAGCTAGCACATCAGTCAGGAAGGAGTAGGCCTCAAATCAATGCACTGTGTAACCAGACACAGCTCCAAAGCTCAGAAATAGAAACAGCCAGAAATACAGCCGTCCAGAAATAGAAACAGTCAGAAATATGCAATCGGACAGAAATAGATTCATATCTCAAGTTTCTTGAGTTTTTGGATTCAAATATTTTTTTATAATCAGTTTCTGATAATGTTTCTACTGTTTCTACTGCCCATATGCAATGTTTCAGTCAGTGTGTGTGTATCTGTGTGTATATCAACTTTCTGACCTTAAGGTCATGACAGTCCACACACACACAAGCAGACCGAGGTCTGATCATGTGCACACCTAACCCTTAGATGGACACAGTGTTTACACACCAAGTCTAATGTTTTTTCAGAAGCACACGCCCCTAGTGGAAAATCAGTCTTTGCTTCTAAATCATGTTAGTCACGATGCACTCACCCTGCAGTGAGACCATCTCTAAAGACCAGCGTCTCTTGCTCACTATCTGCACTGCATCAGCTGACATGCCACTGTTGCCGTGGATACAAACAACACAACACCGCTCACAGCGTTCTTTCTCCCCTCTTGTCTCCTGGACAGGCCATCGCCCATCACCCTGCCAAAAAATAAACCCGGCCATCCCCAAAATATCCCTCTCTCTTTTCCAGAAATGTACCCTGTCACAGTTTATTTCTGATGGTGGGTTTTATATGTGAGCTTATTCCATAGCAGGCCATACAAAATGTGTGTTTGTATCTGTAAGACTGTAAAGTTTGTGTGAGCACGTTTGATGGCTATACTGTCTAATCTCTAAAATGGAGGTGGGAATGTCTCCTGCTAAGGGCTTTCCCCCTCTCGTCCTCCTCCTCTTTTCACTTGCTCTCCTCTCTACTCTTCCTCTCCTGTTATTGCTTCATCTGCCTCTCCTGCTTCTTTCCCTCTCTCTCTCCTGCTCTTCTCTTCTGCTCTTTCCCTGTCTTCTCCTTCTTTCCATCCTAGTCAGACTCCAGCCTCTCTTTATCTTTCCTCTCTGAGAGTTTTCAGTGTTTATCAACAGTGTGTCGTAGAGCTGTGTGTTCTACGATCATGTTCTGTTCCAGATTCACATAAGCTCAGGATCCCTCCAGAACGTGCCAACGCTTTGACCCCTGACCCCCAACATCAACACTCCCACCGCCTTCTCTGACAGGGTTGCATAACACCACCGCTGGCCTGATGTATAGCTCTCCCTCCCTCCCTTTTGATCTTTTAGTCTGTCTACTTCGTCTCGCTATCTCTCACTCCCTTTGTGTTTCTCTCTCTCTCTCACACACACACAGTGCGTGTGTGTGTGTGAGACACACACAGAGACACACTCACAGACACACCTCCCCCTTACTCCAACACTATCTTCTCTGGCCCACCACCCTCAGGTCAGTCATGCCTCATAAAGACCAGTCCCTAGTTTCCAAGACCTGGCTGTCTAAAATAGTCCCCCCCTCCCACCCCACACAACCCTCCTTGCCCGTTATAACAGGGAGTATGTATTTGTGGCCTGGCTGACCAGAAGGCTCCTATCTTTAGCTGTATTTATGTCCTGCTGATGACAGATCCACTCTGGGTCCTCCTAAACACCACTCACTAGGTCACGTGTCTGAAGGTGCCCTGGCTTTGCCGTTGCTGGAAAGCAACATCAAAGTAAAACAGAGATAGAGATAATCAGCCAGTCAGCCAATGAACCAGCCAGCTAGTAAATTAAGTAAGTTAGTCAATCAGTCAGTCATCAGTTGGCCAGACTGGCTAGCCAGACTTTAAACTGTCCAGTTTGCCCTTCAGTTAGTCAACTATCTAGCTAGCCATCCAGCCGCCAGCCCCCCACTCACCCTGCCACCCTCCATTAAACTCCATTAAAGTCCACTAAGAGCTGTGCTCTGGGGGCGGTAGTGATCTGCTCCCAGATTCTTTCCATGGTCTCAGCATTTATGGCTCTCCCTCGTGGGTCAGGACCAGATGGACTGGCCCAGCAGCTCCAGGGCAGGCAGAGGTACTGCCCTCACCATAGACCAAAATACTACAACATAAATACTATCAAATTAAATATTACTATATAATTACAACTACTGTTATCATAAATACTACACAAGAATAACTAATAAAAACTGACTCTCAAGTAAAGATGGGTCAAGGCCCAGCCTTAGGTCAATGCTGCAGTTGTTAGTGAACAAACTAACAAGCAGTAACAACCTCCAGGCATGCATCTAAGGCAGCCATGTTGGGCGTGGATGTGAGTTATGACGACCAGATCCTTCTGTTACACGTATAGCCTCTAAGCCAGCGAAGCGGTAAGAGTATCCAGCAAGCGTAGCTCTAAACACCATGGGTATTATAGGATATGTTGTGTTGATGCTTTATGTCCATGGTAACAGTCTGACAGGTCAACTGACCATTGTGTGTTTGTGTATGTGTGTTTGCATTTGCTTGAAGTGTGAGTCTGTGTGAGCTGGTCAGAAAAGACACTAGTTGTTTGTTCACTGTGAGAACAACTTTGCAAAGGTGTTTGGCTAACATCTCAGGATTCCCAGACAACCTCTGTATGGCTAATGTCATACACTACATTGTGACTGCAAATGCGTGTATATGCACAGTACCTGTGAATGTGTGTGTGTGTATATATAAGGAGATTCTGGCATGGTCAATGGAGAAGAAAGAAGGATTTGCTGGAGTTTAGAAGGCAGCTGCTGACGTTCATCAAACCGAACACTCAGATTAACCTCTTTGCTAGCCATGCTAGGCTGAGGCTAACATGCGGGCGCAGGCTAACATAATAGATGAATGCCAACATGATAGGCTAACATGCTAGACGTAGGCTAACATGCTAATCCAACTGGCTGGTAAAAAAATATGACACTTGTGTTTTGCGGTATTGTGGTATTGAGTCTGAGTCATGAAAATTAAATAACTGATATTTCATAGTCCTTTCATCTCTCTTTCAGTGAACAGTACTTCACAGCCTGTGTTACTCACAGTAAAGATAGTTTCCTGTTGCCTACCAGTTGAACAGGGGTCAGGGGTGAGGGGAGACACCATCAAAGTGAAGGCAGTGTAGAAATGGAAAAAGTGAGTCAAGGCCATTTGTTGTGTGTCACATAAAACGACTGCCTCTTGGTCTCTTTTTTCCTCTCTCTCTCCTCTCTCTCTCTCTCTCTCTACTGTATTTCTCTCTTTCTGTTGCTATGTGCCTCTACCAGTGCATGTATGAGCTTGTGACTGTAGTGTTGCCTAGGTAGCATGAGGTGTTACTCTACTTTCACAGTTAATCAGTCAGTGTGTGTGTGTGTGGGGGGGGGGGGGGGGGGGCATGTTGAGGAGAATGAATAACTGTTGCTCTTCTCATGAATGGAAGAAGGAGGTGAGCCAGTTGGGCAATAGTACTCACAGCTATTTTAAAAGGCACATCCTCTTTTTAGCTAAACCCATTGTAGTTGTGGATCGTTTAATGAAAATCATATCCTTCTACCACTGACAACTATCAGTGCTCTCTCTTTCTCAATCTCTCTCTTTCTTTCTCTCTATCTCTCTCTCAGTTCAGTTCAGAATGCTTTATTGGCATGACAGTTCGGGTTGAGCAGGATTGCCAAAGCAGTCCACATTGAAGGTACATTTTAACAAATATATACATATAACAAGGAGTCTAACAATAATAATATGACAAAATAGCAGTAGCATAGAGAGTTGAAGACTGTAGAAAAGTAACTCTCTCTTTCTGTCATTTTTTTATCTCTGTTACCATAGGAACTAATAGAGGAGGATAGAAGCCAGAAGACTATCAGAAGAATTACTGTATTGACTCTTAGAAAATGATTTTGACACACTATATCTCCCACTTTGAGTGTATGTGTCATCATTTTGAACCAAGCAGCGAGTGTTATGTATGTTTGAGTTTGTCTTTCGGTTCTTCTATTGATTGTGACAGTGTAAAGTCACATCTGGTTTTGGATTGTCCCGGATTCTTTTGTTCTCTTGGAGAAAGCTCCCTAGCAGCATGATGGAGCTGCTTGATTGGATGGAACCATTGTCTGACCCTGCCTCATCTGAGTGGTGCTGATTCACTCTTCTGAAAAGACCTGCCACCCCGTCATGCCGCCCCCACCCACAGGGTGTAACACGAACAGAATAATGTTACTCATGTTCTTTCTGTGGTCCACTAGTGGATAATTGTTTAATGTTGGTTAACGTCATCGGCAGCTGGAATGATATACAGTATGAGACCCGTAAACAATAAATGTCAGTTTCTACTAGCCCCAATTGCTTTAAATATTCAAAAGCAATCATTCAAACAGCTTTTGTGACTAAGATGGATAAGCTAAGTTAAAAATGATGGGCTAGGTTAAGATGGAGAAGCTAGGCTTTAGGTTTATCCGATTTCTCAGTAGGATTTACTCATGCAAGACCAATAATTTGCCTTTACAAATGACAAATTAATTAGCCAGGGACTTTGTGTTTTGTGCTTGCTTGCATTTGTGTATGTATGTGTATGCTTGACCGAGTGTGCATGTGTGTGAGTTCCATTAACTGGCACATTTACCTATCTTTCAGTAAATCTGTTATAATGTCGGATGTGTCTGTAGCCATGGTGATTTAAATCAAACAGCGTTCTCCTCAGCAACACTACAAATAGCATGTGAGTGACGCAAAGGTACAACGTACAATGTCAAAAGCACACAGAAATCCTTGCTCTGTACAGTAGGTGTTCTGTTCTTGTTCTAATCTTTTTAAAGTGCCACACTGAATGTATAAACATTCTGTTATGTATGAAGCCTGGGTCCTCTGCACAATACTATAAAGTCATCCAGCTGTGTCTCTCTGCTACAAAAGTCCTCCAGCTGATTCCCTGTAGAGTGGAACACATTGCAGCTGTGGAACGAGGTTAGGACACCAACACGTGTTGGTGTCCTATTGAAAAATAAAATGGCGCAGTATAAGAAAGTAAAATACGTTTCTATAGATTTAGAAATCAAACATTAAAGAAACAATAAACAAATAAAAATGATAAAGACATTATGGAGAGATATTTTGTACTGTTAAATACTGTGATCTTTCTTTGTCACACCAGGAGCTGATGTGAAGATCTTACAAACCCTTTTGGCTTAAAACAGCACAGACAAATTTAGTAATTGTGCCAAAGTATTTCTCTGGCATGGGAAATTGTTCCAACCAATACTTATTATCTCAGGAGGTTGGGATATGGGTAAAATAGCTACTCCGTTACTCCACGGAAACAGGAAAGCTATTAAATATGCATCAGATTGGACCCTGATAGGATTCCTGGTAGAGAGAAGCCACTTCCTGCAATGTCACTTGACCTTCACTCTCAAACCTGTAGTCTTGGAAGGGACTCAGGAGACAACAGAGGAGGTGTAGAGGGGATAAGTGGCCATGGCTGTATCCAACTAATCAA